>NC_048229.1:72926694-73226694 GCF_002007445.2 Ailuropoda melanoleuca
CTGTCCTCTCGTACACATCACTTAGACTCCACGTCATGAGACCCTCCTTCCAGCAGCATAACCCTACCTACTTTAATCTGCCAGTCTAGGTGATTGTTTCGTGCCAATCCAATCATTGCCTCTTTTTTTCTTGAGCTGTCCAAGGAAATATGATGAAAGTTTTCACTCATCTGTCTGTCCATTCATCCATCCGTCTATTCATTATCCTTCCATCCATCCCTCCATTCGTCTATCCATTCATCCATTTATCTATCTATCTATTCACCCATCCATTCGCTATCCATCCATGCCAGGTGTCTCAACCCTGTGACTCTTTGATTCAGGCTCTCTCCCTCCAGGTTGTTTGCCCTTTCTTCTGCTACATTCTTGAACCATCTGGTTTCCATCACTCCTACTTCCTCTTGTCACCTGGTACTTCAGTTTTGCCTGTAGTCATATGAAATTTTCCTTAAACACTCAGCCTTGACCTCTTGTTCACTTACTCTTTCACCATCCTTCACTCATCTTGCTTCCTTATTTTGTGGCATTTTATATATTTAATGATTGCAACGTGATTACAACATATTTCTTTATGTCTAACACAGTCTTTGCAACAGGAAACTAGATCATTATTTTGCAGACACAACAAATTCTGCAAGCATATGTCCTTGGGATGAGGACGTGGGGGGTAGACACAAATATGATTACCACATATGCCTCTCTGGGCATAGCTTTGCCCCATTGCACACATACAGAAAATTTGGCAAGCTGAAAATGAGCTATAAGAGATTCTCAAGCCCTTCCCTTCACAACCAAAGGATAGTGATTCAGATTCCTGATTTTCTCTCTCATGTATTTGTTGAGTAGTTATCCCTCCATATACCAAGCACTATTCTAGGCACTTGGGGATGCAGCAGGGCACAAAACAGAAAACTCATTGTTCTCACTGCTTCTATTGGTTGCAACTAATAGAAATCTTTGGAGCTAACTTAAGAAAAAAAGTTGGGGAGCGGCAGGAGGAAAGAGTATAATGATATATCAAGATATAGAAGAGTCCCATGGAATTCCATAGTCAGCTCTTCCTGTATAGTTATATGGTGATGGAAAAAGACCTTTCCAGCTCCAAATACACACATGCACTCACAGGCTTTTCTTTATGTTTCATTCACAGATTTGAAGACACCTATCATAGAATTTTAGTGGTTTGGTCTCCCCAGGGATCATCCCCTGCATGGAAAAAGAAAGTTACTGGTTGGGACTAGGCTGCTACTACCAACTCTAAGTTGGTCATTGTCATTGAGTCACCTGCTTCTGACACTCATCTTCATGACAGGGTGGTGTATTGCGACAGACCCTGTGCTTGGGCATCAGACCTTCTCAATTCTGCTATATGCTATTGGTGGAGCCCTGGACAAGAATCCCAATCTCTCTGAGCTTTAGTTTTCTCATTGGTCAAATCTCTTCTCACCATATCACTTTTGAAAGGGACATGTATCAGTGGATTGAGATTCCTGGCTGTTCCCAACATGAGGAATAGCCAGTAGACCAAGCTGCAGGAATTTAGACCATACCACGTATAGGCTATGTAGAGGATTTCCGTAAGTAGTGGGGCTTCTCTCACGCTAGCCTCCCTCGTCGTCTGGCTGCCTCTTGTCTATGGCAGAAACCTTGTGTACTTGGGTGACAAAGCAGATTGCTTCCTCCCACTTCTGTGGCTTAGGACCCCTTTCTCTACCCTAGTTTCACTCTGATTGGCAAGTTCACTCAGAGTGAAACCTTAGCAAAACCTCAAGGTTTGGCTTAACTGCAAAGGGGTGGTTCATATCAGATTCATACCCCAGAACCAGAAGACCACTCGTGAGAAATTCCGTAAGCACAGGAGTGTGGTTTATGTCAAAATCAGTCTGTTGGAATGAAGCTATTCAATGCCAGGTGGAAATATAGCATCATCAACTAGAATCTCCAGGCCTTGGAACCTCTAACTCAGCACGAGCTAGTGGGTTAATCACTTGGGGAGGTTGTGACCAATCCAGTTCCCTGACAGTCATCTGAAATAATACTATGCATGATCATAAGCAATATTAAAGTATGTCATTTCAGGAAAAGGGAGGCAAGAATAGAAAAGCTAAGACTTAAGAGTCAGATGGACTTTTGTACAAGAGTCAGATGGACTTTTGTACAGACTCGCTTCCACTTCTTACTATCTGGACCTCAGTTGCATTCCAGAGCCTCCATTTCCTTATTTGTAAAATGGAGCTAATGCCAACTGCACGGATTTGCTAAGAAAATTAATCAGGCGAAGACCATAAGATCCGCTGCACAGGACTGGGAGAACCAGGTGCTCAGAAATGGCTCCTTTTCTGGCCTTTTTGTTTTTGCTTTGTTTATGGAGAGCGAGAACGTGTGTGTGTGCGCACAAGTGGAGGGGGAAGGGCAGAAGGAGAAGGAGAGAGAGAATCTCAAGCAGATTCCATGCCTAGCATGGAGCCCAGCATGGGGCTCAATCTCATGACCCTGAGATCACAACCCAAGCCAAAATCAAGAGTCAGATGCTTAACCCACTGAGCCATCCAGGCACCCCCCTTATCTGGCCATTTGGTAGATCTGTGGACATGTCGAGAGTACCCCAAAGGAGTTATGCCTGTCTCATCATTATAGGTTGTAACACTGTGTCCCATAGATTTGTTTTCATGAACCATAACAAAGTGAAAAGACCCCAGTCTTCTGATTCTGTCGCTTAAATAGAGGCACAAGCTGATGCAGATTCATAGGTTGGTGTTTTCGAGTTCTACCAGTGCATATGGCACCTCGGCAGTCAATATGACAAGTCCAGAAATGTTCATATGATGCCAGCTTTTGAGGAGGGAGGTATGGGAATGAGGACGGGGGACTGACATGTCTTGAGCTTTTTCTTTATGCTTTCAGCTTTGTATCGTATCCTTCAAGTGAGGCTTATCAAGATTAATGAATTGCCCAGCATGGTACACCTAGTAGGTGGCAGGTGTGCATAATAAGAAGTTCCAGAGGGGCTCATTTTGGGAGACCAGGGATACAGGAAGACCCCTCTTAAAATTTTGAAATCTATTTCAGAAACTAATACGAGTGGCTGTGTCAACTGTTACCAAAGAGAACACTAGAATTCAGAGCTTATTGCTTTCAGTCATTTTCGTCTTCATGAGGAGTTTAGACAAGATAATGAATGAAGCACCTGGTACCTATTAGGCACTCAATAGTTGGGAGCCCTGTGTGAGTCATCATGGCTAGTCTCAAACACTGCGTTTCCCCAATTTGAGGGCACAGGGTAGAGGTGACTCCCTTGCTTCCCTTGACAATAGGCCTTGCCCTGTGACTTGCTTTGGCCCATGAAATGGTGGTAAAAGTGATATGTGTCACTTCCAGGAGGAAATTTTAAGAGCCAGTGCATTCACCCCAACTCCTTCCCATACTCCGGCAGAGCCTCTGTCCTCCTAGTCCCTGAACAACCCCATTCAACAGAGCTTTCCTGCTCATCGTCATGGGACATGTGGGTGAGTGAGGAGCAGACCTTCGTTACGTTACATCACTAAGATCTTGGACCTGTTTGTTACTGCAACAGCACCTAGCCTGTCTTGCCCCATGAAAACCTTTCCTGTCTCATCAAACTTCACACCAGTATTGTTTTATTCATCTGCTTATCCATGATTGTGACTTCAGCCTCCTTCCCAGTGTATTACAGGCTCTGAAGCATGATAAGACAATTAGGTTCAAAGCAAAACAAAGTCAGTTGCATGGCACAGAGGGAATATACTGCTACAGTAAACCAGTCACTAACACCGGCCCTGAATTTGCTCAAAGTTTTTACAGAGGCACCAGGGGAGCTGTGTGGAGTTCTTGTCTAACTCCTTGGCAACGTTTATGTATTTGTATAGGAAGGTCTTTTGCCAGATGGTTAAAATGTTCATGCTCCTATTTTGTTTTAATGCAAACTGACATTTCTTCATCTTCTTGCAGTGGGTTTCTTTTATGAGGTCGTAGTTTGCATTTTCATAGAAAGAATTTCTGACTCCCCATCAGGAGCCCACCCTGTAGTTTCTGTGGGGCCTGGATTGGTTAACCACTCGCTTCGGTTTTAAGGCGCCACGGGCAGAACCGACCATCGTGACCTTCTTGATTTGCGCTGTGGTAGAGAGTGTCTGCGAAGCCAGAGAGAAACAGGAAGGTGCTGTTTTAGAAGCCCCAAGGAGAGCTGGGCCACAGCTCTGGGGTACTCTTGGCATTCAGAAAGCCAGCCTGAAGAGTGCCATGCATATTTGCAGATGGTTTTCTTATTCCTAGTGAACAGCCTGAGGGGGACACTGACCGCATGTGTTAGGGGCTTTACAAATAGATGTATAAATCTGAATATAATAAAAAGGAAAGATTAAAGGTAATAGCAAAAATAATAAAAATAACTGATAAGAATAATAATAAATGATACCCCAAATAAATAATACACATAAAATAAATAATTTCTAAAATAAACTGTACTGCCAGCTTATAGTAAGAAATTTGTAATTATCTCTTTTAATCCTTACAAGAACTCTGTGAGTTAGGCTTTGCTGCATTTTATACAAAGAAGAAACAAGTGCATTTTAAGTGATAGGAAATCAAACACGCTTTCATTCGCTCATTCAGCTATTTATTTGCTTCTATACCGATATGTAACTATGTCTGGATGTACAGTGTTTAAGAAGAAAAGCACTGAAGTGTTGTCCCTCTCTCTGGGCTCTCTTGGGAGCAGTGTTGGTCCTCTTCACTTTCAAAACCACATTCTGTGGGTCTCTCAGATTTTCCCAGCAACTAGCACCAACAGGCCACTATCTGGGTCATCACAGTGACCACAGTGGCCAAGTAAGTGATGTGAGGTTGAGCCAAGCCTTAGCACCTGGTATACAAATGGTGCTTTTCACTGGCCTGGGAGGTTCCTTTTGGGCGGTCTGCATGGCTGGTCTTGGGGAAAGCGCTCGGCTTCCCAGGCTCACTGGGCAGATGTGGGCACAAAATCAGGTTCTGTGTTTTTCTCCTTTTCTACCTCACCACACAGAACTTGAACTCACTAAAATGGAAATTACGCTGGAAGTATAACTTTCTCTCCTCAAACTGATGCTACTCAAGGATTGGTCGGTGAAAGTGATCCAAGGAGAATTTTAAAATGTTGATTACAAAGTTACATCATCTTTATGGTTCACAGTTCCCCCATAGTCAGAGGGATTCAAGGAGTATCAGCAGAAATATTGTCAGCATGAAAGAAGACGAACTAATTATTCTGTATTGTGGCCATTCTCAACATTCTTTAAAATGATCACATTGCTACTTTATTTTTCTTTGTAAGTGTGAAAATTCCAAGCACATAGTAGATGCTTAATAAATGTAGTGCTCTTGTCTGAGAAGATAAGGCAACTTTCTTCAAAACTCCAAAGCTAGAACAAATTCAAGTTTAAGGGCTTTATAATACACACTATTGTTATTTTAATTTGATCAGTATACAGTGGTCAAATTTGTACAAGGATATGCAAGCTTAGAGATTTGAAGCAGTGCCTGCGGCTGGTTCTTGAAACTTTCTGAAGATTCAGAGTTCAGATTTACTTAAATTCACTTCCTGAAAGAAAATTAACTTACCGCAAATTGTGGCAGAATCAGGACACATTGTCAGTACTCTCCAAATTCCACACTGATGAGTTCATCTCTCCTCTGAGTGTAGGCCCTGACTTTTGGGTGTGGATAAGGAGTCTGTGTGTTCTGGTCAGAATACAACACATCTCTTCACTATAGACTTTTCAGAGCACAAAGCCCCGTGTCTGAAAGGAGGATGGCAAGAGATACAGCCCAGGGAAGGTAGATCCCTGAGACAGCACTGGCCTCCTGACGGACAGCACAGGTAGCCCTGAGACCCTCTACTAGGCACCAGATGGGCTAGGAAGGGCAGGGAGAGTGGCAGGTGTCCTCACTTTGGAGGTGAGAGAGCAGGTGTCCTGGTGAGGAGTAGATTCATGAGCTTTGTGGAACAGACTGGGGAGCTCCTAGGATTCCAGGCCCTTCAGCTGAGTCTTCATGAGTGACACGGGCTGGTGCTTCTTTCTCCCAACCAGAGGCATATGCAGCACATAGACATCTGGAATGTTCTCAGAAGAAGCTTGGTTCTTCTATATTCAGAGGTGGAAACGAACAAGCATGGGCAGAGAAGAAGAAAGCCACTCACATATCAAAGAGAGATTATCTCAGCAAACATCACTGTGTTTAACAGTCAAATTGGGTAGTTTGTAGGCCGTTCTCAGTTTTCAGGGCCAGTGGGACCAAGCCTGGAATAACTGGTTTAGGATTCCTCATCTTACCCCTGTGTGGGAAGAAGACACTTAGAAGTTGGCCAAGAGGCAGGAAGCCAGAGCAGGACTACTTACTGGACAAGAAGTTCTGAGTGATGGGGGTTTGACTTCATGTTAGCTGGGGAGAAGAATCCCCTACAGTGGGCTCTTGGCCCGTGGCAGTGCCCTTCAGCCTTTGAGTTTGTGGTACCGCTGAAAGGGGAGACTTAAATTATTTCTGCCAGCACTTTCTCTGGAACTTGGCAATTTCTCTGCTTTCTTGCTTGGAAGGGTATCACTCCAATCACATCACATAATACGCAGCCTTTTGTACGTATGCATGTTGGGGACCAGGAGATGTTGAACAGCCAGGCCTTGGAAAGAATAGGAAGGGGTAGGATGTTCTGGACCCAAGAAGACATAGGGACCCTCAGCAAGAGGTGATCTTGGATCTTTAGTCCAGTGCTCTACCACAATGCGGCCCAGCTCCCTGTGGCTCCCCTCCATTCTGGATTCTTTTGCTTACTCATCATTCTTCTTCTTGCTCTTAAATTTGACTTATATGTCCCACTCTTGGCCTCTTTGATCCCTCTCTATGGTATGACTTCATCTGGTGCTATTGACTCCGTCAGATTCCTAAAAGGGAAAAATCTGTTGGGATCAGCTCATCTTCCCAGGCCATGCCGTTGTTCCCCAGCCAGACTGCCGACTCTCTGCGCACAATCCAAGTAGTAGCCTCCAAGCAGCTAGACTTGCAGTCCTCAGCACAGCCTGTGGGTGGGACACTGGAAGGTTGAGAGGAAGCAGGACATCCCAGTGCATTGGATAGTCTCTCTAGCCCAGCAATGCGAAAACTACACAGTGGCAGGAATTCTGCAGCGGGGGCTGCCCCCGTGAGCCTGTTTCAGGTCCAGATTCAATAACGATGAGCTTTGGAGAGCACTGTGGGTCTGGCTCTGGAGCAGTGAGCAGCGTTGATGAGCTGCCTCATCTTCCATTGGTGAATGATGCAAAGGCCAACCTCACGGTCATAAGCGGAGTATTATCTGGGCCCCTGCACATACGCAGAGTCAGAAAAACGACAACCTGAAGTAACGCAGTGCTTTCTTTGGGGGTTTCTTTTTGACAGTAAGAGGGGTTTTCTAACTTGATCCTGTGGAGACCACTTCAGTTTCCATTTTTCTCAGATGATAACATCTACAGAGGGGCTCCTTTCACTGTGGGTACCTCATTTCTCAGCCATGTGGTCCATGTTTAGAACCACACAATACTTATTAATTACCACAATTAGTACTTATTGTGGGCTGCTAGGACTACCTCAGATCTACCCCAAATAGTCAAAGGGAATCCATAGCCTACCAAACAGCAGTGTCAGTAGAAGCCCAGGATAAAATCCGACCCCCCCATCCTTTAAAGCCGAATGTACGTATTGATCAATTCTTTCCCGAAAGATGCTTCCTGTTAAAACATACTTTTTTTTTTCATTTGTCCTGATGTTTAATGTAATAAGGGAGTATATGATCGACTCCGTGGGCATTGAATATAGCTGTTAGCAGGAATGGAGCCAATTCCATTTTGCCTGAATTAGGACCCTTTCATGGCCTTCCTTTTGTGTAATTCATCCAATTCTTGTGCCACCAATGCCCCGAAGCAAGAATGGTAAGTGCAGTTTTTCATCAGGAAGGCAGCATGTGGTGGGGGCAGAGGCTACCTCTGCCAGTTTGGAGCTGGGTGACAGATCTCTTTACCTTTTTGGAATCTATCTACTCGTGTTTACTACAGAGATGTTAGTTACCCATCTTACAAGATTTCCTTACTCATTAGAAATAGTATTATAGTTTTTGGCAAATGGTGGATAGCAAGCGATCATTATCATGAATATTCAAGGTACCGATATTTATAAATATGAACAGGAATTACTTCTTTGAGTTGGCGCACTTACTAAATATTCCCCAGTCCCTCAAATTGTCAGGCCTGGGCAACCGGATGACCATTTCAGTTGCCCGGACCTTGCAAAACTTTGTCACCTTTGCTCGTTTTTCCCTGGGAAGGGGGTTTTCACACTGCTGGGGTTAGTGTGTCTTCGCTGCCCCTATTGTCATGGTGGCTGTGGGGGCGGCTCACTGGGGGCTTGGGTGCCTGAGAAAAGGAGTAAAAAACCCAACTGTGAAAACCCAAGAGAAACCGAAAGACCTGAACACTGGAAAAAAAAAAAAGAAAGAGCTTCAGGACTGAAGCGGTTAAGGAACTGGCTTCAACAGGAAGTGGGCAGAATATGCTGTTTTCAGTACGCTCATGGGAACTGAGTTGGAAAGTGCTGTGGTGAGTGTGTGTGGAAAAAAGGGCTTTAATCAAGCTATAAATATCTGTTTCTTTGAAGTTTTATGACCAACAATTAATGTTACTGGAAGGCACATAAAGAGTTGTTTCTTGACTTGGTAGGTCTGAGTGGGGCGGGGTCAGGTTAAGATTCCCTCCTGGATGCTGTGCCTACTGATTCCCTTTCTCTCTCTCTCTCTCTCTCTCTCTCTCTCTCTCTCTCTCTCTCTCTTTGTGTGTGTGTGTGTGTGAGAGAGAGAGAGAAAGAAAGAGAGAGATCGCACTCACGTGGAACACGGGTGTCTCAGGTCACCCTCTGTATTTATAACTATATACATTTATTCATGTACCCATTCATTCATTCCGTTGTTCATTCAGTTAACTAATGTTTATCAAAGGCCTCAATGTGCACCCCCTGGTGATACATCAGTTCACAAAGGAATAAAACCCCTGTCCACAGGAAGTTTTTTTTTTTCCCTTGGGCAAAGAGATGTTAAACAAATCAAGACATGGCAGGGAAGGTAAAATGCTGTGAAGCCAATCTGAGCTGTTAAGAGGACAGAGGGCAGGACAAGAGGCTGTGCAACTCAGGAGAGGTCTCTTTGATGAGTTGCCTGTAACCAGACACCTGCATAAAGATTTGGGATGAGGGTTGCTGGTGGAGACTAAGTACCAAGGTCCTGGGGCAGGCATGTGCTCCGGAAGGCTCTGGAGTGCCAAGGAGGCCAATGGGAGAGACCAAGGAGCTCTGTGCAGAGAAGGTACTTGTTACCAAGGTGCCTGGTTGTGCCGTGCTCTGGAGGTCTTGGAAGTCAAACTTTCCACTTCCCATAAAGCAAAACAAACAGTGCAGGAAACAAAAGCAAAAACAAAACTCCCACAGTAAGTTGTAGACAGGACTACTTTTTAAATTTTTTTTAAGAATGCTATGCCTCTTTTCTTTTTTTTTTTTTTCCCCTCTCACTTCTTGCTATATGCTGACCTCAGTGTTAGACAATTTTGTTATCTCATTCCTGCTTTGAAGCCCATCCGTTGCTTTTGTGAGTCTAATTGAACTTGAAGGCAAACAGGCAGTAGCAACATAAACCTTCCCCCGCAGGGTGCCCATTACACCCAGTCTCCGTTAACGTGGACTTTTGAAATCTGGAGTTTGGCTTGAGGTTCACCTGTGCTCTCACTTTGGAGAAAGGGTTTACTAAGCAACGAATACACCGGAACAATCTGGAGTAGTCTACCCTTTGCAAGAAAGCAGTTTTGAAGTACCCTTGGGCATTTTAGACTCTTACTTACTCAAGGATACTCTTACTTATTCTTTTAAGGACTTAGCTAGATCAAAGTTGGTTTTCTAGAGAGACTTTCCACACAGATTTGTCAGTGGTCTTTGGTTTGTTTGTTTGTTTTTAAGAAAATGCCTAATTCAGATCAGCTTCCCTTCCAGGTTGTGTGAGCTAGGGTGATTTGCTGTGTGTGAGCCAGCATTTTCCTCCGTGGGTTTCTTGGGTGCAGGGAGCTCTTTATGACTAATGGGATTCATTACATGTGTGTTTAGCTTACCTATTAATAAGGCTTTAACAATATTAAAATCCAAAGAGATAACAGAGAGGGCTTTGGGAGCAAGGATTCAATTGTGCTGGCTTGCTTGAAAACAGAACAGTAAAATGGCAGCCACATTGCCTGTCTTCTTAATTTCGATAAAGCCAGAGGCAATGTCACTCAGTTGTCCCAAAATGCTCAGTTCACCATATGATGGGGACGTGAACGTCTTTCATTAGGCCCTGTCTGCCACATGGACCCTCCATGTCTTCCAGCAGTGGGGATCCCTTTCCTCTGGAACTGGGTCTGTGAGGAACCAGGTCTATGGGTTTCAGCAGCAGCAGCTAAGGGAAGAGGCCAGCCGGCTGCCACATTTGTCACTGTTTTTTGTAATTGGCCTTTAGCCTGATCCAATGCAGCCTGGCAACGTCCTTTGTCCAGTTAAAGAAATGGTCAGCAGGGAATGAATTGTGATGGAAACAGACAGATTTATGTACCTTTCGGGGACATGATTTCCCTAGGACAGGACACAAAAGTGACAGTTTTTGAAGATCTCTCTGGAATTGATATAAATGTTATTTAAAACACATCCTTCAGTGGCTCCGTAGCAGTAGAGTGAGGGTTTCAACCCTATACAGTGGCCCTCCCTTGTCGAGGGACATTCAGCCTGTGGCCTCAAATGTGTGTAACGCTCTCTTCTCCCTTATGCTTAGCAACGTAACCAACTATACAGAAGGATGCTAGGATAGCGGAGAAACCACTATGACATGGCCATTCAATAGTCTATTCTACAACAGGATAAAAGAACGACACTCTTTATAGGAAAAAGTCAGGGCAAAAAACTACATTTACATCTATGATAAAAACAAAATGTCACGGCAAAGCTGGGAGAGGGTAGGAGAGTGAGGCAGCTATCTGAGTGGAAAAAAGCACCAAAACACTTAATACACCAATTTATTTACAGTAGTTGGTGTGTTTGAGACATGAGGCTCTGGATTTGTTTTTCTTTGGATTTTCTCCTTTAAAAAAAAAAAAGGTACTGTTCATCATGAGATCAAAAAGAAATGTTCAGTGGCTTATTTTGACCCAATATTTTTCTGTGTTTAATTTAGGTGGAACTTCCATTTGCATAAAAACCCGCTTGTGACACATACGATGATTTATTTCTATTTTTTCATTTATTTTTTCTCAATGAAAAAAGGAACCATTCGCACCACCCGAGTGGCTCGGCAACCAAGCTGGGCAGAGCACCGGACCCCGCTCATTTTTACCCAATACCAGGCTGACACCCACAACAAACACAGCGACATTAATTTTTACCACAAGCTTCCGGCCAGAGGCAAGGGAGAGACTGCAGCCTATTTGGTGACTTGAATGAACATGAAAAGGATAATCAGATATTAGTCCTGTTCCTCTTTCTCAGACCATTGATAGTTCTGTCCCCTACCTCCCCTCCCCCGTGCCCTTTGACAGAGAATGACAAGCCCAGAGGGGAAAGGAGAAAAGAGGGAACTGGTGACTCAGCAAGAGCAGGCCTCTCGCCACAGCTTCCCTGAGAGAAAGGGGAGGAAGCCCAGAGCAGGCCGGCCCTTGGTACTGTGCGCAGAAGGGCTTCAGTGAGTGAAACGGAATGAATGAGTGAGTGAACGAGTGCCCGAAGAGTCACTCTGAATTAGGGTCAGCGTTTAGACAGATAAATCGGCCACACATGCCCCGTCCCACCCCCTCACCCCTCAGTCCTCCGAATGAATGCCGGACTACATTTCGTCCAGCTTATGAGTAACCCTTTAAAAAATTCACCTAAGATTTTTTTTTTTAAAAGACCAAGTTGACATTTGCTAAAGCTTTAGTATAAAGATGTACCGAGGCAATGTATAAACTCAGTGACCATCTGAGGATACCCCGCAAATGGGGAGTAACCGAAATGTCCCTCATGTAAAGAAGCCTGAAGAGGCGATCAGGGAGGTAATAAGAGGAAAATAATAGTGTTTCTTTCATTAGCAGGAGCCCGATATTTATTGATCCAACAAGTTTACACTGTGTGCACCCAAGAGTGCCATCAACCCGAACCAGATGGGCATCTTGGGCGATTTTTTCCTCACATCACCGCCGAGGGGATTTGCCGATCGCCTTGTCAGCTTCTGAATTCTTTGGGCATGTAGGAGGGGCAACATGGTTCTGGCTTATTTCTAAACCCCTTTGAGGTCACTTGTGGTCCCGAAATAGAGGCAAAATAATCCTCAGGCTTCCTTGGACATTCTCTCCTACCCCACCCCTTCTATTGCCGAAGGGACCCCTCTGGAGGCTTCCAGGTGCCTCGGAATCCACGGAAGGCAACTGTGGCCTAGGACACGCCTCTTGCCTTTGTCTGCCTCTTGTTTTCCTCTGGACCCCAACCAGCAGGACCCTCTGCTCTCCCTCCAGCAGTTTTATTTAGCAGAAGAGGAGAGAAGAGATGGAAAAATGGACCCCTCTTGTATAGCTGTTTCTTCAAGGCGCTCAAACTGCTTTCAGGCATGGCCTTATTACCTCATTAATCCTCATAATGTTCCCTTGGCAGTATTATTCTTATTTTCGGGATGGAGAAATTGAGGCACAGGCAAAATAAATAGCATGTGGAAGGTCAGAGAGCCTAGAAACAGAAGAGGCAGGGCGGCTGCAGGGCTGCAAGGCATCCATCCTGGGCCATCGGTCAGATTGTCCTCTTGCAATACAGAGAGAGGGAGAGAGAGAGAGAGAGAGAGAGAAGGAGCTCAAGTTGCAGAGAAGATAGAACGAATGGAGGCAATTTTGGTTATCGCTCATTACTTTTCTTAGTGAATAAGTAAACCATTACCTGCCAGGTTTTTCACAGCGGGGCCGTTCACACTGCAAGTGTTCTGTGTGCCAGGCAACATCCTGGGCTCAGGGATTCCGCAGTTATTGAGATAGACAGGAGACTTTCCTCAGTACAGCTTATGTGTGGGAGGGTAGCAGACCTCACAAGCAGGAATGAATACTAAGAAAGCCCTCCTTCTCACCCAGCCTCACCCAGCCTCACCCCACACCTGGATTACCGCCCCATCCTCCTCATAGGTCTCCTGGCACCCCACCCTTCCCCCACTGGGTCTTTCCTCAACAGAGAACCAGAACTTCCTTTGAAAATATAAGTTAGATCACATTTTCACCCTGCTTAGAACCTTCCAGAGGCTTCAGGTGTCACTCCTAGTGGAAGGTGGTTTTGACCGCTCTCCCCGTTCCCAGGCTCCCTGTTCTCACCTCCTGGGCTCTCTCCCTTGCCCACTCTGTTCCACCATGCCAGCCTCCCTGCTGTTCCAGCGCACCAGGCACTGTCTGCCTCAAAGCCTTTCCTCATCCCCTTTGCTAACCACAGGCCTCACTTTTCCCTGCTTTTCATGTACCTTCTGAGGAGTCCTGCTCTCCATACTGGACATAAAGTTACTCTGCCTTCTCCGTGCCCATCAGCACTCCTTTGCTCTCCCTGCTTTATTTTTCTCCATACGCCATCACCATAAGACCATTCATTTCGTTTTCTTTCCCCTTCCATGGAAATGCACACTCTGGGAGGGCAGGCATTTCGTCTCTTATGTTCATTGCTGCATTCTCATCACCAGGAAACTACTAGGTACTCAATAAATGCTGGATCTCTCTACGGTAGCTTTCTTCCCAGTATTACAGAATAACGAGGAGCCTGAAGTTGGGATCTGTGTTCACAAGATTTCACCGGGGAGCAGAAAGGATCGCCATGGGTGGGGACATCTATGGGGATTCTTTGGGGTTGTAGGATGTTGGGGAAGACAGGACTCACTGTCCTTTGTGGGGTTTGCACTTTCTGTGGCAGAAACACAGAAGGGAATTCATCTAAAGGACCAAAGTGGACTTTTTTAAACTTTCAGTTTGAGCTTCAGTAGGAGTTCACCTACCTGGCTGTGCCTTAGCCTGGAGGTCCTCCTAACTGACAGTGATATATGGAGGGCGGACAGTGCCCTGGGTCAGTGGACTCACAGAGAAGCCAGAATTCTCTTTTGTAAAGAGCCTGCTTTTCTCAATAATTGCATAATGACGTCTTTGATTCCCAAGCCCTCCTCCCCAGCTGTTTCCTTAGGCCCGTATTCAAGATCGGAGATGCCATTCACAATCAAGTTGGATGCATATTTGTATCAAGGAAGGAAGGAAGAGGGAAGGAGGGAGGGAGAGAGAGGAAGGGAGGGAGGGAGAGAGAGAGAGGAAGGAAGGGAAGGAAGGGAAGGAAGGAAGGAAGGAAGGAAGGAAGGAAGGAAGGAAGGAAGGAAGGAAGGAAGGAAAAGTTTGTGTGTGGGTTCCCCGCCCCCATCACTGCAGCCCATGGTAGAAGATTCTAGCAATTAGCAGGAACGGAAAGTGATAATTTATGGCAGCCGACACTGTGATCTGATAAAATCCATAATTTTTTTGCTGTGGCACTGCAGCACTGCCGTCCTCTCCTCATGCTTTCTAATGTCTTTTGTTTGCATTAGGAGAAAACAGAACCCTCTCCCACTGAGAACCAGAGAGAGCCCCTCAGTTTCCAAGAAGGATGACATTCAAAAATATACTCTTGAAGGGGTTAGGTTTGTGTGCTAGGGGTGAGGACTGTGGAGTTCGATTCTGGTTCCAAATGATCTTTAGAACGTACAGGACACTTTCTTCCCTTTATTTAGGAAAGGCTATCATCTTTCCTTAAGTATCCTCCCATAAGCCGTGGTTCCTGGTACAAGGGTGTAGGGGGCTCAGAATGGAAACTGAGGAGCTTTGAGTCTTTCATCCAGCGATCACAGTTCAAATCTATTGATTTTGACCATTGAATCTTGCCTCGGATCTGAACCTCAAGTGAATTTCCAAACCACCAGGCAACATAAATTACAGGCAAAATGATAAGTCAGGTCCTGCCAGGTGACTAAGGCAGCGTGGCAATGCTTCAAGTCTTTAAAACCTATCCCAGTGGCCCAAAAGCATTAATACGTTTGGAACATTGCCTGTCCAATGTCCAGAGAGGCGCCTGCAGAATTTGATTCCTAGGTACATCAAGCTTTTGAGCTGGAAGAAACTTGAGACACTTTCTATTCCAGCGAATTCCAAACCTGTCTGCTCATCAGAATCATCTGGGAGCTTAAAAAAATACAGATTCCTGAGCCTCATCTTCCAAAGAAACACATTCATTTGATGTCGGATTAGACCCAGGAATTCCAGGCAGAGGCAGAATCACAACTGTGGGGACACCTATGATTTCACAGACAGGGAAACTGAGTCTCTGTTTGTGAGATGGAGGATGGGAAGATTGAACACAAACTCCCAGGTCCCTGGTGTGTGGCGCTTTCTCCTGGATGGCGTTTAACCTGGGAACCTCAATCACTAACCCCCAGAGACCAAAGAATATGTGTAAGAATTGCTTGGGAAGAGGGACAATGAGATCTGCTCACTTTCCTCACACCCTCTGGTACCCGTGGTTGCATTTCAGTAAATCTCCCCAAAAGGCAGTTTTCATAGTATCCCTACAGGTTGAGCAGACTTTCTTGGGGGATCATCTTGAGGTTTTTCTTTTGTTGAAGAGTAAAAACAATTGTTTCATAGTCTTTTTTTTCTCTCTCTCTTTAAAATATGCAAGGTTAAGCGGGAATTGCAAACAATAAGTGTTTACTAGCAAGGTCACATACATGAACGAGTTGAGGTGGCTAGTAACAACTCAGATACACCTTGCAGGAAACCTGAATTCAGAGAAATAGCGTTCATCTCTGCAGAGAAATATAAACCTTCCCTTTTTTTTTCTTGAAACACATGACCCTCTCCTTCTGTTATTCGTACTTTTGACAGAGCAAATGGTATGATATCTCTTTCACTTTTTTCTTTATGTTAAGAAAATCATACAAGCCCATGATAATGAACCTCCATGCTGAGGGACACAACAGGGAGGGGTGGAGACTGTGGTAAACTGCAGAGCACATACTCTGTACAAAAGGGAAGTTATCTTCCGTGCTAGCTGATTGTTGCCATACGGGGATATAGATCAGGGTGGTCATATCCTCTGATTATTTTCTTTCTTTCTTTTCTAAGAGAAATAAGAAATGTAGATGCATGCGTGTGTGTGTGGGGGCGAAGGGAGAAAGATCTTCAGGAGTTTTAAATATCAGCAACCAGTTCCATTTATTTTTACCTTTAATATATTGTACCAAATACATAGATGTGGGTCAAAAAGAACATGGCCCTTGGCAGCCCACGGACCTCAACTTTGAGCCTTCTGATTAAAAGATATTTAATTGAAGTATGAGTGACAAGGGACTGTGAGTGACAGGGTTCAGCCAGAACAGCAGAACCGGTAGTTGATATATATTAAGAGATTTATTGCAGGGAATTGGCTTATGTGATTCTGGGAGTTGCCTGGGAAAGCCCGGAACCCATGCCGTGAACACTCAGGAAAGGTCGGCTACAACTCTCAGCATGGGCTGAAGCTGCTGACCACAGGCAGAATTTCTTCTTGCAGGAAGTACTCAGTTCTCCTCTTCAAACCTTACAACTGATTGAATCAGGCCCACCCAGATTATCGAGGATAATCTCCCTTACTCAAAATCAACAAACTATTGGCTTTAATCACATCTACCAAATACCTTCTCAGCAACACCTTGGTTAGTGTCGAATTAAATACCAGGGATCTGTCCAGTAGCCAAAATGGCACATAAAATTGGCCATCCCAGGGAAATGTTCAAAAAAAAAAAAAAAAGTCAGCCAAGGATAAATAAGATCAAGACCCTGTGTCATCCTTTGACAAGAGTCTTAATTTTTTTTCCTCTCTCTTTTTTCCTTAAAAAAGGAGATCGTTTTAAAGAGCCTGAGAAATGAGGGCAGGCATTAGTGATCCGATTTAGAAAAGAAGCCCTGGGTTTGCGCCAATACAAGATGGGTTTGTATCTTAAGTGGCCTTTATTACCATAGTAATAAACAGCAACCGGGCCCAAATCTTACAGGCTTGTGTTGGCTTTGACCAATGAAGTAGAACAAGGCCTCTGAATACCCCATTAGTTCCAGGCTGTGCTTTGATGGCTCTGCAAGGCGGCTCTTTTCCTACACAAGTCACCAGCCTCACCCGTGTCTCTTAACAAATGTTGTTGACAGGCCGAGTTGCAATTTTTCTGCGTGTTCTGACAGTTTAATTCAGTACCTCTTGGCTAAGCACTCAGCCTAAGGGGGTGCTTCAGCACCTTGGCATCACCAGGCTGCAATTAAAATAATTCAGAACTGGGGCTGGGCTTGCAGAAATAGTCCTTCTTCCCTTTGGAGCACACAGTGCACTTTCCAATCCCCCCCATGGAGCAGATTCAAGATCTCCCTTTTAGAGTGGAGGGCAGTGGACGTTATTAACAAGACATCGACTTGCAAGAAGGGGCTCGACGTTCGTATTGTGCCCAACAGGGCTTCCTCCATGGTGGCTGAACATAATTTCTTCGTAGACTTGGCACCTGTAGAAAGGTCATGGGGGGAGGGGCAGGGAGGGAACACAGACCGGAGTTTGGCAAAGACCATTTTTAGAAGCCATTCTTCCAAAAACGGCAAGTCAGAAATGCTGTCCTTGATTCTGAATTCTGCACAGGAAAGACAGATAGATAAGAGGACCCGAATTCAGCCTCCTTTGAAATGCCCTGTATGAAGAGAGATCCTAAGAGATGTTTTAGACCCAGATTAAGGGTGCTGTCACTACAAAAATAAGACCCTTTCCAAGTGTCAGAGAGATTTGGGTTTGTCAGGTTAGGTACTCTCAGGAGATGGAAAGTTGGTGCATTCCCCAAAATTACGTTATGATGAGGACCATTTGGGGGAATGCAGTGAAGTCAGTCTGGGATGGGACCCGGGAATTTGGATTTTAACAAATGTGCCCAGTGAGTCTTTTCATTCAGGCAAATGCGCCAAGTCCTCCTCTGAAGGAGATGACCACAGGATTCTGTGCTTTCCAGAAAAAGCAAATAGTGGAAACTTTCCAAAGGAACTCACCTGAGATCATTTCTCATTCTCTTTCTCTCCCGTATTACCTGCCCTTAAAAAATAAAGTGCTACTATTTAGTTACCACTGCTGCATCTACTTTCTGGATACTTCCTTCTAGGGCTATGGGATATGTCCAAGAAACGTGCTTTAGGGCTTTGGTTTTCAAACCAAAAGCCCTAAAGCTTTTTTTTGGGGGGGGGAGGGGAATGGAAGATTTTCATAGGTGGAACAAGTAGACAATTCTGGAAGACTTATCTGGAGTTGACACCTGACCCAGGGCTGTACCTCACCCCCTCATCCCTCCCTCCCATGGGTAAGGATGGAAAGCAAACAACCAAAACACTGTACTTGAGTGCTTACGCGTTTTTGAGGAAACTGATAGAAATTCTGCAATTCACTCTGAATGTCTCCTATAAATCCCTTCTGGAAAATAATCTGCCCACAAAAATGGAACTAAAACACATGCTATGTGCTTATGAATTCAGTTATTTAGTGGCACCTTGTGACTTTAGGCAGAGGTATTCTTCTCTAGGGCTCAGCTACCTTATTTGTCATATGGGCACCCTGGGTAGGTGGTGCTATGCACCTAAGATCTCCTTGCATTCTAGAACTTCCATGAATGTAGCTGGTAGGTGCTAGATTCCCTGTTAGGGGCCATGGGGGATATGAAGTATAGGAGAATGCCTGGGGGTCTATTGCATTTAGCAAATATCATGCTTTGTAAACTTTTTTAAAGTTGCTGAAAACTTCAGTGGAAGGAATCCCTATATTGAAGCTTGGTACAAAACAAAGTGGCAAACGAGATGCTGACAGAGATTGAAAATGATCTCATTAGAGAGTAAACATGTACACAAAGCCTACCCAGGAAAGAGCTCTGAACACTGAGTTCTGAGATCTCAGACGTTCTGAGTCTAAAAGGGCCCATGTTTAAATTTATTTTTTCATCAATCTCTTAAGGAGTCTTTCCAACTCACTTGTATCAAAGGCATTTTCTGGAAGAGAGAGAGCCCAGAGGGGAGGGGCATAGGGAAAGGGAGAGAGAGAATCTCCAACAGACCCCCTGCTGAGTGAGGAGCCTGACTCAGGGCTAGATCTCAAGACCCTGAGATCATGACCTGAGCTGAAACCAAGAGTCAGACACTTAACTAACTGAGCCACCCAGATGCCCCTGGGAGTGATGCTGTTCTCGATCTTTGAAGATGATGGATGAAGGGCAGAATGTCCCCAAATGATCAGGCACCCACATTCTTGCTGGCAGCTTCTCTTCCTCCTTCTCTCTCCCCTCCCCTTCCTCCTCTTCCATCTGGACTGACCAGCCAAGATCTTGAAAGGACAAGCCCAGTGAAAAGGACAAAAGGACAAGCCCAGTTTCATTTGCCTCTTGGTTTGGCCAAGTTCTCAGTACAACCTTCTTAGGCATTTCCTGACCAAGGCAAATGCTCACCTAAGTGGTTAAATCTCAGAACATATTTGTTGATCTCTGCTGAATCTCTCGGACCATTTTAATCCCTCCTCTGCCTTTCCCTATACATTAACCAAGGCCTTGACCTATTGACTGCAGAATCTCTGAGGCTGCTGGACTCCCCGTTTGAAAGGCTTTCCAAAGAGGCATCTATTAATTTATGTATTTAATTTCTGTATGAAGTGACTGTTCTCCTCCCAGCACAGGTATTAAAGTACCTTTAGGGGAATCAGGCAGCTGAAATCCTCCGTGAGGAAAAATGCTTAGAGTATCACAATGCAAAAGCTTTAGTGGGGAGTGTTGTGAGGGCTGCTCAATGGAAAACCGCAGGGATCTGCCCCCCCATTGGAGGTCCCCTCTCCATTTTACTGAGTGCCAACCCCCCAGTCTGGGGAAACTTACTGGAGGACACCAGTTTCAATAGAGTACAGAGGAGCGACGAAGAGCTGGGTCCCAATTTCTTCTAGACCACCCAGTTTCATGTGTAACCCAACTTTGTTAATGGAGTTTAACGTTTAAGATCTTAAACCCAGTGACATTTAAAATGACCCAGGAAGTCCAACTACAGACTAGCTAAACTCTATTCAGAAAGAGGGGTTTTTTCTTTGTTAATGCTAGATCTGCTATTGAAACAATTCAATCCATCATAGACTTTCATTTCCGCGTGATCGTGAATGGTTAAGGTGAGCTGCAAATCGGAGCTCCCTGTCCAAGCACCAGCATTTTAATGACACCAGACACATGTCCATGCATCTGTCCACAGACATGCTTTGTAGGACATACTAGGTGGCCCTGTCCTGTAGGCAAAGAGTTCCTTAATTGAAAATGATGTGTGAAATTCCAAGAAGGGAGTCCATGAACAGGGTTATGCAAGCTTTGGAATCCCTAAGCCTCCCCCAGAAAAGAGAGGAACAGCCTTGCAGTCGTACTTTTTTGGCTGGACAAACGACCTTGCCCAAGATATCAGAAATCCTGCTGTTTCCCTCCTGCGAGGCTTCAAAGCTGGAATCAGAAAGAAGCCCGGCACTCGCAAGTGGGAACTTCTCTAGGGCGTTGGTTTTCAAACCCTGAAATATCACGAGATTTTTTTTTTTAATGGGATAACATAGGGATGCCTGCGTCTTATTTTGGGATGTAAGGCCGCGAATAATTTTCGTAAAGCCTCAGTTATCTGCTATCAACATTATTTCATAAAATAATTTTCCCCACCATTATGAAAATTCACAAATATACATCAAAGTTGAAAAAAAATTTACAGCAAATGGCCATTAACGTTTTATTCTGTTTTATCATGTATTTATCCATTCATCTATCTTAACAATGAAACAATGTTTTAATGCCAGAAAATAGGAAGGACATAATTTCAGTGTAGAACACAGTTCTTCCCAAGAAAAGCCAGTTGACCACCTGACGTCAGTTTATAGACGTTAAAATATCTATCCACATGCATGCACCTATTTAAATGCCCATGTGTATAGACACACATGCATATAAACATGCAAAATGCACATAGGTGGATGTATGCATTCTAAAACACACGTCACATTTTAATCCCCATTCCTTTTGTGGATCAGTGAAAACAAGGTCACTGCCCCAGTATGAGTGATGCTCAGAGTCTCACTTTGGGACCCACTGAAAATAGACCAAAAATACATGCTGCTAATGCATTAAGGGATTCTAGGGTGTTCCAATACTTCACTTTCATGGAATCCCCACTTCACCAGGATTAGCACCTTCTAGAGAAGTGACAGGCACACAAGGGCCCAAAGTAATGGCAGTCTGCTGCAGTTTCTCACGGTTAAAAGGAACTTTTTTCCTTATATTGGAAACGATTTACGTTCAGTGTCAAGAAGGTAGAAAACACAGGTAAGCAAAAATAACAATCAGAACAGTCATAATCTCAAAACTCAGAGAAAAGTATGACTGTCCATTCGCATGCATACCCGTAGCTATATCCCTATCTGTATCCATATTTGTATCTATATCTATACCTCAACCCACTTGTATATTTAAACATATATATTTAAATACTAATATAAATGCACATATAGCTACTTCTGCTTTTACCAAAATAAGACAACAGAAACAGGATTATATTGTATACAATTCTATGTCATCTGATTTCTTTTGTTAATAGGATCTTGTGAATATCTTTCTGTCAGTAAATACCATCCTGCAGCATTTCCAGTGGTCCCATAGTATCCTATTACACAATTTTCAATAATAAGTTGAAACTAACAGTTCTCAAAGTGTGGTTCCAGGATCAGCAGCAGCACCCGGGAACTTGTTAGAAATGCAGACTCTCAGGTCCTCACCTGCAGACCTCTTAATGCAATAGGACAGTCCGTGTTTAAACACCCTCCAGGGGGTTCTGAAGAGGGCTGAAGTTGAGAACCACTTGTAAACAAACCTCCCTTCCCTAGTGATTCTTAGGGGAGCACATTCTGAATCTTTGGCCCAGAACCTCAACTTTTTACCTGTGCTCCCTAAATTCAGATGGAGAAATCTTTAGAATTCAGACTCTCCATACTCGCGCCCACCGAACTCTCATAGAAAGTGCAATCCCTCTTTACCTCTAAATTCTACTGACTTATTCTAGATTAAGGGATTCAAGGATAAACTTGGGGCGCCTGCAAGGTCCTTGAAATTATGTGCAACATTTGGAATTTGAGTGCATTTTTCTAGAGAAAGTACACCTATCAGATTTTCCAAAAGTCCTTGACCCTAAGATGACTTTTTATTCATTACCTTTGTTCTTAATGCTTGCCATTCTGTTCTCCCCAGTTACGTCCATGAGAAAAGGAGAAGAAATCTACTCAGGGGTCCTTTGGGCATAGTGCCCAGACAACATGTAGAACGGTGACTTTGTCGCTTTTCATCTCTTAGAGAATCCAAAGACCAGCCTTACTTTTCTTTCCCGGGGGGGCACGTCATTCACATTCCCCAAATCCCCAGCTAAGCCTGACCCTGACCCCTTGTAGTAGGTGGTAAGCACATTTTTAGGCCCCATGTTCAAATACAATCTTTCCTGAGTCTTCTGCACTGTTCAGGCTTGAGATGAATTGCAAGGACTAGGAGCCCAAGTGTACACCAAGAAATTGGGGCTAGCAGAGTGAGATTGAAAAATAAGGAAAGGAAGCCAAGGATTTCCTTTGAGTCGCTCACCTTCCCCTCCACACGCCAGGTCCGGGGAGGCCGCCTGCACCGCTGACTTGCATGCGGATTGTGTAGCTAACCTCACACCCACATGTTGTCCTGGAATTCAGCTCTGAACAGCTGGCCGCTGCAGCCAACCCAAAGGGAAGAGGAGGGTGGGTGTGAATGGCTGACCGTACGGTGCACGTGTGTCTTCAGGAACAGAGTGTCCGGGCTGCCCTGGGCACACATGTACTTTGTATGCTGTGAGTGCTTCAAAGGACTTTGCATTTTCCCCCTCAGGAAAGCCAGTGTTTTAAAACTTGCCATAGTCTTGGGTAAACACTTTGGTTATCTGAGCAACAGTATCCTTCATCGTCTCTCCAGTCAGCCTGGCCTGAACTTGGCTGGATGCAAGCTCAGACCATGACGTGTGTGTACGTGTGTACCTGTGTGCGAGCGCACGTGCATGTGCACGCGTGTGCGCATCTTCCAAGTACTCTGGGACTCTTGACAGTATGTGAGCTACGGTGTAGAGTCGGGGGGGCACTTTTAATCTCAGAGCTGTGCCAGGACGCTGTGTACAGCGGTGACAAGCCAAAACATACCCTGCTGCTCCCCTTTCCCGTCTTGTCCTAGGAGTAAATGTGCGCTCAGGCCGGCCATTGACACAGAAACTCGTCCCCTGGTCTCTCAGTTCCTACTGAGCTACTGTAACTTTAAAAAGATTTAACAAAGACTACCTCCACTAGCTAAGCTGAAATAAGAATGTCTCCGGAGTTTAATGGATCAAGTAGCGGTGATAGGTTTTATGGCTCTTTTTCACTTTAGGGCATAGGGAAGAGAGAGCCGGGCAGGTTGGTTTTAAATTCAAGGATTTATGTTGTTAATCCTCCGGGCTAATTATAATTTATGGGATCTTGGCAAATTAATATGCGGTTGCTATTCAAAAGTGGAGAGCAATGTGAGGCAGGCATAAACAAG
Source organism: Ailuropoda melanoleuca (assembly GCF_002007445.2). Taxonomy (NCBI): domain Eukaryota; kingdom Metazoa; phylum Chordata; class Mammalia; order Carnivora; family Ursidae; genus Ailuropoda; species Ailuropoda melanoleuca. Next base: position 72,950,417 of record NC_048229.1, read on the forward strand.
CCTTGTTCATTTTTAATTTATTTCCACCAATGGAGAATATTAAATAAAATGAACACTAGGGTATTTCGCTCTGAGTTTGGTGTTCATTATTTATCTCTAAATTATGAAATTCATATAACAACTCCTTGTTTTTTCACCAAGAACCCGGAAATAGGGAGCGATGGCATCCGGATAAGTAGGAGGCAATCAGAGTAAGTCTCTTCACTGCATTTACTCAACAGCACATGTGTGGGGATGGCGGTGTTCCAAGCAAGCATGTTGGTGGGGTCCAAGATTTGGCCTTGTGCATGTCAGGATTGTTTAGAAGCAGCTTGTGAGTGGTATGGGAGCTTAAAATCTAGGAAATGTAGGTTCTCACCCTCCAAAGCAAGGGCTCCAGCCCGTTGTGCCTGAAGGGCTTTGGAAAATCCCAGTGTATTGCTAGCCTGGTAGATGCTGTGTAGGGCATGACCCCATAATAGGACTTTCAGACTTTATCACAGCAATTCATTGTACCCCGGACTGCATTTCATCAGCATCCCCAATGGCTGTTTTCGGAGTTCTTGTGCAAAGAATTCAGCTTCTCACCCAGGAACAACTGGCAGGAAATTTTCAGTGATTGGCCACCATGTAGCCAGTAGGTTCCATCTAACCTGATAATCAGTTGCTCCACTAGAAACAAGAATGCCCTTCTCAGTTCCCCTCCACCTGGTCTCCTTCTCTCTCTCTCACCTTCCCCCTGCCCCCTCACTCCTCCTCACTCCAGCTGAGAGAGGCCAGCACAGGCTGCTTGGAGAGCTGTGGAAGCCTTGAGCTCTGAGCCCAAGAAGCAAGCTGGAGTCCTCCCCCCAGCTGTGCAGCTCAGATAACAGCTAGAGCAGAGAACAGGCTGTTTCTCGCTGCTAGAATATCTGACCCAATTCTGACTGCCGAAGTCAGTACCCCAAGTCACTGTAGTCCCTGTGTGAAGCGAGAGAAGCAGTCGTTTGTCACCAGCCCCCAACACACACTCCATCCCAACCCTGTCTCTCTCGACTGCACTTCCTGGCATTGCTGTTAGGCTCCTATTTTGTTTTCTTGTCTAGAAAAATGAGGACCACCTTCAACAGTTCTGAAGAAGAAAGGGGGTGTTTTGCTTTGAGAGGGAGGCTAGGGTGGAAAGGCAAGGATTTCTGGAGTGTGACAGTCGCCAAATCCAGTCTCAATACCTTTTATCAGATGCATGTTGGGCGAGTGACCTAACTTCCCTGAGCTTTCTCATCAGTGACATGAGGACACTGTTGTTGGTCTTTGGGATTGTTATGAGAAATAGGATATTAGAAGCACCTTGCACATCGCCTAACCTCTCCATGGTCAAGAAATGGTAGTTCTGCTCCCTTACATCCCCACCCTGTACGTAATAAGTTCCCAGCAAATATGTGTAGAACCGATCTGCTAGAGTAGATCATGTATGCCCTCAGCGCTCACACAGAGTCATGGCGCTTTGACTCTTGGAGGATATCCCAAGGCTCCATGGCAGTACGTAAATGTGACAAATCACGTCAATATCCCCCGATGCTATTGGTTCCTGTGTCTTTGTGATCAGAGCAAGGATTCGTGGTTTATAAGCAGCCTGGTGTTGAGACATGGAAGTCACTGGGTACCTGCAGATGTTTTTCTTCGTTGTTGTTGTCTTTCTTTTAGGTCTTATTTTTGTTTGTCAGAACAGCAGGAAGTCAAGCCCATGTATTGACAGAACTCCTGGCTTTGCGGGAGTTTCTTATTCAGGAGGTCTTCAGCCTAATCATCTACTGGCAGGAAGACACTCTTTTCTGTATTACTAAGGAATGAAAACTTAAACCTAATTGAGATTGTGTATTCGGTATAGTCTATATTATTTTTATTTCATTCATCAAGGGTCATCAAGGTTTTACTGTTTTAAGTACTTTTCTGAAGGAGTATGATGTAGGAATAAAAGCCAGAAAGTTTATAAAACAAGAAAACAAAACAAAACACTTGCAATTGGCAGTTAGCTCTGGCGCCCGGGTGGCTCAGTCAATTCAGTGGCCTCTTGGTTTCAGCTCTGGTCATGGTCTCAGGTCCTGGGATCAAGGCCCGTGTTGGGCACCACGATAAGCAGGGAGTCTGCTTGAGGATTCTCTCTCCCTCTGTCCGTCCCACCCTCTCACCCCACTCATGCTCTCTCTCTCTCTCTCTCTCTCTCTCTCAAATAAATAAACAAATTAATTAATAAACCTTTAAAAAAAAAAAAAGCAGTTGGAGACTTCTGGGACAAAGCATGGGTAATGTCCAGGCCAAAGGACAGAAAAGGAGCAGGGTGTCACAGTGGCACAAATGTTCAGGCTCATCATATAATAGAGTCTTGAGTCCAAAGAACATCTCTTGTTTTCACTTATTGGCCCCAAATTCCCTAAGACCCAGATATGTGGCTCGTGGGCCTGGTAGGGAACAGATTTGTGTAACAGAATCCATCCTGAATTCAAATTCTAGTTCCACCCATCTACTCAAGTTTTGTAACTAGGTCAAGCTCATCGGGCCATCTCTCTTCTTCTTGAGGATGAACTATCTCATCGGACCCTGAGAAGTGCCTCCCACAAATGCATTTCTTTCTGGTGGGTGAGTTCCCCAGCCATGCCTGATGCTCAGACTTGCCTGACCCCCGGGACCGGACACAGCACACGCTCAGTCTGGGACTCTTACTCTGTGCCGCCTTCCTAGCCTGCTATCACGAGCGAAGTTAGGTGCTGTTGCCTTTAAGGAACTAGCCCCTCCTTCCTTTTTGCAATTTGTACACATCAAAGTCAAGGTTTTTGGTTCAAGTAGACCAGCCTATTGAAAGTGTTCTCTACTTGATTTATAGGTAGGGGCTCATCTTGATAAATAAATGAAGCAGTCTGACGTCAAGGCACCATGCCCTTATGCTGAGTGTTACTGAAGCTCATGACAGAGCCCAGGACTGGGAGAGATGGTGCTGTGGCTGAATATTCTTTTGCCACAAAATTCATATGTTGAAACTGACTCTCCCACGTGATGGTGTGAGAAGGTGGAGCTTTTGGGGGTAATTAGGTTCTGAGGACAGAACCCTCAGGAGTGACATTAATGCCATATAGAAGAGGCTTGAGAGAGAGCCTTGCCCCCACCGCGTGAGGGTACAATGAGAAGCCTGCGGCCCCAAAGAGGACCCTCACCTGCCACGCTGGCACCCGGATCTGGGACTTCCAGCCTCCAGAACTGTGAGAGATAAAATTCTATTGTTGATAAGCCACCCAGTCCAGGGTATTTTGTTACAACAGCCCAAATGGACTAAGACAGATGGAGAGCATTTTTGGTCCTTTTTCCTTTGCTGTTTGTCTGGGCCCTGGAAACTTTTTTAGGAATATCCAAACGTGGAACACCGTCCATCTGGGGGCTCCCAGCTTCCCAGCTGCTTTTCTTTCAACTCCTTTTCCTCTGTGACTTCTTTAATGGATACTCTCCTACACGCTGTTCTCAGAAAAACAGGAGTAGGGCACCATTCTTCCACTGACAAATATTATTGGTACCTCGATTTTATTCCTCACTCTCCCACTACATAAAAGACTAAGAAAGCACTTGCACGGATGTTTGCACATCATTTAAATATTCATTTCCATTAATTTATTCATAGTTGTAAAGTTTATTACCTAGAATATAGAGTCATAGAATTTTAGGGCCAGAAGACACGAGAGAGATCATCTGGTCCCAGCTCCTCGTTTTACAGATGAGGAAACTGAGCTGAAGAGCACCCAGGCTGCTGCCCAAGGTCAGATTCTTAAACGGCAGACACTGGGATACCCACACTCAAGACTCGACAGTCCAGCCTCAGCCAAATGCACTTGCGCAAAGCTGAAAACCACCTTGCTCTCCCTGGCACAGACAGCCTAGTTTCTGTGCACTATCTTGTTTTGTCATTCTCTGTCAAGTGCGTGCTGAGTGCCAGCTCGGTGCTAGGTGCGGCCGTGAAGGACGCGGAGCTCACAACCGAGAGGGGCAGAGAGGCTAAGCGTGCGCACGTGTGATGACAGAGTGTGATAAGGTCTCTGAAGGAAATAAACAAGGTCTGCGTGGAGAACAGTGGTGGGAGGTGTCTCAGTCGGGCTGCCGTAACAAAGGACCACAGACCAGGTGGCTTATAAACAACGTAATTTATTGCCTTGTAGTTCTGGAGGGTGGAAGTCCGAGATGGGGGTGCCGGCGTGCTTGGGTGAGGACCTTCTTCCTGGTGCAGACTGCCTACTTCTCCTTGTGTCCCCACACGGCAGAAGGGACGAGGGAGCACTCCGGGGTCCCTTTAATAAGGGGACCCATCCCTTTCATGAGCTCCACCCCCCATGACCTGATTACCTCCCAAGGGCCCCAGCTCCTAACAGCATCACACTGGGAGTTAATATTCCAACACATGAATTTGAAACTGCAGTCCCTAAGAAGAGGGTAGGGCTGTGCAGGGGGACTGTTTTCCCAAGGGGCAGGGAAAAGAGCCTGGGAAGGGGTGCAGCCAACACAGGAGGTATTAGTGGAGGGCTGCTGTGGTGAACTAGTGTGGCAGAGTCCACCTGGGACATTCTGGGAGTCTGTTGCAGAACACCCTGCCTCTGAGGTAGCCTTCATGAGGGCCAGGGAAACTGGGGTGCTCACCACCAGCTCCCATCTGTCACTGGCTGAGAACCACTCTCAGGGCATTAACTTCCAAGCACATCTGGTCTGCACCTTGGAGCAATATTTGCAATATTGGGGATATGCTTATATTAAGAAAATTTTAGTTGCTTATCTGAAATTCAAATTTAACTGGGCATCCTGTATTTTATTAGGCTGCCCTAGGCCCACCCCTTGGGTGTCCTTTGATGGGTCGAGCAGGACCTCTAGCCAGAGGGATCTCCAGCATTGCAGCTGCTTACGGAAGGGAGGGATGAGAACTAAACTGCTCTCAGCAGGGTGACAGGGGAGGTCCTTGGGAATAAACGTCAGCTAAGCCCAGGCCTGAAGGCTGGGCAGGAGCCAGCTTTTCACACAAGGAGGCAGACGAGGGTTGGAGAAGGCAGAGGAAAGACTTTTAGGCAGAGTGAACGTTGCATGTAAAGAGCCAGGTCCACTTAATAATCATCTGCTCTCTGTTAAACCTTAGACCAGGGTCTGTCAGCACTCGGAAGTGACATTTGAGTTGGGGTAGTGGGCCCAGATGATGATTCTAAGGCCGGGTCACAACTCATCCTTGAGGGGCACTCTGTCTGGCAGGAGGCTCACATCATCCATGATCCCATGTGACTGTCCCAGCGGCCTGAGGAAGTAGGTGCTGCTATCAGGCCTGTTTTCCAAGCTGGGGCACCCGGGGCTTTGAGAGGTTGGGTAACCTGCTACTGAGGCATAGAGCCAGGACTGGGAACCGGGCCGCTCCGGAGCCTGTGTCCCTACCTGCCACTTCATCATTAAACATACTGTGGCTTGAACTGCGTCCCCCACGAAGATATGTTGACGTCCGAACCCCGTGTGCCTGTGAATGTGACTGTATTTGGAGATAAGGTCTTTGCAGGTGCCGTCAAACTACGACGAGGCAATTGAGCAAGACAGATAAACTCGGGAGACCTGCTGTATGACGTTGTACCTGAGTCAACAATGATGTGTTGTACGCTGAAAATTTTGTTAGGAGGGTACAGCTCATGTTAAGAGTTCTTATAGCAATAACTTTTTTTTTTTTTTTAATGAGGATATTCTGGATTAGGATGGGACCTAAATACAAAGAGTGGCGTCTTTGTAAGGGACACGAGAAGGAGATTTAGGGAGACCCAGGCACACGCGCCCACACAGGCAGTTAGACCACGTGAAGGCACAGGCAGACACTTGAACTTGTGCTGCCACTGGCAGAGGGGCACCGAGCCTTGACAGGTGTCACCAGAAGCTGGAAGAGGCCAAGATGGGCCCTCCCCAAAGCCTTGGGAGGCAGCACAGCCCTATGTACACCTTGACTTTGAACTTCTGGCCTCCAGACCAGTGACAGAATAGATCTCAGTTGTTTTAAGCCACCCTATTTGTGGCACTTTGTGACAGCAGCACGGGGAGCCTAACGCAGTGCCCCATCTCAGCTTACCACAAGGACATCCAGAGATGAGCCCTTGAACCACATGAACCAGCCATGCCAGGCAGGAGCCCAGGGACCAGGCCCCCCACCTGTGGGCGGTGGGGGGCAGAGGTGGCCTGCCTCCTTCTTTCTTTAATGGGTGTAGATGTTGTGGTTCACGGTTCCCGGCCCATTGGCGATGACACAGAGGGAGGAGCCAGTGCGCAGACAAAATTGTGTACATCTCAAGGGCAGTTAGACAATTAGCTCGCCCACAGGAACACTGCAATATGCACAATATTTGCTTTCCCAGCAAAGCCAAGTGAAAGTTCCTGCCTGCTCTGATGACCCAGTGTCCCTCCAGTGCAGGAAGGGACCAGGTCCCTCCATGCTGCCTGCTCCCACCCTCTGCAGCCACAAGGCTTTAACTCTGTCCTGTACCCCATGGTCTTAGATATCCCATACAGCTGTTGCAAGATGGAGTCAAGTGAGGTCGTTCTATTTGATCTGTCCCTGCCTTTAGCAGAATTTTCTCCAATAATCAATGGAAGCACAATCCGTAAAGATGCACAAAGCCCATCTCTCATCTTAAAAAAAAAAAAAGAGAGTTTACACCTTCTCTCATTCCAAGAAATATTTGAAACAGCCCATCAGGAGTTGGTACAGGTGGTCAGTAAGTAGGAAAGAAACTGAGAGTGTGGAAATGAACATGGAGCCCAGAGGTGAGCCAGGACCCCAAAACACGTGTGCTCTTATCACAGGCAAGCCGCTGATTTGTCTTCAAGCTTCCTGGCAGCCTCCCATGGGCTGGGAAAGACCATCATTTATGCAGTTTACATTATCGGTAAACACGAAACAAGCCGGTAATTCAGGAAAAGCCCTGGTCCTCTCATGAAGACTCTGACGGTGACGTGAAATGGTGTGCCTGCAGGGGGTTCCTGGGCTTGGGTGGCCTGCGAGAATCCCCCCCCCAACCCCTGTTCTAGCCCCACACTTCACTGAGAGAAAATGCGAATGTCCAGACTGAGCCGGAGGACTGCTCTCACCTGGTACAGAGTTTTTAAGCCATAAGGAAAAGATCGCAAAGGATCCAAGCTGACAAAATCACAAAGGAAACAGAGAATATGCCGCAAGCTTTCTTCACCCAATTATGATGTGTTAAGCATGAGGGGACTCTTATTTTCAAATGAAATTTTCTCTCTTTCAAAGTAATACAGTTCAGTGAAGAAGCATTTAAAAATCTTGGAGAAGGGGCGCCTGGGTGGCACCGCGGTTGNCTCTTATTTTCAAATGAAATTTTCTCTCTTTCAAAGTAATACAGTTCAGTGAAGAAGCATTTAAAAATCTTGGAGAAGGGGCGCCTGGGTGGCACCGCGGTTGAGCATATGCCTTCGGCTCAGGGCGTGATCCTGGCGTTCTGGGATCGAGCCCCACATCAGGCTCCTCCGCTATGAGCCTGCTTCTTCCTCTCCCACTCCCCCTGCTTGTGTTCCCTCTCTCGCTGGCTGTCTCTATCTCTGTCAAATAAATAAATAAAATCTTTTAAAAAAAAATCTTGGAGAAGGTGAAAAATTATTCACAATTCTGCTGGCTCTAGGTAACAATATGTGCCTTTTTTTCCAGTCTTTTTTCTGTGGTGCTCTGTCTTTGTGTCACGTTGAGATCTACCATCTGCCATTCAGTGCGCTGCTTGTCATCTTGCCCTAACATTACACATTTCAGCATGTTGTCATAAATGCTTTTTAATTGCACTTCTTAGTGGCTGTTACCCCATGGAGGGGCTACATCACCATGTAGTAATCCAGGCCTGTGTTGTTGGGCATTTAGATGGTTCTAAATACTTTTGCTGTCAGAAAGAGTGTTCTGATAAACATCTTTGTGCATAAAGCAGTTTCCATAGTTCCCATTATGTCTTTAGGATAGTTTCCCAGAAATGGAATTACTAGGTCAAAGGTTGAGCACATTTTTTAAAGGTTCCTGAGACATATTGCCAAATTGCTCTCCAAAAGGTTTGTAGTGATGTAAATGATCAAAAGCAGCATTTGCAAGTACAGTTTCTTCCAACCAGTATTGAGTGCTCATTAAAAAGAATCATTACTAATATGATAAACAAACAAATGGCGTGTTATTGTTGGCTTGGTTTTATTGTTTCCATGCTTGAAAGAGGCAAATTTGGATAATCCAAAGAAACACAGCAGAAATTAAATTTATGGACTACATTAACTTAACATTTTGGATCTTATGGTTTCTAAAGAGGTTTCCATATATTAATGGATGATAAATGGACACTTAAGAGAAAGCAAATATTTTGGAGAACGTTGCAATGATACCAACCAGACATTGCCTCCTCTTTCAAAGTCCTAGTACCCTTGGGCTCCCCGAGGCTGATGCTTTGTAGCTGGTTTGGAAATATGCATTGAAACCAAACCCAACATTCACATGATGTCTTGCAGGTTTTCAAAGTATGTTTTACATTGAGAATCTCATTTTGCCAATGAGGTTACTGAGACATGGATTCAGTGACTTGCCTAAGACACACACAAGTTAGAGGGTGGCTAGGCGGATGTCCAGCAGGGCGAAAACAGGGCAGCACGCTTTCTGCCTCTCCGTGTGCTTTGCCCTGCGACACCTGCTTGCTCTCAATCGGGATCACAAGGGTTGGCTTCTCCATGATGCTGAGCTGCCGGTACGTCCAAGCCGGGGCAGGACCGGGCACACCTGTGTGCACTGTGACCATTCTTCCCAGTCATCAGCATCCCTTCTACATCTCAACAACGCCCAAAATACAAGGACTCTGCATGACAAGAGAGCCCGTTAGCGGCAAAATCTCTCTAGCGTGGCATCCAGAGCAAAAGACCCCAGGATTGCTGTGACAAATCAGCACAAATTTGGTGGCTCACAAGAGCAGACATTTGTTTGCTCACAGTTCTGGAAGCCAAAAGTGTGAAACCGAGGTGCTGACAGGGCCACCCTGCCCCTGGAAGCTCCAGGGGAGAATCTTGTCTTTGCTCCTTTCAGCTTCTTGGGGCTGCTGGTATCCCCTCTAGCTCTCTGGTTGCGTGGCCTCCTCCTGTCATGTTTGCCCCTCTCTAAAAGGACTCTTCTCACTGGATTTGGGGCCCGCCCAGAGAATCCAGGAATATCTCCTCATTTCAAAATCCTTGACTTAATGACACCCACGTAGACCCTTTTCCCACAGAAGGGCACATTCACAGATCCTCAGGGATTTGGCATGGATATCTTTCGGAGGGGCATTTTTCTGCCTACCACAGCCCATGAGGTTCATTACCAACCACATGAATGCAACATCTGTGGAAACTCCTATGCATTACCTGTCCCACGTCCCGCATGCTGTGCCAACCTCCATGGGATAACCTTTTCATATTGTGTTTACAACGGAATAGGAATACACAACGTGCCTTAGACGGCAGGTCAGTACTGAGACTGAATGAATTCTAAGGTCTGAGGTCCATTTTTCCCTTGGCTTAGGTACGTAAGGCTTCTGTGAACCTCTGTTTGCGTGACTATAAAATGGGCACACAGACACTCACCTTGTTGATTTCCAGGCATTAGCGGGGTAGCCCCTGGAATAACATGAGACACTGTTTCGTGAGTGGTAGAGGGCAGTGGGATTTTGAAGACTGAATCCAGAGCCCCAAACAAGGGAGGTGTGTGTGTCTTGGGGGCTTACACCAAGGGAAGCTGGATGTTGGTAGGAGTGATTCAGAGGAAGCAACCTGCGTTGGCAGCTTTCTGCAGTTGCGGAATTGGGAAAACTAGGTTAGTGCCGGGAAAAGCCCATTACTCTTTAAAGGCAGTCACTCCTCCCTAATAATAAATAAACCAAACATTGAGATATTAAAACAATTCGTTCTCAGCATTGGAAAAGAGGCCGCATATGTGTGTGCATGTGCGTGTCTGTGTATGTGTCTGTGTGTGTGTCTGTGTGTGTGTCTGTGTGTTTTTAATATCCCACCGAGCCCCCACCCCAGGAACTCCAAGATTGAGCAAAATCCTACTTATGTGGTACGAATTTAATATAGCATCAGGCTCCTCTAGGTACAATAAAATACCAAGTTAAGAGTATTAATTCCTTACAACCCTGATGGGTCCCAGCTGTGCACACGCATGTAGGGTGTGAGGGTGTGTGCTCAGCGGGTACAGGTGCTGACGGGGCTGTTCCACCTCGGAGCACATGTGCTCGCAACACAGCTGTCTCAAATCCTCCGCCACTTGCTTAAAAACCTCTATGAAGTTGTACTGCCTCTGGGCACAATTAAAAGCTGTATACTACATTTCATCAGGTAGTGTTAGAAATTTAGGCTGAGCCAAAAAAGAAAAGGGAGAAGGTGGGAGGGAGGAAGAAAGGACTCCCTTGTTAAGGTGGCATTAACCTCCTTACCCTGGCTATTGAAACAATAAAGCTTCCAAACGCCACACAAAATCCCAGGAATGGAGCATGGAAAAGGTGTTACAAAGCAGGATACTTCTTTCTTCTCTCTTTCTCTTCTTCCTATTTTCTTCCTTCTTTCTCCTTCCTCCTTTCCTCCTTTCACTCCTTCTTTCTTCCTCCCTCTGCTGTCCTTTCTCAATTAGTGGTCAAGTCCATCTTCAGGAAAAACTATCATGAGGTCTCTAAGTTAAAATGTGACCAGCCAAGCTGAATGCTGGAAAGCCCAGATCTAGGACTCCTTTCAAGAAAGAGACCAGAGCACCTTGCCCATTTTTGCTTGGGAAGTGAGCCAACATCACTTCCATCACTCACAGTGTAGAGGCCTCTAAAGTCCTGAATTAGCTCAGTTCATTGCTGTGACAACCCAATAAAGTAAGTCTTCATATACCCATTTTACAGAAGCAGCAACTGAGGCCCATAATGATGCAGCTCGCATTGGCCATCCTTCACTGTTAAATGCCAGATGCAGGAATTAAATGCCTCCCGCCCCTCCTTGTGGTTATTGCTTCCAACTCTGGGATTCACATTGTCCTTTTTCTTCCTCTCTCCTGAGCAACGCATGAAGACGGACATTCTCTCTTTCGTTAGTCTGTCCTCCAAGGGAAAAAAGTCTGATCTTATCATTTCTTATCTGTACCTGGACAGTATTGTAAATCGAATTCCCTGCTGTGTAAGAAAGAAGAGGGGATGGGAAAGCAACCAAGCACCCTTTAGTGTGAGGGAGAGCTCCGATCTTCGGTTACCCTTCCCAGCCAGGCCGGCGCCAAGCATACAGAGCACATGGTCAGTGGGGACCAAAGAGCCGAGAATGAGGCTGAGCTCAAATGCCCTCCTAGGATTATTAAAGCATGTGTGACCCGACCTGTAAAATTCTATAAAGCTTAGCATCGTACCTTATAAAAATGACGCAGTTATATCCTCTCCCCTCCTCGGGGATGGAAATGAGGGCAGGCAGGGAGTGAAACTAATGTTTGATGAGGTTCTGTTTCCTGTTTCCCAGGCACTGTTCTAGGCTCATTCATATGCCAGTTCATTAAGCTTCATGATAGCTCTGCAACTTCGGAAATTCTTGGTCTGAGATAACAAGTAAGGAAATTGAGACCCACAGGGTTTAGTAACTCGTCCGTGGTCACAGCTAATGGGTGGCAAAGCCAGCAATCAAAATAGTTTGACCCTGAAGCTCCAGACTTTTTTCCTACTGTACCTCTTACCCACAGCCTGCTAGAATCTAGACCCTTCACCTAGAAGCATGAAATAATGTGAGTGGGGTGAAATAATGCCATTTATAAGTGAGCACATTATAAAGAATTATGTCAGCCTAATTCCCTGAATCCTGGGGAAATTCATATCCTTGTGCCATCCGATTAGTGAATCAAATGAAACTGATTGATATACAGCAACAGTAGGTAAGAAACGGGCAGCCTTTGCCGAGGTTTGATTAAACCGATACCCTTGATCTCCTGCTGTATCAAATCACAGGCGAATTGGTACCATTAGGATAAATTACTACAAGAGGCACTGCAAAGCCAAGCTAAATAAACTCTGCCTTCCCGAGCCCCGTGATTGTCTTATTAAATAATTTCTTTGCCTCTTAAGTGTGGACTCGGAGCACTGGCACTCTGAAAGCCCTCCTGATTAACTACAGCCTTGGCCTCGAGTTGATTTTATAAACTTCGGATGGTGCCCCAGAGGGTGAAGCTTCCTGTTGTCAATTCTGCCTGTTGCTATAGATACCGAACTTCACAATCAGTAATTAGAGCGTGCCCCCTGCCCCAGAACTGGTCAAACGGTGCAGAGCGCTCAGCAAATGGTCTTAAAAGCATCCGCGCCGGCATGGAAATGCATCTCCAATGGTGACGGGGCTTGTTTTATTCATGGACTTTTTGAAAAAGAGAGAGAGAGAAAAGAAAAGAAAAACCACCAGTTTATTGGAAGCCATAGCAAAATATAAGTAATTATCGTGCTTTTTAAAACCCAACTTGAGTTTTCTCATCATGATACGTTAAGGATAAGAAAGTGCAGTAGAGTGTGGGGCAGCCCAGAGATGGTTCTGTCTGATCAACTGCAGAAAGGACGGAGTTAATTCTTATTCTTATTCAGTATTTCTCATACCGTGCCCAGAGTACATCCCACAGCCCTCCCCCAGCCCCAGAAAGAAATGCCTTTATTATAAGAGAGATTTCTTGTGGAATGATGAGTACGTTAAGGGAAACTAACTGTTGGTGGCAGGAAAGAAAAGGTGATGGGTTGGGCTTATTTTATTCCGTGGAGCAAAACAGATGTGGAACATTTGTGTCTTAAAGCATTTTGGTCAAGAGAGAACTAAATTGGTTAGAAAGTGTGCAATTTTGCAGGTGTTATAAAAATATAAACCAATGTTTCCGTACTCTGTTCCCTAAAGGGGATGAGAAATGAAAATGAAGGTTTGCAAAGACACGTTGCTGGACACTTAGCTATTTTAATTGAAGGTGGCATTGCTGTCCTTGTTTTAAAGCTGAAGAAAAGAGAGGGTTAATGATTTTCCCCAGATCACCCCGTTTTTGTCACACAGCTGGGATTATAATCCTTGTCTGTCTGAGGCCAAAACCAAAAGTTTTCCCCTCTTTTAAGGGAACACTTTTGGCCAAAATATCCAGGCATCCTGCTAGGGACAGCCCCTCATTTGACCCATTTCCCCGTTTGAAAATAAATCCTGGAATGCAGAATCACGCATATTTATTTTAAGATCATCTGAAGATTTCCTTACAAATGTACGTTACAGCAGTGGTCTGCCAGGACACGAATTCTGTTGACACTTCCAAATTACTGTTGATTGTGGTTTTTATTCCTTTAAAACCTCCCTAATTGCCTTGTTGATTCCCAGCACCCTGAGAACTCTTCTTAAATACAGCACCCACTAGCATGGGGAAGTAAATGGCTTACAAGGATGATTTGGGATGTGCAAATAAAGCTTTGGAAGAGAGTGTGTTATCTGAAGCCTGACATTGTAACAGCTAGGTAATCCTGCCACCCTTTATGTGGGATTTTTATAGGATCCAGAACTCCCAGTGTCAGATTATGTTTATTTCAGCTTCTCTCTCCAAGTGCCAGGAGCCTGGACTTCAGCCGGAGTTGAATCTATCTGTCTGGCAAAGGCAGCCTGACAAGACCTTTCCTGCATCCTCCCAAGGGAGTCGACTTCTGGGCAATAATTCTAGAGCAACTCTCTTGGATGCAAGCAAAAATCATGTCCACAATTTGTGCAGTTCTTGGACTTAACACTGGTTTAGACTTGAAAGGTCCTGAGAAGGAATCTTGTCCACACTTGTAAGGGTGGGGGGAACGAATCAGTGAACTCTGTGTTAACATTCTTATTGGTAAAAGCATTCATAAGCATTCTAAACACTTGTTTGCTTTTAATTCCCATCATGATCTTCGGAGGTAGGTAATAGTCTCTCTGTTTTACGTTTTTCAAATTTTTCATGTTTCAAATGTTTACTGGGGTTTTTTTGTGTGTTTTTTTCTTNTTTTTTTTTTTTTTTTTTTTTTTTTTTTTTTTTTTTTTTTTTTTTTTTTTTTTTTTTTTTTTTTTTTTACAAAGAACCCAGGCACTGAAGAAACTGACTGAGGCTCTGACATAGTAAGGAATTTGCCTAAAGCAGTGGTTCTTAAAACTGGGTGATTTTGCCCCCACTGCCAGGCAATATTCGGTCATGGGAAGACAGTGCTATTGGCATCAAGTGGACGGAGACAAGGGATGATGCCAGGTGTCCTACAATGCACAGGACAGCCCCCCTGTGACAACAACAACAACACAAATTAGCAGGCTCCCAATGTCTACAGTGGTGAGGTCCAAAAACCCTCAGAGCAACATAGCACTGGGGCAATGCTGGGCCTTAAATATGAATCTGTTAGCCTCTGCAGCATTATGGTGTCACTTTGGGCAAACACTTAGTGTTCTGAATAAGCCTTTTACTTCTCCACATTAAAATTATGGAAACTGATCATCAAAGGTTTGGTTTCTTGTTTTTTCCTGTCTTCCCCTCAAAACTGTAATCTCCATGAGAGCAAGAGGCCCGCTGCTCTGGCTTTTTCCTGTGTCCCCACCCCTCCCCCTTTCTGTACATGGCACACAGTCGGTGTTTAAGGAAACATTTACTGCTAAATGGGTAAACATGTACAAAGTGAACTGTGATCTCCCGTAAAGTGATAAATAGCATAAGGAGAGCAAAGATGTGCCTGGGATTTCAAAAAAGAAAGAATTTCTTCTGGCCTGGGGGAATGGAGGTCGCGTGCTAGATTCCGGAATGACTTCGCGGAGAAAGAAAATTTAAACTGAGGTTTGGAATCAAGTAGAGCTTGGGTTTTGGAATGGCGGCAGGACATGACCAGTGGGAGGAAGGAAGGACGCACGTAGAAGCGGAGGCACATACATCGCCATACGTAATTTAAATTTGGGAGCCGGGCACGGGCACGATGAAGCCCGGTGGAGCGGGAGAGGCTGGAGAGATGGGTGGGATTAGTGGTGCATCCGTGAATGTGGGGGTCTTGAACAGGAAACTGGTGTGCTCCCGGCTGTATTTCAAGGGGGTCAGTGTGGAACCGCAGGCGTGAGATGGAGAGTTGGGATGTGGAGGGGAAGGCGTTGGCGTATTGCCATTGTTTGGAGAAGGCAGGAAATAGGCACCTGGCTTCCGTGGCAGTTCTTTCTGTTTTAATGAGATTTTTCTTAACTTAGATTTATATATATATGCAATTAAACTGTTTACTTTCTAATAGGTAACACCTTTACATAGTTCAAAGTCAAAAGTAGAAGACAGAAAATGATCTGTGTATGGATAGATATTTACGTATCTGTATCTCAAATCCATGTGTGTATATATCTCCCTCTACCCTTTTCCCTTAGCACCTAATTCCTCTCCCGAACCAATGTTATCATTTCCTTGTGTATCCTCCCAGACATGCTTATGTGTTTACAAGACAATATGTTTATATATTCTTTTACCCTCCCCTTCACTACACTATTCACACCTTGCTCTTTTCACTTGACAATACATCTTAGAGATGGTTCCAAATCAGCATATAAATGATTTCTTCATTTTTTAACAACTGCTGAGTATTCCACTGTGTGGCTGCTTCATAATTCATTGAACCAATTCCCCACTGATAGACATTTGGGTTGTTCCCAGTCTTTTGCTATCGCAAATTGTGCCGCGGCGTGTAACCTTGCGCCGACACCATCCCTCCGGTGCCTGAGTGTGTTTGCAGGATCGAGTCCTGGAAGTCGCAGTGTTGGCTCAGAGAGCACGCACTGGGGCATTTTCACAGATAATGCCAAATTGCCCTCCGCAGAGGTCATTCTGATCTGTGCTCCCAATAAGCAATGTGCTAGGGTTAGGGTGGGACTTTAAGTACTCTCCTGTTGGCCGGAGGGGCGGACTGAGACAACATGATGTTAGGAAGCTGCAAGTGAATGCCCCCAAAATGTACTTTAAGGAGAAATATTTTGGTGGGATCGCAGAAGTTGTGCTGCAAGATGAAGAAGGGTGGATTCAGGGCCGCGAATGAGTGTAGCTTGCAGGGATCTGGTGAGAGTATAGAAGGATCGGGGCTGCTAGAAGAGCAAGAGTGATACGGAGCATTGGAGAGACCCATCACTGATGAGTGACTGGATGTGAGGAATGAGTAGGAAAGTCCTGCAGATGACTTTGGCATTCCTTAATGCTGTTATCCCATTGGAACCTGGGCGGGCGGGGACAGGGGCAGGAAGAGTTTTTAGGAAGAAGACATTGGTTTTGGCTTGATGGCAATATTACTACCCACCAGCAGCATTCGAGCAGGAGCTCAAAATTCTTTGTGGCAATTCTATTTTTTCCTGATCCCACCCAGAAATCTTTCTGATCACTCTCAATCCCTGTAGGTTTGAGTAAGCACCTAATTTTGTTAGTTCAAAATCCCTTAAGAACCAAAAAGATTTTTTTAAGGTTTTCTGTGTTTTTTTTAAATGCGTTTTTAATACTCCCAGCAACCCTGTAAAGTCACCATCATTCTCCTGTTACAGACAAGAAAGAAAACCAAGGCTCAGAGAGGTTAAATAGCTTGGCTGAGGTCACACAGCTATCATGCAATGGTGCCAAGGCCTGGATCCAGGGTAACTTTAAGTCTCGAGCTTTGCAACTTACCGACTTCAGTAGCAAATTCAGTGGGACAGAAGGGTCTGCGCATTTATTTCGAAAGGCTAATTTTACTTGACTGTGGAATTCTAATCTCTTAACAGCATTCTATTTATTTCCAAAGCATTGAGGCTAATTTGCCAAATTTTGAAAAGTCCATTTGTGAGCCAGTGGGATTCGATTTAAAGTCAGGGATAATAGAGCCTGTGGTGGAGGCTAGGTCTCCTTACATATTTTCGTTCAATGGGACTGGAAAAAGCCACAAAGTATGAAGGTGGTCATTGAGTTGCCCAAGCAACAAGGCCTGATTTGGTGGTGTGCTCCCGCAACCCCACACAAAGGCACCATTGTTGCCCAGCATGAAGGGAGCGGAGGCGTCACCAGATGGGGCCGAGTGTCACTTCTCTGGGTTAGAAATGTTGTTTTCCATTCACTGGTAAACAACAGTCCCAAGTTCATTGTCCTGACAAAGAACTCTGTTTCTTCTTTTATGCTGAGAGTTTGCAAGTTCGGGTCTTGATAGGAATGCTCTTGAACAATGCGTGTTGCAACATGTTGCCAAGTATATCACAACAGAGACTGTTCTAGCACTTAACCTTCAAAAGTATCCAGACGCACCTAAGAGAGAGTAGAGAGAAGCGAGCCTGTCCCGCACTTGCAAAATCTCCAGTGCAAAGTTAAGATTTAGGTTCAGGGTGCCCGCCGACGTTAAGGGATTGCCTGATGACAGGTGCATGCTTTCTGGTATGTTTTGGCCATACACATGGGCACGTGCCTTAAAGTTCAGTGAACATACAGTTTGTCTCATATGGCACAATCTGGGTAGATCAAAACCAGAGGAGAAAACCATTTTAGAGTGAGAAGAAAAAGAAATTGCTTTAAAGAATAACAAAGTGAGTGCATGATTGTGCTTTAAAAGCTGCATGCGTGGGTGGCTCTGTAGGTTAAGCGTCCCCTTCTGCTCAGGTCACAACCCTGGAGTCCTGTGATGGAGCCCTGCATCGGGCTGCCTGCTCAGCAGGGAGTCTGCTTCTCCCTCTGCCCCTCCCCTTGTCTGTGTGCTCTTGCTCCCTCTCTCAAATAAATAAATGAAAATCTTTAAGAAAAAAAAGCTGCGTACATTGGGGTTTAGACTGGAGAAAATGGCAGTTTGTTTTTAAAGGCTGCAATCTTTATGCTTAAATTATATGGATGACTTCCAACCTGGGGAATTTTCAAGGACATTTACAGCTTTTGTTGAAAATAAATTCTTAGGCGCCTTTCATCTCACACCAATTGCATCTCAATACCCTTTATAAAGTGCTTTCTGTGCCTGACACTGTGCTTTCTCTTCATTAAAATCTAAAGCCATCAGTAGGTTTGTTCATTCATTCACCAATGAATTAAATTTTCATCTAGCCCTTTTAATGTGTCAGGCCCCGTGCTTGACTCTGTGGTTTGAAGACAGTTCAATACTCAAATTGCTCGTGGGCTGGCAGAAAGAGAAGGACGGTGTGGGTCCTGTTGGTGAAGAGGTGGGGGTTAGGCAGCCCGGAGCAAAGCCTCGGCTTTGCTGCTCACAGGCTGGGTCTTCTGTAGGGGTCACTTAGCCTCTTACTTCTCGCTTCCCTCATCTGCAGATCAGAGATCACAGAAATCGCTCACCCGTATCAAGTCCTTCCTCTGTATGAGCACTCTCCATGAATTAATTAATGCACTTCTCAGCACAGCCCTGTAAGGTTCCATTTTTATTTCCATTCCCATTTTACAGAAGAGGCACAGAAAAGGAACTTGCCTGAGCGCACAGCCACCAGTCAGGGGACTCAGGATTTCAAACCCAGAGTATCTGGTTCGGGAACCTGTGCACTTTTCTATTCCTCTAGCAGCACCTACGGCAGAGGGACTGACAGGATTCACATACTTTATCAGTATCATGCCTGCCACTTACCTCTCAAAAGATTTTTTTCATTAGTTAATTAAATGTTAAATAATGTCTAACATTCTGGTTAACACAAATTATAAGTAAGTGCATTCGTCTTAGCAGGGACAGGAGACTGTGACAGCCAAGCACAGGTGTGGAAGAGGGTGGGGTCAGTTCTGTTCGAGGCAGGGTCCATAAAGGCTTCCTAGAGAAGGCGTCGTTGGGTTGAGTCTTGAGACACAAGAGGCCAGTCGGGACTGCAGAGCAAATGGGTGTCATGTACTGAAGCTCCAGCAATGCTCAGAACACCCCGAGGACACTGACCCTGCCATCATGGCGTTTGTACTTCCACATCTCAGCATTTAGGAAGCAAAGGACAGATTAACCCAGTGCGGCAAGAAAGAACCAGTTAGGTATGATGGCATACTCCCGGGTTGGTGCTCTTCCAAACTGGATTTGTGGTCACTGTGGTACAGAAGTGCTCTGTATCTCGGTGGGCTGCTGTCAGGTCCCTGTGCTCCCTGGTAGTTCCAGAGGATTCCCATGTTCTCGGCACAAAGATGAGCTACTGCTTGGGGGTTGGGCCAAGGAAGACCTGTTGCCCTTGAAACAGACAGAGGGGGAAATGGCTGCATGCCAACCACAGACCACTGTATTCTTGGCCATCAGTGGAACTACTGGGATGTGTAGGATTTCATAAAAAGGACATTTACATAATGCTTTTCTGGATGAGCTTATATCGCAAAGAGACCACACAATGGCCAGCAGGCTTATCTTCCTATTTGATTTCACTCCTAAAAAATGGGCTTTGGGTGAGAGTTGGCCAGACCCCATCTCACCCCTCCCCTCCAGGTCTTCCTTCCCAAGTGGGGATGATGCCTCCTTCTCAAATTAGCAAGGAGGATGACTCAGTGAGACTGCTGCTGGACAATCCCCTTCTCAAGGTCTGTTTGAGAAGCCACAGAGGAAGATGCTGTGCTCTGAAGAGTCATTAGTCTTTGAGTGAAATACATGCTTGGAAAAGACATTAGCTTGTAAATGAGGGGGAAAAAAAGAGGATATTCAAGAGTATAAGCCTCTGTACTACTCTCCCAACTCAGATGAAAAAATAAAATGTCATTTGTATTATTCCTTGGAACTTAGATCTAGCAAATACTTCCATTCAGTATTATGAAATTTTAAGGAATATCCCCGAATGCTGTAATTCCAGTTAAGTCTAGAGTAGAGAATGGGGGGGAGTGGGGGGGCACCCAGAAGCCCATAAATCAATTCTTGAACAATCGTGTATTAAATGATAACCTTGTCATATTTAAAGTCACACTGGAAGGATATATTGAGGTTTTGTTCCTTTCATGGTCTTGGCATCAGTGAATTAATTCAGGAAATCCTCACTTTAGGGCAAGGGTGATGAAGCTGCAGGCTCCCCTCTTGTCCCCCCACCCCCCACTTGCAGAAACAGGTATCCACGCTCCTTTGCGTCCCTGTGTTCAGGGAGCAATCATAGTTTAAATCATTGCCACCCGAACTCCAGTTGGCTGTACGTATTACAGTTGTTATAAACGAGGCAGCGTGGTAGAATTGAAAAGGCGTGCGTGGGCTTTGCGTTCAGGCAGGACTACGGTAGGTGCCAGTGTTGAGACTTCGAGACTTCTAGTTGCGGGGTCCTACTCCAGAATAATTCTGTCCTTGGAGAAACTATTCATGAGATGTAATCTAAATAAATAAAGCCACAGTAGGGGATAAATCAATGGCATTTCATTATTAAAATAATGGTATTTGTTCAGGGCAGTTACTTGCCACTTTTCACATGATTTGGGGAGAGGGCGGGGTCTTTTCAGGAATGTCCCAAGTTCGTTGGGCTCATTAGCGGTGACATTTTCATTCTTTCTCTCTGTGGTTTCTCTGTCTCTCTTGGCCCCTCAGACATCCCTCTTCTCTTTAAAAAAGAAAAAGTCCTTCAGGACCTTGGGAGATTATTACTTACATTGTTTTAAAAAGAAAACAACTTTGAAAGGGGGCCTCTGTTATGCTTAAAAAAAAAAAAAAAAGGTAAGCGTGCTCAAGCCTCTTTAATCCTAAATTCGGTTCTGAATATGCTTGCTGTACTGATGTCAGAGGCTTTCCAAAAGAGAGTGTCCCAATTATTCCCATGTCCAAGAGAAACAGCTTTAATTCTTTATCACATAAATATGCTTCAAACCATGATTTAAAACAGATGGACAGAGAACTGATTAGTGGTGGGGTGTCTTGGCTGCTCCCAAGTCCCAGCCTCGTCGGTATCCCTGGGTCTGTTCTATAGTGTGGGTCCTACAGGGCCTGGCAGGCACACAGCGCCGCGAGGTTTTCCTTCTGCTTTCACATCAAGCTTTTACAAAGAAGCTGCATGCATGCGAGTGACCTTTCCAGGAGTTTTGTTGTTTTTCTTTTCTTTTTTTTTTTTTTCCCTCGTTCCACAGTCTTACATAAAGCCCCTGCTAATTTAGCATGGTACGTGCCCAATTTTTTTTAAGAACTTTATTTATGTAATTAAGTGAGTGAAGTCACACGTTTTATTGATCTAATGAAATGCATTTCATGGTTTCTCCTGCCCTTCATCTTCTGACCTTGCCCTTCAAGATCACAGTCTTTTGCTTTTGTAGATACGAAGCAAGACCATTCGACCACTTAACAACCTTGCACCTTTCCAAATTTGAACTTCCCCTCAATAAGGTCCCCCTCAAAATTAATGAGGAACCCTAACATCTGCTTTTTGAATGGGTGCCGAGGTTGCAGCTGCTGGTGAATGGTGACACCATCTCAAATGGTGAGAGGGATAAGAAATCCTTAAAAGGAAGGGGACTGGTTTCTAATGACGATGTACAGAGCAGGTGGTTCTCCTTTTAATATATTTAAACGTTAGCTCCTTAAATAGGCCTCTCTCTCCCCTTCATTCAATTTTCTTTTATTATTTCCGTAGACCACGAGGTGCAGTCCTTGTGAAGACGTGGAATGGGGGCTGATAAAAGCTAAGCAAGGGCTGTCTATTTCTACTGTTCTCGCCCATGGCCCACGCTGGGGAGTTGTATATTGTATCAGTAATTTTAAAAGCTGGCAAGTGTTTTCCCAGTTCATGAAGTTCTCCTAACAGTAACTGGTCAAACATGTTATTTAGCTAGGCATAGAGAATTGAAGTGAATACACAGAGAGTAATGCAGTGGCATGGTCAATTTCCTCTACAAATGTTTCTTCCCAAAGCCTTGGTGCCCAGAATAAGCAACATCACAGGGGTGGGTTGTCAGCATTGGCCAGGGAGGGGATGGATATAAAACTTGATCATTTTGAATAAATCCTCAGGAAGAAGGAGCAGGTGTGTGAGCCGGGGTCTTAGACCGGGCAGTCTAAGCAAGCCTGGAGGAAGAGTGCGTTACATCCCGACCACGACTGCCAGAGCCACCGAGACTCAGCTGTCACTAGGAAGGGAGGAAATCTGTTAATTAGAAGGCTGATCTGGGCAAGGCCACAGTCTGCCATTCTCAACAGAGGAGTTAGTTGGAAATATCTTAGAGTTGTTTGGTTTGTGTTTTTTTTTTTTAATTCTCTTGCAAAAGGGTATAAAGAGAATGAATCCCACTCACCTTAAACTCCTACTGAGTGTAATAGACTTTGCATAAAAGCACACACACACATCCATATCCTCATCCACATTTCCTGAAGGAACTGGGGCTCACAGAAGGGAAGTAATGCAGCTAAATGTACACAGTACTTAGCCAGAGAGTGGGGTCGGGGGGAGTCGGAATTCGACCCCAGGCCTGACTAGTTCTAGTTATGTTGTTTTTTTGTTTGGTTTTGGTTTTGTTTTGTTTTGTTTTCATTTGACCCACAACACCCTAACGGGTCTCCATCAGAGGCAGCTTGGGAACCCCAGAGCAACTGCATTCCCCAGGGAGTTACTCTGTGGGCGTGTCAATTGAATGGCTCCGAAAGAGAGGGTTCAGAACAGGGTCCATGGCTATACATAGGAGCTGTGCACTTGGACACGAGGATGATTTGAGGTTGAGATAGGATGGGTGTTGTTCCCTCGATTTCTTTTTCTCCCTTACAGAAACTAAATAATAAGTGATACGTACACCAGGTTTGAAAATAAGCCACATGGAAAGAAAGAACATGAAAAAAATTTTTTTTTCCTTCTTTACCCCCTAACCACCTTTAGACTCCAAAATCACCTCCTTAAAAATAACTCTGTTGATGGTGTATTGTAAACCTTGCCAGAAAAAAAAAAATTGCATTTATATCTATGTATATGTGTATGCATTTTAATTTACATGCATTCTCTCAATTTATATACGTTATTCTCTACATTTCATGCCCCCTTAATTTTATAGATTTTATAATGTATCATTTTTTATAAATTAAGTTTCCATTTTTATAGATCTAATTCTTTTAAGAGACCAGATAATATTTCATTGTATATTCATACCATCACTTATTTATCTAACCACCTGTTAAAGGATACACAATTTGGGAGAATGCCATTAAGTTCTTGAATTTTCAATGCACATCAATGTCTGACTGCCAGCCTCACCTGAAAAGGAAATATTTGCACCTGGAAGTATCCAAGCGAGAGTCAGGAAAGCCACGGAGGAGTCATGGCCATCATGCCACTTCTTACATTCATATGAGATGGTCACTGAGAAAAAGTAACAGGAGCGCAGGGCCAGCAGGAGAAAGCTGACCTTCTGCCCTCCAATGGATGGATGGAGCATGGACCCCAGGGCAGGGCAGAATCCAGTTCCAGTCCTTTCCAGTGGAATGATCTGGGGCAGAAGACCAAATGCGGCTCAGCCTCGGCTGTTTGATTTATAATGGGTATAATGATACCTCTTACAGCACACAGTTGCACTGGCTTCTGTCAGGGACATGCCTGTGATATGCTGGGAACTTCTTAGCATTTCCAGAATCCGTAGAATCATATCTGCAATACGTAATATGAGATTATGTATGTCAAGTGTCCATGTGGTAAGAGGTAGTAGACAAATCAAAGAAATTAAATGCGTTCTTGTCCCTGTCTTAAGAGGAAACGAGGGAAAATAGAGCTCGGATTGGGGGGGGCAGATTGCAGCTGAATTCAGACTATTGTGGTATTTTATTTCCATAAACTGCCAAGAGTTAGTTACAATTCTCCATCTACCAGCTAATTCCAGTTTCATTAATATGAATATCCTCAAGCTTCCGGAAGAAAATTCCCTGAATTTTATGGATCTCTGTGGCAGGCACATGGCAACAAGTAATGTTCCCCTTCTCGTAACAAGGCATTTCTATTCTGCATCCCCAGCACTAATACCTATGGTGTATGTGTATTTCCTAGACAGGCCTGATAAAAGTCACTATGCATCCTTTTAGAAAGTCCGGGGCTGGGGGGAGTGTCAAATTGACTAGGAGCTCAGGAGCTTCGCAATTCTGGCAAGACTTATCAAAGGAAAATGTACATACGTTAGTCTTAGATTAGTATGAGTTCTATTTGAATCCCATTTTATCATAGCTGATAACTTGGGAAAGTTTTGGTAATTAAGCACTGACAGCTGTAATTCACTTCAGAATGCTCTAGAATATCATAAAGTCTAAGTCACTGTTCAGGTTGTTTCCTTTCTCTAAGAATGACATGTTTGACCCCTGACATTATCCCGAGGCAACACTGTGGAATTTTTAGAAAGTATTTGTTTGTCTGTTAGCTGTTTGTTTTGAACATCTTCACCTTTGGCTCAGACTTGCCATAATGGAAAAAGAGCGTCAATGTGTTGGAAAAGAAATGGCTTTCTTCTTCTCCCCCCCACCCCACCTCCCCCTTCTTCCTTCCCCCCTTCCTTGACTCCCCCTCCTCCGCCTTTCTCTCCCCTCCACCTCCCCCTCTCCCCTCTCCCGCCCTCCTCCTCCTCTTCCTCCTCCTCCTGCATCCTTAATGACTTCCAGGTGTGCCTGTGGGTCACGCTCCTGGGCCCCATCCTGGGGATGCTGGGTCTGTGCCTCCACAAACACAAGACAAAGTTGAGGGGGAGTGGGGGACACGACATAAATATAACATCAGGGGAAAAATCACTTTGAAGTTTTGACGATGAAATCGGTAAAAATAATTCTAGATGAAGACAGACCCGTTTACATTCCAAGGAAGGAAAATGTTTCACACAAACAGTTGCCCTGGACCGCATGCGTTCTTGTTAATACCTTTCAACCTTGTGATTGAAAGCCGAAGGCCTGTGATCCACGGCAGAGACCACGGCCAGAAATAATTCTCCGAGCACACTGCGTGTGCCTTCAAGTGATCCTTGATTGTTTTTCTTGGATGCCCCACTTTCCAAAGGCCAGAAGTTGTTTCAGGGAGTCATTAAAATTTGGGAAGGCTTTACGTTCTGAGAGCAAGGTGCTGTCCTCAAAGGAAAATGTGTAATTAGTCATGATCCTTTCGCCTGGAGGGGATGGCATTGGTCCACTTCCCAGCCCAGGGGCCTTTTAGGGATTCACAAGGGGACCCTTCAGTGCCTTTCCTTCTCCCTGATGCCGTTCCCCATTCTGACTGAGCTCCCTGGACACAGCTACAGTAGCACCTCCCCTGTGAGGGCTGGCCGACACTGTCCTCACCTCCTTCCTGTCGGAAGAGCTGCCGCCTTACTCCTTGGAGCCCCACTCCGGACACGTGAGAGACGGCAGCCCTACCGCAGACCTGCCCGAGAACCCTGGCTCTGCCTTTACTTGTGCGGCCAGGGCCAGTGAGTTTGCCGGAGACGCCCCCGTACAGTGGACGAACCAGACTACATGAGGAGCCCCCGATGACAGCTCCTTTCACGGTGTCCCGTTGTGTCGACTCCCGTGTGCCGCTGCCCCTGCTGTTGATGAGACTGAGCCTCTCAATTCTTCGTGGAGTCTCCAGTCATCGCAAAGACCCACGCATACAGTAGGTGCTCAGCAAATGTAGCCGAGTGAGTGATTTTTCACAGAGGCCTCAAAGATATTCACAAAAGCCTGGAGCAGAACAGGCTGGACGCCCAGGATAATTCAACCAGGGTGCAAGGCTCACCGCAGCACAATCAGAGCTGCCCCGTCTCCTGCGAGTGAACCCCCGTCCGTATTGATGACCTTTCTCTCCTGAAATATTACAGACACTGCCCTGAACGAAGAGAGACGGCCTCCCTTCCTCATTCATACACAGTTCCAGCTCACCCACCGCTTTCCCATGCCCCGTTCCCACTCTCTCAGGAAGGTAATAATAGTAACTCATAATAATAGCTCAAAATAATAATAATCATACCTGGGATTTATATATCAGCGTGCCTCCTAAGAGGGCAAATAAACCATTTTGCACAATGCAGAGAGAAGGACAGGTCTTCCTCATGCCGCTGCTGACCAAGTTAAGGCAGGAAAGATTTACAGTCAAATTTCATCAGCTGGAGCAAAGCGATGGTGCCCCGTTGGCATATGGGGATCTGGTTTAATGCTGTTCCCTTGGTTTTGCTTAAACTGCCAAGTGAATTACTGTAACATACTTTGCCTGCAATTAATTTGACATCTAGTGCCAGAGAGCCTCTTTATGTTTTTCAAGGCAAGCCAGGTTGAAATTTTTTGCAAAAAGATTTGCCCCTCATTTTTCACTGATATCCAAACATGATTTTTAGAATCTAGTTGTGGAAATCATGTGGGCTCTCTCTCTCTCTCTCTTTTTAAGGATCACAGAAAAAAAATAATTGTGATGGTTTTGTTGAAATGTTTTAAAATTCTCCAAGTAATAAAATAGGTTTATGGTGTTTGTTTATGAAAGCTGCCTTTCCTCAGAATGACTTGAGCTCATCGCAGGAGGGATGAAATAAAAGAGGTAGAATGGCCCCTTGAAACATGTCCCTGGGCATTTGCCCAAATGCCTTGAGAGACGGTGTCCAAAACTGATACCAGTTGTGTTACACATCACGGCACATGCCCAAGACCCTCCCCATAAACTATTTGAAAGAAGCCAGGTTGTAATCCCCCCATTGGGGGAATTACATTTTACCTTTTACGTTTCAGCACGAACAACGATTTCACCTCTGGCGGCTGACCGCAGTCCCAGCTGGACTCTGCTGCAGTGTCAGCGCCGTGTGGCCTGATCAAGCATTTTTGGGCTGTTCATACTCACGGTGCCCCCATGGTCTCAGCTCCACTGGAAACATCATGCTTGCTCCTATACCTGATTTGGGGCTTTTTTGTTCATTTGTGTTTTGCTTTTTTTTTTTTTTTTTTTTTTTTTTTTTGGTAAAGAACTTTTCCTGCAGTCGCAAGAAACCGACAAAGTGTGTCCATCCGGCCCAGCAACGCACCTAACTCGGCAGCAAGAACAAAAATGACTCTGGAACACTACGTCACAAACTAAGGATGTACTGTATGGTGACTAACATAACATAATAAAAAATTTAAAAAAAAACAAAAACAAAAATGACTCTTTGGACATTTCATCAAAATGCACACTCCAGGCAGAACATCGCGTGGAACGGGGTAGAGGGTGACTTCTCAGAACTGCCATTTTCTTTGACATGCGCCATGTGGTTGCTCCTGGCTCCTCCCTTCACTGGGACAAAGGGAATAAGAGGCGAGCCCCACCGCCCACCCCGCCACCCCCCAGCTCTTAAAATCGCTTGCTCTTTGACGATGGTGAGTTTTTAGCTGCAGTGTTCCTACCCTGCAGCACTGGCACCTGAGAAACCCCATTCCTTCGGAGCTCAGCAGCATCCCTCTCCCTGGGAAATCAGCAGAAAACAATGCCAACGCTTCTGGATTTCCCCTGAACTTCACAAATCTCTCCCTGTCACGACTGCACTGAGGGGGTGCACAGTGCGAGGCAGGCAGCTGGCCATGCGGTAATTAAGAAACACCACCCCAAAATTCTTTGGATCTAGATTTATGGGCCAGTAGCCTTCAGAGAACATCTCACTCACACGGAGCGGGACATTCTCTTCTGTCTATTAAACATAAGCTTTCAAGATGAGTCGTGCAGAGACAACAGTGTACACTCTTTCGTTACGCTGACGTTTATACTTCTGCCCAAGGGGAGACGCTCATTTTCTACACCAGTCCTAAAATGAGCAAACTCGTATTTAGCCCCAGATTCTTCTTGTCACTCCAGTAGTTTTCATAGATCAGTTTTATGTGGCTCTTCTGTATTTCTCCATTAGGAAGGAGAGGCCCAGGCTTTAGAACATAGATGGTTGGACCTCTGACTTCCAACAGTAGGAAATCAAAATTAAAGGGGGAAAAAAAAAAGGTACACACTTGTATGTGACACTGTTTAAAGGACCTGTCAGCACAAACTTTTAGTGGTGATAGCAACAACAACAACAACAAATTTTTTTTAATTTAAAAAAAAAAGGACTCTCTTGCAAAGTTTGGGGTAAAAAAGCACATTGTAGAATTTCTGGTCCGTATGGTGCTGGAAAGAAGCAGTGTCATTTAGGTCAACTCTTTGGCACTTGGCTATTCCGATAAGCCTGCCTAGCAGAGAGGAGGTGACCCAGCTGTTGGGTCATGTTATCCCAGCTGCTAAAGAAAAAAACCAGCAAGGACAGGATTTGGCCCACTTGGCTTATGTGTATCTTCTCCTCCTTTTCTTTTTCTGCTCTTTCCTTCTTTTCTCTCTCCTCCCCTGGCCAACCCCACACCATTTATTCATTCACTGCACAAATACTGAATGGATGCATGCTGCATCTGGCCACGGTGCAGAGCAGCTACGGGCACATATGGAGGTGGACAGGCAGATGTCCCTTATGCTCAAGGAGCTCTTGTTCTGATGTAGGTGTAGGTCTGGTGTAGGTGACAGGCAAGGCAATGGCAAACATGTAGGGTGATTTCTGGTAGCTATAAAACAAGCTAGTGGGGTGGAAATGGCATCCACGCTGAGCTAGCAAGAGCAGATCGCGCTCATCCCCCACGTTCAGTGACATCACATTGATAGCTGGAATTCAGCCACGGTGGAAACATTTACACCATGGAAATTGGCAGGTGCTGCAAACCAGGGCTCCCTGCTTCCCACCAGAGAGAATCATTCGGCATTTACTAGAACATCCCGGGAATGCATGTGGAAGGAGGTGCCACTGATTTCACTTTTTATTGGAAAGGATTTTCATTTTGAGTTTCACCGTGAAAATCAGGGGCCTGTTTTTGTTTTCGCTTATTTTTTCTTGTCTTTGAATCAGTTTATTTACAAACATTCTTTTATGGGTAGTGGAAATTCAAGAAGTCCCTTATCAGTTATCTTTAATGGTATTTTGGAGACAACAGGAAAAAAAAAAAAACTGAGGGAGAAAGAAAACCCACAGATGTTTAAGGAACTGTTTTTCATAGGACCTGGTCTTCAAAGTTAACTGCTCCATTCCGGGTAACTACCAGATTTATGGTTTCTCTCAAAGAGTGCCAATCCTATTTTCTTTACCTACTTCACCCTCTTGCATGAAGACTTTCTCTACACATTTTTGGAGGTAACTTCCCAAATCTGTAGGTATATATAACAAAAACTGTTGCCGCCTAACACATTCAACATATTTAAATTATTTGTCCTATTAAAACGTCAATGTATTGCTTGACTTTTAATTGTAGCTGAGGATCAATCATTCTAACAGCTGCAGGAAGACTTTATGACTTACCTGAACAGTGGTATGTTCTGTGGCTTGGCTAAGTGGATACATTGACTTTATTAGGTTTTATTAGCTACTGAGAGTCATTGAGTGCCGTCTTTTGGAGTTTTATTCTTGGTATCAATGATGATTTACTCAGAGCCATTAGAAAAATAGTTTCAAGGCTGATAAAAATAATGGTAATAATAATGATAATAAATAGACTATTAGCCAGTATGCATTAAGGGCTTACTGCATCCCATGCCTTAGGTTTTCTGCGTGGCAGCTCATTTGAATCTCATAGTATCTGTGTGATGCAGGTGCTGGGTTGTCTTAATTGTACATGTGAGAAACTGGGGCACAGAGGAGTTAAGTAACTGGCCCGAGAGCACACAGCTAGTGTGCTCCAGCCCCCGTTGCTGACATGAAGCTCATGCTTTTGGCCACCAGATACTACCAGTAGTCATTAAAAGAAGATGAGCTTTTTGTCTCGGACACCCCGGGATTTGCATCCCAGCTCTGCCATGTACCAGCCTTGTAGCTTTGGATACTCTGGTTAGCTGCTCTGGAGTTGTTTCCTCAACTGCTGGGCGGGGGACACAAATAGCACTTGCCTGGGAAGGCTGTCTGCTGGACCCAGGAGTTACACGTTCCCTCCACTTCTCACCTGTTAGCTGCTTCTCATCTCCATGTACAGAGGGAACTGGAACATTCTGAGCATTGAAGGAAATAATACACATACAAGGACCTGGCCTCATCTTGCCACTTAGATAGGACACAGATACTAGTTCCTTTTCTATTCTGTTTCAGCTTCCTGTTTGATTTGACTGCCAGGCTACTAAATTTTCATATGCATTAAAAAAAAAAAAACTCTTGGGGACGCCTGGGTGGCTCAATCGATTAAGTGATTAAGCGCCTGCCTTCGGCTCAGGTCAGGATCCCAGAGTCCTGGGATTGAGTCCCACATTGGGCTCTTTTCTCAGCAAGGAGACTGCTTCTCCCTCTGCCTGCCACTCCCCCTGCTTATGCTCTCTCTCTCTGTGTGAAAGGAAGGGAGGGAGGGAAAGGGAAAAGAAAAGAGAGAGAGAGAGAGAGAGAGAGAGAGAAAGAAAGAAAGAAAGAAAGAAAGAAAGAAAGAAAGAAAGANAAGGGAGGGAAAGGGAAAAGAAAAGAGAGAGAGAGAGAGAGAGAGAGAGAGAAAGAAAGAAAGAAAGAAAGAAAGAAAGAAAGAAAGAAAGAAAGAAAGAAAGAAAGAAAGAAGAAGAAAGAAGTCTTTAAAAACATTTTTTAGATGTATTCACCTATAAATGAGAGCTTGTCTGCATTTTGTTGGAAGTTGCCACTTGCTATGGGTTGGAGCTTGTTGAAAGGATCTTAATGCATTATTTACTACAACTAATTAAAGTTTTATGTCATTTCTTTATTTACTTATTGTTTTTATTCTATATCAGTGTGTTGTATTACAGCAGCAAATTAAAGAATGCGTTTATAGTTCTATCAGGGATGCCAAAAAGGCATTCGCTCAAATTCAGATGTTACCGTGAAATCCGCCAATTCACCAACCAACCTCAATAACTCTATTGCTAAGTAACTAGAGGGAGAAAACTTAGCCAGTATAGTCAAGGATGTTATTTAAAAACTACTGCAAATATTTTAAACAGTGAAAGCACCAAACAGTGCTTTCTGTTTGAATCAGAAACCGGACAAGGGTATTCACTGTACCTGTCAATATTCATGTTGCTTGGGAAGTTTCAGAAGGTAATATAAAACCCAAGAAAGACTTAACGAGTGGGGGAAAACAACCAAAATGTACTTCATTTTAAAATCACACAATTATAATCCTAGAGAAGTTAAAGTATTCTTGCAAAAATTGATAAGATAATCTGAAGAGTTGGCTGGATAGAAGGTAAAGATATACAACTGTTCTTCCTTATACTGGCAGTAATTAAAGATGGAAATAGAAGAAAGCTTTCATTCAGAATATTAACAAAACTATAAAATATTTAAGAATAAATATAGTATGAGTGATCGAATATTCACTTTCGCATAAGGTATGAAGTTGGTCAGGGTTCGTATTTTTTGCCTGTGGATGTCCCACTGCTTTAACATCATTTGTTGAAAATGCTGTTCTGTTCTTCCTCCATAGAGCTCCTTTTGCATCTTTATCAAAGACCAGTTGGGCTTATTTGTGCGGGTCTATTTCTGGGTTCTCTGTTCTGTTCCACTGACCTATGCGTCCATGTCTCTGCCAATCATACACTGTCTTGATTGTTGTAGCTACATAGTAAGTCTTGGTATTAAGGAGAGTGATTTTTCCCACCGTGTAACTGTTCTAAGGTCTTTGCCTTTCGATATAAATTTTAGAATAAGCTTGTTTATATCTACCAAAAACCTTGCTGCAATTTTGAGAGAGAGAGTACATTAAACCTACAGATCAGTTTGGGGAGAATTGACATCTTTATGACGTCCTATCTTCTATTCCATGGACATGGCATATCACTCCATTTCTTTAGTGTATGTCTAGTCTGTTGAGTGTATACCTACGTTTTCATTTTCTTTGGAGTGATTGTCAATGATACTGCATTTTTTATTTCAATTTCCACATATCCATTGTTAGTATATAGAAAGGTGACTGTGTTTTGTGTGTTATCTTGATCCTGTAATCTTCGTGAACTCATTTATTAGTTCTAGAAGTTTGCGGGGGGGGGGGTTGTTTGTTTGTTTGAGATTCCTTGGGATTTTTTATGTAACCAATCATTTCATATGCAAATATAGAGTTTTGTTTCTTCTTTTCCAATATGTATGCCTTTTATTTCTTTTTCTTATCTTATTTTAGTGGCTAGAATTTACTATGTCGAGTGAGGAGAAGAGAAATCCTTGCCTTGGTCTCATTGGTGGGAAATCATTCACTATTACAGTATTAAATGTGATGCTAGCTGTTTTTTATAGATACACTTTATCAACTTGAGGTGATCCTCCTCTATTCCTAATTTGCTGGGAGGTTTTTGGCTTTGTTTTTGTTTAAATCATGAATGGGTGTTGGATGTTGTCAAATCCTTTTTCTTTGTCAATTGATATGATCCTATGAGTTTTCCTAGCTTATTGATACAGCGAAATACATTGATTGGTTTTCAGATGTTGAGCCAGCCTTGCATGTCTGGGATAAATCCCACTCATAGTATCTAAGTCTTTTTATATATTGTTGGATTCAGTTTGCCAATATCTTTTAATAGTGAGTTGACTTGTATTTAGCTAACATCCACCTCAGCGGAGTGCCTCACATGGATAGAATCCTTAGTAAATACTTGTTGGTTGGATTCCATTTTTGTGGTTAGGGGGTGTAAGTTGAATGTAGCTCCCTGTGTAAGGGCTGGTCTCTACTGGGTCCCCATCAGCCACTGTGGAACTCAGCTTGAATTGCATAAAACCAGTACGCATTTAGTTTCACATCTCATAAATAATCTGCCTGCCTATATTTTAGCGTGTTCTTCTCCCTCAGCTGGCATTCAGCCACAGACTGCATTTAGGCCCACAGCCAGTGGGTTAGGGCAGAAGGCCAGACTTCCAGTTCTGGCCTCACATTGGTTAGTGTGTACTGTTCAGTTCCTTTGGCGTGGATGCCCTCTCTACACTCAGTCAGCCATCTTGCAAAGTGAGTGTCGTGGATCGCGTGGGATTCATAGAAGAGAAACTAACAGGGTCTACTTTCCTGGTCAAGGACTTTCCTCTCCGATTAGGCCCCTCATTTTAAGGCAACTGAGAAAACTTTACACAGATGTGATTCACTGATGTTGATCCTGTTTCATCAAGACTAGTTCTGCTCAGGCTACTTTTAGTTGAAGATTAAAAACAAAAGCTTCTCTTGTTACTGGTGGAACAGGTCCTTTCCCAAACTGTAGATTCATGGAACTTCCAAAGAGTAGCCTTCAACTTTGTCCTTTAATGCCTTCATTTTTCTGGATGTGGAAATTTGCACTAAATGTGGCGTGTTGTTTTATGTTGACTTATGCATCAGGAGCTTGGAGCTAAAAAACCTATTAATAAATAATAATTATACAGTACAGAATAGGGCAAATGCAGATTCCTGAATGCCTTTAGGTACCAGGCAGATAGAATAAATGAATAAAGTTGTCTTTGTACAAGATAGTAAATGGCAGGCACTGGACCCAGTCCCCAGTGTAGGGAAGACAATAGAAAGTGTCAGGGCTGTGTCTATGCCCTGTCATAGGGGCAGCCATTATTAAGCTCCAGTTGAATGATGCCAAGTGGAAATTAGATCCAACTTTGCCAGAAGTTATTATTTTTCCAGAGAACCTTGGTATTTATATGTATATTTTTTAAAATATAGAATCATCCAATTTTAAAATGTTGGCAATGAATTCATTGCATGAGCCAACTTTGAGGGAGCCAAATAAAATACATCTATGGGCCAGATTTAGCCTGCAGGACATCATTTTGCCTAAATTTTCAGCCCTTTACATTTCTCCCTGATTTGAGGCACTGTGCAGCATTCCACAACGATTATTTCTCCTTTTTAAAGTTTGTCATTTTACACAAGTCAACCTGTTACTAGCACATCTAATTAAATATATAAATCTCTCCTTTTTGTGTTAAAGAGGAATGACTAATTTCCCCCAAAAATGTACCCCCTGCTTTCTATTTATTATATAGTTACTGTAAAGATGGCACTACTTCCTAAATATCCAACTTTTTTGAAATCTAGAACATTCTGTCTTGCAATTGTTGTCACTGCATTTGAGGTTTCTTCTAAGTGAAAAATCATTCTTCATAGTGAGCTCCTGAAGGTCACTAAAAACACAGGTCAGGCAGGTGCAGGATAGACTCTCCCCCAAGTCTGTACATTCTCATTTCTCCTAGACACAGGGGCATGTTCGCCTTCTCTTTGGTTCCACCAGGCCAGACATTGCACAGCATCGGCAGGAGGTTAGGGAGGAAGAAGACAGCAACCAATATTGCTCCTTTCTCATGATTAGTATCCAGGCTGAAGACAAATGGTTTTGCATGTGGCCATTGTGCATCTGAGGGCTTGTTTCAGGCTTATAACAAGCAGTCATGCAATTATCTTGAGATTTAGAAGGCAAAAGAGCTGGGTACTCACTGTCTGCTTATGGACAGTATGCCTTTCTCATTGAAATAATGTGAAACATGGAGCCCATGCCTGCAGTTTGAGGATGACAGATGGCAGGTGAGAAGGAAAGTGCCACAGTATTTGGTGTTGTGGGTATGCTAATGTCAGAACACCAGGCAGGGTCCCCGACAGGTAGAGCCATCTAATGGGCCTGTTTGATCCTAGAGTTGTTGTAACTACAAGAAAAAGCCTGGCCTCCTGCATTGATTTGAAAGTTTTGACTCTAATGTGATGATAATTCTCTTCTCGGTGATTTGGAAATTGCCTTTATTTATCTTTGTTGTTGTTTTAGTTATGAAATATCATATCACATTTGAATAGCTGAGTGTCTCCAGATTGGGTCTTGAAAAGGCAACAATAGTCCCTTTTATAGGGAGAAAAACTGGATTTTGTTGTCACCATATTAACCATAAGTTGGGGAATCATAGAAGCCTTCGATCTCACTGTCCTTTATTTCTCTAATACCATTGAGAACTTTGTCTTCCACTTTTTCCTGTACAATAAAAGATGGTTAGCAGTTTTATCGTTTTCAGCACCGCCCTGGAACCTCTGTTTGTGCAAGGCCAGAGGCCCCAAGGAGCAGGATTCACTGACCCATGTTGACAATTGTATGATGGATGGGGACAGAAAAGAGCACAGGCCGACTGGACCCAAGGGGGAGTCTGGACTGAATAGGCTCCTTCCTGAGTCAAGACCAGAAGTGGGTCTTGGGCAAAGCTACATGGCAGAAACCCAAGCTTTAGAAAACAGCTATGCAGCCATGTCCACAGAGGGGGCCCACAAACTTAAGCCGCAGTGTATTGCATGCAGAGCAGAGGGTCTATTCTGCAGTTCAGCTAACATCTAGCAACCTTCTACGTGTCAGCGATGGGCCAGCACTGGAGTGAAGACAGAGACGACCCTTGTGAGCTCACCCCAGGGAAATAGAACTATGAGGAGTTAGGTTCCGTTCTTTGAGTTAAGGACATGGATGGAAGTGGGCCCACGGTTCAGGAGGCAGTGGAAAGAGAGGACTACTCCTAGCCTGAGAGTATCAGGGGAAGCTTCCCAGAGGAGGTGACACTGGGAAAGAGGAGAATACAAGGTAGCCAGGGAAGCTAACAAAGTAGCCAGGAAGGAACAAAGGCCTACTAGGCAGAGTACATGCCATGGGGTCAGGCTTGGCTTCCTTGAAGCACAAGAGGAGAAAACAAAACCCACTGAGCACACAGTATTTTTCATTGCTCTATTTTCATTTAACCTCCTGAAAATCCTGCCATGTAGGTTACATGGAGGTTTACCATCCTCCCTGAGGAGGGGGAGGTAACATACACAGAGAAGTGGACTGGCTTACTAAGAAGTGCCTGTGCTGGAATTTGAACCCAGCACTACTGGCCTCCCTTCTCTGGCTTTCAGAGTCCTCTATGCAAGTTTTCTGGAGGGTCTAGAGTCATATCAGTCGTTCTGAGCAGCCCTTTCAGTGAGAGGGAAGCCAAGCAGGGTTCTTCTCTCTCTGTGGGGGTTCATGTAGGGGGTTAGGGAGATGTTGTTGGGTTGGACCTTTGTCGTTACATGTGGATCCCTGGGGAGGAGCCCACAGGACTGTGTTCCTGGAAATTCAGATTGTCACCCTGAGTGACAGTACTAGTGACACCTGTACGCAATTACCCAGCTGAGAAATAGTAAAGGGCCTCTAGCTTCTGTTGTAACTATAGTAATTATAAGTTGGGGATCATAGAAGGCCTTAATCTCATCATGCACACTGCTTTATCCCTCCCAGTACCATCTAGAAGTTAGCTGAAGCTGACGTTAGTGTCATCTGTTTTTGTTTTGTTTTAAGAGCCTGCTCTTTCAGGGCAAGGCATTCAAATAAAGAACAGGTTGTAACCTACACTCAAGGGAGACACTCTTGGCCAAGTTACAGGCCCTGAGCTTTGAATGGGTTTTCCAGGCCCGTGGATGGGCCAGGCTGGACTGCCCACACTGTTGTCCCGTCATCCCTGATGCTAGCCATGACTGTGCTCCACAAATATTTAGAGCTTGGGAGAAAAGAGAGCAAAGCTTTTTCTCCCCAATCCAGAGCCACTTTGGCTTCCTTAGGCCCCTGTTCTAACCAGCTGAGTTGATGAATCGCAGATGATCTCAAATAGCAGGTTCCTGTTTTTTCAGTGTCAGAACCCTACATGGTATGAATAGTAGGTAAATTGGGTCTTGTCACTGCAAATCAGCACCCACTCAATCCTTTTAACTTAATCTGGTACAACAAGTATTTATTTATTAATGCCGACTGGACGGTGATCAGGTTACTGTCCCTGGGGAAAGATGGACTCATATTCCCCATAGAGTTTCTTTTTCTTTTTTTTAAAGATTTTTATTTATTCATTCGACAGAGATAGAGACAGCCAGCGAGAGAGGTAACACAAGCAGGGGGAGTGGGAGAGGAAGAAGCAGGCTCATAGCTGAGGAGCCTGATGTGGGCTCGATCCCGGAATGCCGGGATCACTCCCTGAGCCGAAGGCAGACGCTTAACTGCTGTGCCACCCAGGCGCCCCTAGAGTTTCTTTTTCTGACTGTCTGATCTTGCTGCTGCTTCTCCTTTTTCTCTGATTTCAATTCTTGTCTCCTCTTCTCTTTTCTCCACTTACCCATCTTCAACACTGGCCCCACATTACATTTCCTTAGCTAAACTACCCCTCAAGGACAGACATGGGTATTTACATATGAAAAAATAAAACTCTTGCTCCAAAACAGTTGATTTAGTTGAAAAGATATAACCACTCTTTTCCTGAAGTGATGAGGCTAGGAAATGGCAATTTGGTATTGTCTTAATTTGGGAAAACTAAAAAGTTTGCAACATGTAAAAACCTTGGCCGTTTTTTCAGGCGGACATGCGTGGTACAACAGCCGCCTTCTTTTGCTGCTAATCACGTTTGTAGTGAATCTGAATAGAACCAGTTGCACCAATTTTCACATTTCCTGGGTTCCTCTGTGTCTGAGGATATCTGCTTTGTGGGTCCTGATGGATGTCCAGGCATAAGTTATGAGATTCGTGTTATACTGGTAGCTTTTACAAGCTTGATTCCGGACGTAGGCTTTCCATGCCAATTTTCCTATTGAATATATGTCATGGCTTTTCTAAAAACAAAACAAAAATACAGTCATTCCTCTGACATTTCATGGTTTAACAAATATTCTCAGTGGAACCCATGTCATAGTGTCCTTGCTTATTTCAAAAGATAGACTTTATCCCGATTCCAGGCTCTAAATTCATCTAGATTCTAGAGCAGGGGTCTGCAAATTTTTGCTTAAAAAGCCAGATAGTAAATATTTTAGAGTTTGTAATCTAAGAGACAAAACAGAGTCAGACAGCCCTTTAGATTATATGTATTTTAAAATGTAAACCTCATTCTTACATTATGGACAGTATATAACAGGAACGACGAAACCAGACAGCTAGCTGCATTTGGCCTGCTTGCCAGGGATGGCCGACCCCGATCTAGAGCAGTTTCTCAAACTAGGATGTGCAAGAATCACTTAGACATCCTTCTAAAAGTGCAGGTTTGGGTTCGGGATGTCTGGGATCCGGTATGAATGAATTCTGCATTCCTAACAAGCTCCAGGGAGATACTAACGTACATGGTCCATGCAAGACATTTTGAATAGAAAGGATTATATTGTAAATTCTTAGAAAACCAGAATCTTTTTTCTTGTCTTATCATCAGTGCCTATTACGGTGTCAGGTTCATAGTGGACTAATACATAAAAAGAGAGAGAGACAGAGACAGAGGAAGGGGAGGGCAGAAGACCAGAAGAATTCCAGCTTAAAAGAAAAAAAAAATCTAGACACAAATACCTCTGGTGATTTCTAAACATCTAACAAAGAGGAAGGAAATTCTTAAAGCATCTAAGCTCTCGTAACTCACATGGTTACATCATTATTAAAAATGAAAGAGTAAAATATCGAGTTCTTAATTTCTAGAAAATCAGGCAGGTCCCCACTTCTTCAACAACTGGGATGTGCACGTTCTTGCTATTCATTACTTCATCTGTTACTACTAACAGGTGCTAATGTGGTTGTCTGCGGGTCTAACAATTGGGATTTTTTTTAAGCAGAAAATAGTTTAATTACACAGGTGTGTCCAAATTTTGCACACCAAGTAGAAGATACTGGAAGGAAAATTATGAATCCTTAAGCATCATAAGATTAGTAGTCAGAGTTAACAACCAGACAATTTACAAGTTAAAAAAAAAAAGTGTGAATCACACACAGATGTTATTTTCCAGAAACACTGCTTACAAAGGTAATTGCTCACAAATTTTAGGGTTTACAGCAGGTATCACAGGATTTCAAATTTAAGGGGGGTGTGTGTTCAAAGTCTTAAGAATATCCAAGGGATGTGTGCATAATTACTTGAAATTGAAACTACTGTAGTTTAAACACTTACTGAAAGGAAGACCTTTTATTTCATTTTCTCCCCTTGGGCTGGGAGGGGGGACAAACCAACAACAAAGGAACAGCAAAAACTTTCAATGTTGAATATGTAGATTTGCAAAATGTGAATTAGCATCAGAAGTACAAAGTTCTTTGATGATTGTTGCCAGCACTCTGAGGAATTGGCCCTCCTTATGGAAGAACGGTGCTGGACACCTGGTAAACCGGCCCTGGACATTTCTCTAGACGTCGTCTTTGTATTCATATTAACTTGCAGGAAGGTGTTAGGAGAAACAGTGGAATTCTGTATAAATATGCCTGGATGAGAAACTAGGCAAAGTGGGTACAGGAGAAACCATGATTGCTCAACAAATGGCAAGGACAAATGTCAAGCCAGTTTGTCTGTACGAGTAGCCAGACAGAACAGAATCCTCCANAATGTGAATTAGCATCAGAAGTACAAAGTTCTTTGATGATTGTTGCCAGCACTCTGAGGAATTGGCCCTCCTTATGGAAGAACGGTGCTGGACACCTGGTAAACCGGCCCTGGACATTTCTCTAGACGTCGTCTTTGTATTCATATTAACTTGCAGGAAGGTGTTAGGAGAAACAGTGGAATTCTGTATAAATATGCCTGGATGAGAAACTAGGCAAAGTGGGTACAGGAGAAACCGTGATTGCTCAACAAATGGCAAGGACAAATGTCAAGCCAGTTTGTCTGTACGAGCAGCCAGACAGAACAGAATCCTCCCAGCGTCCGTCGAGATGTGGTCTGTCAAGTGTGGCCTTTAGTTCATTTCATCAGAAGGTAATCACTCTTCCTCTTCATTTATGAACTATACCATCTGTCTTCGGGGTTTAACTCCCAGTCCTGACACATAGAGCCAAGCGGCCTTGGCCAGCCTCAGAAATGCTGTCTCGGTTTCCTCATCTATAAAATGGCCCAAAATGACCTTCTTTGCAGGGTTGTATGAGGGAAGATTAAATGAGAATCAGTTAAAGTCAGCCATGTCTCTGAAGCCCCTAGCACAAAGTAGGACTTCAGTAAACGATAGGTACTATTAGTTGATGTGCAAAGAAACTGGGAATCTGGGGATGTTTTATAATATAGGTTTTTTTAATTACTCAGGTATGCTAAGGCCAACAGATCGAGAGATGATTGCCATTGCAAAGACAGTTTGTTATACCCACAGATCCCTAAACAAGGACACGCTATGCCATGGGGGGGGGTGCACATGGGGGAGTCACCAGGAGTGCCTCAGTCAGGAAACAGAGGGAGAGGGGACACCGGGCAGGAGACTTTATTGTGGTTTCTGCAGGAAGGAACAGGCGAGGCAGAGAAAGCAGGCTGAGGATTGGCTAGTTTGAATAATTTCAGCAGGCTCAGGGCTGCAGAGGCTGCTCTTGTGCGGTACCTGGCCCTGGGGTTATCAGAGCACGTGGATGGTGAGGACAAGGGAGAGCCAGGGATGGGAGAACATGATAAAGAGGCGATTTGGGTGATATAGGGTTGGGATTGGTTGGTTTGCCTTTGCCAGGTGCAGGGGGCTGTTTGCTATCTCTAGGAATTGACTGTCTGGGAGGGTTAGTGTCTCCAGGGTCAGTGAGGCCCCAGTTGTCAAAGCATAAGAGAATGAATGAATGAATGAATGAATGAATGAATGACATGGTTGATACAGGAGAGAACTAAGCAGAAACCTCTGGATTTTATGGATGAAGCTAGCAAAAATTGGAGATAGTCAAAAACATTTTCAAAATATGAAATGTGTGGACAACAAAGTACCACATACTGAGAAAAGGAGAGAGAAGCGTGACCAGCAGATAAAATTTTCAGTTGGAACAGAAGCACAATTTACAGGAGAAGCACAGGGTGAGGGAAACAAAGCCAGTCCTCTTGTTCTTACAATGTCAGGACAGTGGCTATGGTCCCACCATTAACTGTGGCTGCAGATGCACTTGACTGAGGTGGAATCACTTGACAGGTGGTGTCACTGCCCTGCTTAAAACCTTCCAGTGGCTTCCCACTGCACCTATGAAAAATGTCCCAACTCCTTATTGTGGTCAGCATGGCCTTCCTTAGTCNCAACTCCTTATTGTGGTCAGCATGGCCTTCCTTAGTCTAACCCTTCCTATATTCGAGGCATCACCTCCAACTTACCAGCAACCAGCCCCCCTGTCCCTTCCTTTCCTCAAACGCACCAAATTCACTTCTTCCCTCCTCAGCACCTTCACCGCCAATCTCCTGTTTTGCAGGGTGCTACTCCTTCTGAGCTTTGCATGGTTGGCCACTTTTCATAATTCAGATCTCAGTTGAATGGTCATCTTTGAAGAGAGATTTTCTTAGACTCCCAGTCTAAACAAATCATTATTTCTAATTCTCTGCACTTATTTATTTGCTTCTCGTCTCTTTTTTCCCGTGAGGACCTAAGCTCTAGGAAAGCAGGGACGTAGGTGCTGTTTACTGCTATAGTACCAGGGCCTAGAGGCATGCCCAGGACACACCAGGAATTGGGCATTTATTGAGTGAATGAATGAATGAACTGTCTGAAAACACACTGTTCTACACTCTGCCTCCAGCTAGCTCAAGAACAATTTCCTAAAGAGCCAGTGAAAATTAAAAAAGAAACAGTGCATGGATTCTGGCCCCAGTAGGCTTCTGGGCTTGGTGTTTCTTTAATTTCATGTAAATTTCTCTAAGTAAATATTCCTTAAAAGTGAATAAAATTTTATTTCGCTTTAACAAGAGAATATAAAAGTTAAAAAGGTCACTGTAGTAATAGACTAATCTCAATTACCAGGGCAGCCTCTGAAACCCTCACTCCCACCTAATCTCATTCGGTGCATACGCAGCTCACCGTGTGATTTCCAACACAGCTAAATGAAATTATAAAGCAGTGTTAAATTTATTAATCATTTAATTAGCTAAATGTTCCTGCAAGTACTCGCGAGATGAATGGCATGTCATTTTTCTAATGCAATTTGCCTCTCAGGCAGCCAGGGTCAGAAAGGGAAGCTCCTGGCATCTCGAATGAGCTTTTTATATCTCACCTTCTATTAAGAGACGGTGGGGATACCAGTGATCGCATGCGAGACCTGTACACGAGACCGGGACGCTGGGGCGCTGGAATGAAACAGGGCTGCCCGTCTCCCCTGGGTTACAAAGAGGAGGGGCGGGGTGGCTGATGGGTCCTTCTGAGATTGCCTCTCTCCGTGTCTCCTTGCAGGGCAAATCTTTTTATATTTAACAAGCCACTGAGCAGAGCAGAGCAAAAGATAGCAGCTAGTATTAAACGCATGCTCAATCTAGTTTTATTTCTTTAAATTTACTCAGTCGAGAAAAATTTGTGGAGTGCGAATTCTCCTCATGGTAGGTGATTTTTTAATCCTCCTAGTTGACTCAGGATTTATTTCTCCCTTCTAGCCTTCTAGACTTGCTTTCACCTTGGGGCGTATGCCACACTTGCTCTCTGAAGAGGGTCGTCTTGGGGTGGGGCGTTCCAGGTCCCAGCATTGGGACACGTACCCAGGCAGTTCTGGGGAGTTAGAGATTTTGACCCATAATTATTTCTGACTGTAAAATCCATGACAAGCGGCTGCTGCCAGGTGCTTTGTAAATCTCTTCCCGTTTGCAGCGAGAGAATCGGCATCAAGAACATTGTCTAAATTCACTCAGCAAG
Organism: Ailuropoda melanoleuca; assembly: GCF_002007445.2. NCBI lineage: Eukaryota > Metazoa > Chordata > Mammalia > Carnivora > Ursidae > Ailuropoda > Ailuropoda melanoleuca. Next base: position 72,992,812 of record NC_048229.1, read on the forward strand.
GAGCTGTTGGAGTGGGTGCCACGTGAGGCCGAGAACATCCAAATGAACACTAGTCTATTTGTTTAAGATGGAAGCTGTCAGTTCTGAGGAGCTCAGCGGGAGGAGTGTCTTGATGTGTGGATGTCGCTGGCTCACAGCGCCACCGAGCAGAGAGGCAAGCTACTCCACGTTAAGGAAGGTAGACACGATGGGACGTGACGAGTGGAAGTGTGAGGGGCTGGTTTTAGTCCCACTCCCACCTGCTGTTAGCTGCAGTCCCCTAGACAAGTCATGTTACCTGCAGCCCCATGATTTCCTCATCCGTAAAATAGGGGTCATAGGAATAGTCAATGCTAATGTCAGTTACAGCTAATTATAAAATTGTCGTAGGATTAAATAAAACGATGTGCTTGAAACTGTTATATAAATTCTAAAGTGACGTGGAAGCATTGGGGAAGGATTTTATTTTTATTCATATTTTTTTTCAAGAGCAATGGCTTTGGGTCAGATAGATCTGCGTACCAAACCTGCCCCACCAACTCGTTCCTATATGATCCCAAGCAAGACGTGTAGCTTCTCCGACCGTTGATTTCCCTAGTAATGAAATGGGGAATCATTGTACGAGTGCGGATTAGAGAAAAAAAATTGTGTGTGCATAAATATACATACTATACATATATAAAATTTACACAAAGTATGTGCATATGTATACATGCACGTGCACACACACATCCATGCATATACACGTGCACATACAACATGCACACACGCACGAGCACACAAACAGGCATACACGTGCACATGCATACACACACATGCACATACACACGCACACGCACGTACACATACAGATGCACACACACACGCACATGCACAGTCCCTGACACCTAATCTGACTCAATAATGGTGACTGCTGCTTGCACTGCTGCTTCTCCTATTTCTATTACTATGATTGTGTCAACGTTGCAGATAGAGGGGAGCACTTCCCCCCTTCCAAAAAAAAACTTCTGTGTATTATTTAACACAGACCTCATTAAACAGATTTGCTAAGTTAGATAGAGGCAATCCTGGATTTGCTTCCAGAATACAAAGAAAAGAGGAGTACCAGCATATTTGATAAAAACACGGCACAGTGTTTAAGGGCATTGCCGCTGGAGCTCAGCAAAGCTCACTTCAATCCTCCCTCTGCCCTGTACCAGCTAAATGACCTTGAACTAGTTTTTTTATCTTGCTAAGACTCAGTTTCTTTATCTCTAAGAGAGAGTTCATTATAGTGCCTCCCTTCTGCCCAAGGCCATTGTAAGGATAAAATGGGGAGCCCATAGCATGAGTTTGGCACATAAAATAGCCAACAAACATCAGCTAAACAGGGAGAAAGAAATAGAATTGAAAAAGTTTCCAAATAAGTTATACCTAGATTGTTCACTTTAACAAATGCTCCTTCTGCCACTTCCTGAGTTTTCCTGCAAGCATCTCTTTAGGTGGGAAACTCTAATCCTTGGTTTTCCCTGTCAGGATCCAGAAAGACCAGCCGAAGCCCGGACGAAGTATCTGTACAAAGTATCTCAGTACGTTGGCTGTAGCTGGGCACCAGTGTACCTGTCCCCTAAGTTGCCTTCTTCTAGGGAAAAAGTGTGTCTGGTTTTACACAGTTGTTTTCTTGGGTGGAGGGTTATTTTTGTATTTGTCTTTGGGTTACTGAAATGCTGATATAAATCATTCATTTATCTATGCGTCAGTAAACCCCCATGGAGGGCCTCCTATGTGATAGGTATGGGGGCTCCAAGGAGATGTTTACTTCCTGGAATTGCAATTTCCTACCTTGTGAGTTTTAGGTTAATGTCCTGCAGATCAAAGTAACGTGCACAGAGTGTACAACTCCCCTCTACCCCCCAGTGGTCTTCTTCAAGTTGAGGGGCTTCTTCTGGATCCTGTAAATAGGACACTAAGTCTCAAGCTATCTCGGACCATTGGTGTTCCCCTAATAGGCAATATTGATGGCAAATACAGAGAGGCACAGACAGCCTCCGATATCACTGGCTCTTGAGAAATAGGAGTGCCCTTAGCGTTGACCCTAGGATGGGGTAGGACACAGTTAAGAGCTGGCCTAGGGAGGAGAGAACAGTTGGCCCTTGGGCTCTGACTTCCACTTTGGTCCTCATAGTTTCTCCAGGCCACGCCAGGGCCTTGTGTCCTCAGCTGTCACGAGTCCCATATTAAGCAGCTCAAGAGTTAGGAAAAAGGACAGCCTACACATCAGCTGCACTTGAGGCTGTGCTAGGGGATGTGGCCATAGGTCCTGGCTGAGTCTGAGGATCCTTTCCTGTCCTTCTGCAAAGCAGGTCTCCCCAGAGAGCTGCAGAGTGGAAGCCAAGAGGTGGCTTTCTGCCTCCTGCTTCCCACGTAATTCATCTTATGAACCGTCTTCCCAGCCTCTGAGAAGGGAATGTGCTCTCCCAGAACAAGTGCTTATGGACAGATTGGGTTATTACTTATGGTTTAAAGAGAGCACCTCTCAACAGTCACACACAAGTATTCTGACACACAGACAGGACACTCTCTCCCAGACCAGTGCTCATTGACAAGACTTACCGTACGAATGCATGAGGCAGGTCACTGCCTGCGTCCGCCAGAGCTGTTGTACATTCCTTGAGAGAGACATGGTGTATACAACCCCGGAGGGAGAGATCAGGAAAAGAGGAAGGAGCAAGGAGGGAGGAAAGTGAGAGAGATAGTAAGGAAGAGGCCAGAGTAAGAGAAAATGAGGAAACATAGCAGAGCAGGGGAGTTAAATCTCTACGAGCTGCAAACTGCCTGGGTCTGTTGTGCTGGACGCTAACTGGGTGATCTTGAGTAGGACCATTTGTCTCTCTGGGCTTCAGCTTCCTCCTTTGTAAAGTGGGAGCAATCGCGAAGGCACCTAATTTATAGAGTTGCTTGGAGCACAAGAGATAAGCGTACAAAGAACTTTGGACAATGCCCAGCATAGAGTCACTAATCAATAAATATTAATCGTGTTATTAAAGGGAGAGAAAGAAGGAGAGCAGGGGTGGGGGAAGGAGGAAAATAAAAATGAGGGAAAGGGAGAGGCTGTAGAGTGAACAATCAAGGAGAGAGAGAGAGGAGAGAGGCACCAGCCTGCCTGCGTATGTGGGGCTGCTCCTGCTTTCTCTCGCCCAGCCGCGATTCCGTCTCTCGAGGCGGCTGCAGGCATGGTTTACACAGAAACACGGAGGAGCGTCAGCTAAACACAGACTTGAGGCAGGCGTGATTGCAGTCACATCGAGTGTGCCAGGCGGAAGGTTTTCTTTGCTGCAACTTTATGGCCCAGAAACTAAACTGCAAAAACTATGATACCTTTTTTGTTGTTGTTGCTTTATAGCAAAATATAAATCAGTGCTCTTATGTCTCTTTCACGAGTCTGGGAGACGCGAAGATAAAGGAGTGCCAGTGTCTGGGCACCCTGACCTCCCCCCCAGGGTTACTTTTGTTTTCCATTCCCTTCTACCATGTTAGATATTTCCGGTTAACCAGTTAAAACAGGGAGATGGCCGTGATGGCTTTTAGATTGCTGCTTCCACATGGAGTGAATTTTATAATAAGAAGCCATTTTTTCCCCTACAGGCTGCCCTTGTGCCCGCCTCTCTGACTTTGAGGTCCTCATTATTGTGGGTTTAAATGAAGGATGTTCATTCAGGCAGGGACGGGGGGGAGGCCACCAGGCATCAGAGCTGTTATCAGGCCCTTCTATCAGGCCAAGTGACAGGCGTCCAGAACAAGAATGCGGAGCTCATGGTGCAGACCTCCGGCTGACACCAAAGGTGACTCCCCTCACTCTAACCTTGAAAGGGAAAGTTCCCACTTTATTAAAATGAATTTCAAAAGGGCCGCTCTGACAGCTGCATAATTAAATATTGGAGTGTCAGCGATAATTTATTCCACTCGCATGTGGTGGTCAGATCCTTTTCACTAGAGGGTCAGCAAGCATGGTGACAGAGGCAAGGAGACGAGGGATTCTGGGCCCTTTGTCATTTGTGTAGCCCCAGCCCTGAAATCGGAGGCTGGTACAACACACAAATATACACCTGCACACACACAAACGCACACACACACACCCCAGAGAGGGAACAAAGCGTGCGCGAGGATGTCCCGTTGTTATTCACCCCGTGTAACCCTCCAGTTCAGATCTGATACGCGTTCGTTATGAATAGTAAATGTGAAACGTTCAAGACCTGTGTGTCCAGACTTTTAACCTAGACGTGAGGGCCTCTGTGGGCTCCATAGCTGTTGCCGAAGTATCTGTCAGTCAGCCAGGCTCCATATCCGATCTCGTCCACAGCGAGCTTGGTGAAGAAGGTCATCACAGATACGGCAGTAGATAGAACTCCCAGGACGTGAACTTTTGTACGAGTAGTTACAGTGCTGGTGACCTCATAAACTCAGTGTAAAGGCTTTGGGTTACCCACGACCAACCCAGTAAACAACTGTTGAATATTTCTTTGTGGGGTCAGCCTCCTGTGTGTGTGTGTGTGCGTGCGTGCGGGTTAAGAGAAATTTGCCTACTTTAAGCAGGTGCAGTGGAAAGAACACGGGCTTTGGAGCCAGACACAAGATCCTTTCTTATGATTAATAGTTAAATTTCCCACCGCAGCCAGTGGCATATTGCTTCATAAATGCCTATAAAAAATACGAAAAACAGAGCCAGAGCGGATTCAGCACAGACCTTCTTGGATGTTTATTCTTTGTTTATGTTGGTGTTTTGCTTTGTTTCGTTTCAACTGGGGAGCAGTTGTATTATTTTCCCTCTTTGGTACTTTCAGAGGCGGTGAATTAATGCTTCTTGGGGCCCATGGTCCGGAAGGTTCTGCCCCTCCCGTGTCTGCACAAGGAGCCAGTACACGAGCCCAGTCCATCATTTCTTATTTGACCCTGTCCTGTTTACTCTGTCAGGGTAGAAGTGCGGGCCAAGCTCGGCTAGTCAGTGGATTACTTTGTCAGAGGCAGGCTTGGCTACCCCGAGTCAGCCTGAACAAATTACATCCCTCACTCCGTCGCCGAACCGGGAACAGGGTTATAACTCAGTCTAAGCACCGGTCTCTCTTCTATTACCTTCATAACCAAGGTCATACTAATCAACTCAATTACCAGTCCTCTCGGACATTTTCATAATGTTTTCTGCTAGTTGCTCTCCTGTGAAAATCTCTCGGTCTAAGCAAATTAATGCCATTTTTATAACTACCTACATTTCAGGTACAGTGATCTCCTATGAAAAGACTGTATCACCAGCAGTTCAAACTAGCTTTACCTCCCAGTATAATGTATTAATGTATGGTCATATAGCCCCTTCTAGACTTTTTCTTTTTTTTAATACGGTGCAAACAAATCATCTTGTTTTTAGGGAAACAGGAAATTACAAAGAAATTTACTCGAGCAGAGCGCTGAGTTTCCTCCCCATCTTCTTCACCCCACTCCCAACTCAGTGCACTGGACATTTCCACCAGGGCTTTTTCAGGCTCCGATTTCTGAGACACGGGAAGCTGGAATTGCATTATGCCCCTGGAAGGTTGTATTTTCAATCCTTATTGGTTTACAGGTGTGTCCCCCTTTCACCTCCTCTCCACCCCACCCCACGTATACCCCTCCTTTGTTTGAAAACCTTTTATAGCGTTTTTTGGTTTTGTTTTTTCACCTTATCTTACTTGATTCCCATGGCAGATCTATGAGAGTCCAAAATCACACCATTTGGGCAATAGCCCATATTTTGAAAATTTCCTAACAGCACAGTTGCTGGGTAGCTAGTGGCTTGAGGATGTCGGGAGGGCCTTTTTTCCTGAGTCGTGCTGATTGTCTGAAATCCGAGTTTAAAAGCAAACCACTGGTTTTGTTTAACCCAGGGAACTAACCAGAGCACACATGCCTTCTTGCGGTGCCTCTGGACTGCCACCTCTGCACATGCTCAAATTGCCAACTAAAACAGAGCTCTCTAACTCCGCGTGTACGTCCTGTGGTACCTGTGTTGCTCATAGTAGACCCTGACTGAAGACCAGCCGAATGAGCAAATTCTTTCCCCACACATTTATTCTTTAATGGACTTGCTTATTTGCTCAAAAGAGACATCGAGCCGAGTGCAGAGGAGTCAACATACATTTCGACTTCATCTGAAACGTTTCAGTCCATTATTTAAACAAACAAAAACAAAAGGAAGCATTGAAGCAAATATGACAAAATGCTCACAATTCCGTTTGTGAGTGGTAGGTGGAAGTGTAGTTACCCTGTTCTTCCTAGCATCCGGGGGTGTGGTTGGCCCGCACCTTTGAGGAAGGTCAGATGGCATGCTAATGGCACGGGAGGGAGGGAGCTGACCTCTGTGTTGGCCTACCTCGCCCTGGGCATGGCTGGGTGGTTTGCTTCCAGAGTCTCACGGATTCTGGGATCCTCCTTCTTACCACCCTAAAGACGGTAAAGCTGAAAGCCAGAGTGCCCAAGCCGCTTGCCCAAGGGTACACAAGTTGAATGAGACAGAAGTGAGATTCAAACTCAGGCCACAAGGAATTTAAAATCTCTGCTCTTTTTTATTCCCCCTACAAATATTTTTAAAATTGAGGTGAAATTCCCATAACATACAGTATGAAATGTACAACTCTTATCTCAATAAAAAAGAAAAGAAATTACACCACTCAGTGGCATTTAGTCAGTTCACAACATTGTAAACCACCTCCTCTCCATAGTTTTAAAACTCTCTCCTCCTTGCAGAAAAACACTCCACACCCGTTAAATAATCACTCCTCATTCCTTCCTGCCCACTAATCTGCTTTTGGTCTCTATGGATTCACCTATTCTAGACATTTCATCTAAAAACAATCCTATAATTTGTGACCTTTTGTGTCTGGCTTCTTTGACTTCGGGTAGTCCTGTCAGGTTTGTTTGCGCTGTGGTGAAGGTCAGCGCCTCTGTGTTTTAATGGCTGAATAATATTCCGTTGTATGGATATGCCACATTGTGTTTACGCTTTCATCCATTGATGGGCCAGTTGGGTGGTGTCCAGCTTTGGGCTGTGGTGAATAGTGCTGCCATGAGCGTTCGGGTTCAAGTTTCTGTGTGGACGTGTGTTTTCGTTTCTCCTGGGAATAACTAGGAGGGGTATCGCTGGGTCCTACGGCAACTCTAAGTTTAACTTTTGGAGGAACCACCAAGCTGCTTTCCTCCCACGGCGGCCTCGTCTTGCATGTAATCCCTGCTTTTAATGCTTCTCAGTGTCTGTAGAGGCCCCAGACTTTTCATTAAGTACGGTCTGCAGAAAGAACGAAGGCGTCTTCCCAGGTAACTTTATAATCAACCCCCAGGGACTCACTGGGCTTGTGTGTGTGCCACCAAAATAGCCAGGAGGCATCCGGTCCTTGTTATTTTGGTCTTCCTTCCCTCCTTCCCACCCTTCTCAGGCTCCAGATTGCCCAAGAGTGGAGGAGGGGTGGCCTAGAAAAGAGGAGGGAGGCCAGGGAGTCAGAATCCTTTGTCCTGCTGGTGCCTCCCAGAGCCTTCCCGTGCTGTCACCTCCAGATCACCCCCTCCTCCCTCTGCCGCGCCCCTCAGTGAGGGGGGGCAAGTTCAGTGGCAACCTGCACACACTGGTGGGGGGTGGCAAGCTGAGTCCTGAAGAAGTCCCCTCACAGTGCTCGTTCAGCGCGAGTGGAGACCACCACTGGTCTCTCCACACCCCCATCAAGTGCCCTGGCTCTAATTCCTTCACCTTTCGCAAAACTAAAGAAAATGGATGTGAAAAACCCCCTGCGAAAGTTAAAAGGTTTTTTTCATGATACAAGCTGTTCAACTTTGGAAACTGTTCTCTACAGTAAAAAATCTGGATCCCAGAACTTCTTTAGAAATCTTTTAACCCCTCCAGAAAGTTGCAGGGAACAGAGTATACGTAAATTAACAAGGGCAGGGCATGTGCTAAGTATTTCACAAGCATACTCCTACCTAATCCTCATCTCACAACTCTGGGAAGTTCGTGGATTTTGCCCTGTGGGAAAGAGGAGAAAGCTAAGACTCGGAGGGGTCAGGTCATGTGGCGGAAGGCTCCTGTTTTAGAGGCGGTAGCTTCTTGCTGTCAATTTTCCCGACCCTAGACTGCAGCTTGTTTTCACTGTGTCACATGTCTGAGACCTGTTATGTGTCAGAGAGCACAAAAAGACTTAGGTCATAAGACCCAGGCCAGAAAGGCCACAAACTGCAGCAATGTGTGTGGCTCCATTTCACTTCTCCATTTGTACGCTGGAGGAACGCAGAGCTGCCGGGGGCTGCCAGGGGTCTCTCCGAGCACCATTCTTGGACTTCAAAAAACTGGGCTTCCAAGCCTCCTTGGCATCTCCTTTTACAGCCTCCTGGCTATCCAGAGGAGCCCCTGCAGCCCAGAATCAAGGATGGGGCAAGAGCCATTTCGAGACTGCCCTTTCTGCCTCACACCGATAGCGAAAGCCAGAAACGATTGCACGAGTCCTAGCCAGCAGTGGGAAAGTAGGGTGTCCAAGACACAATACAGCTGGAGTGGACCTGCTCGGCAGGTGGTGGACAGGGTGGCTGGAAAGACCCAGATCAAGAGTCAGAGGCCTGGTCTTTTAGCCCAACCTTGCAATGGACTCCCCTTGTGACCCTGCACACTTCCCTTCTCTTCCCAGAACCCCTTTCCTGAGTGTACACAGCAACAGGGGTCTAGATGAAGTTGCTGTCTGTTAGGGAAATTCTTGGAGCAGACCGGGTAAAGAGAATTGGACCCAGAAATAAAAATGCGGGAGAAAATCCTTCTCTTGGCGACCATGATAAGTGGCTCAGCAGACTTGGCTCTGTTGACCAGCACGAGGTGTCCTCTTGCTGGGCATTGCAGTCTTAAGGGCATCCTCACTACCCGTCCTAAAAGGAAATTTTATATGAGCACAGACCAGCTCAGACAACCTGGGATCTCTTGTATTTTCCACCATCTTGGGGGAAGTTGCTGTAACGTCCTTCAGTAATCCAGCCTGTCCATGTTTTCCCAGATAAAACACTTCCCTGTTAAATGCTCTGTTTCTTTTTACAAATATCATCTCATTTAATCCTCATTGAAATCCTGATGGTGTTTTCATCCTCTTCAATTTATAGTTTTGGAAACAGGGGGTCAGAAAGGATAGTGATTTGCCCAAGATCACCCAGCTAGCAAGTAGCAAAATTTGACCCAGGTCTGACTCCAAAAGCACTCACCTTGTCTGCCTCCTGATACATTTTCTTGTAAGGAGCATCTCACAACCAAACTGATATGACCATTTACTTTTATCTTTGGTTAAAAATGGTACCAGTCTCATAAGTCAACAAGTTTTATTCATACTCTAAATTGCAGCTGATTGAGAAAATTAAACTGACTATGGATTACTTCCCTAGGAGCCAGTGACTGCATGATTCCATTCCATTTTATCTTCTATAGATAAAATTTTTACTCAGGGGCGCCTGGGTGGCACAGCGGTTAAAGCGTCTGCCTTTGGCTCAGGGCGTGATCCCGGCGTTCTGGGATCGAGCCCCACATCAGGCTCCTCCACTATGAGCCTGCTTCTTCCTCTCCCACTCCCCCTGCTTGTGTTCCCTCTCTCTCTGGCTGTCTCTATCTCTGTCGAATAAATAAATAAAATCTTTAAAAAAAAAAAAATTTTTACTCAAAAAAGAAAAAAAAAACAGAACTCACTTTTCAGTCAAGGGTTACTTCTTCTTTCACAGTAAATGCCCTGTTTAAGATTTTGCAAGCTCATTTCATGATTTTTTTTCCTCTTTCAGTATCTTTCCAAATTTAGAAGTTAAATTTATAGGGCTGTAATTTGCAAGGTCATCCTTTTTTTCTTTTCTTTTTCTTTTTTTATTTAAAGAAATGTAAGCAGGAGATGAGGCCTCTTCAGGGTTGGGGGTGACAGCTCATGATTCTTTATTGACGTTGGCCAAGTCTCTGCAGATTCCTGTGGGCTGATGATTATTAGCGCCTTGCCTACACATTGCAAACACACAGACTTATCTAAATATTCCCCCACGCACACTCCCCAGTTTAAGAAGAATGTGAAATGCTGGGAAATGTTTCCAAGAAAAGACTAAAGGATTAGGCTACCTGGAGAAGTGAACTTGAAGAGGAAGTGGAGTATAGTCAACTCCATGACTGGTTGTGGACCCGGTGCTAGGCACGCAGACAGTGAGATGACTTGAGTCCATGCAGTCGCTGCCTTCCAGGTCACAGACTAGCTTGGAAAGAGGGAAAGCTGACAGGTGATTACAACATGGGGTATGTGCACCCCTGGGAAAACACAGACAAGGTTCAGGGGCTGCACAGAGGGAGGGATTAACTCTACGAGGAGATATTTCAATAATGGTTTTCAATTATAGGACACCTCTAATAATATGATTAGAGACTTTCATACTAGTGTAGTACCCCAGTTAGTATTTATTCCCCCACACTGGACAAATATAATTTTTGTATGCATCCTTCCCAATATTAGCTCTTTTTATTCCTAATGAAAAGAGGGGAGGGTAGCAAAGAAGAACCATGCTTTTGTGACCATTCACGTCCTTTTCTACTCAAAAATTTAAAATTCATATATATATATATATATATATATGATTTTTTTTATTTTTGCTTGTGTCTTTCCTAAATCCTTTACCGAAATAAAAATGGTACTCCCCCCCAGGTTTTCTGACAGTGGGTGCTGATTCTGCAGGGGCTCACAGATGCTTTTCAAGAGCAACTCAATGTCAGATCAAGCTACCCAAGGGAGGCTGGTTCTTCACTATGCATCACGGCCTTTTAATGCCATATTGCTTTTTATCAACCAATTGGCGGATGTTTTCCCCCCTTTCACACTGAAAGCACTCCACTGTGGAAACCAATAAGTTCGTTATCTCTTTTTTTTTTTGTTTTGTTTTTTTTTTGTTGTTTTCTGATGTCTTGACAGCAGAACCAATCTTTGGAATCCTTTAAAAAAATTACCGAAACAAATTCGATCACAAAAGCTTTTAAAATCTGAAATCCCAGGAAGCTAATTAGCGCATCCTTTTAAGATGGCTTCCTGCATTTTTATATACACATAGGCTTGGCTTTCAAATGCAGTTGGCAGTTTGCCACAAGTCAGGCAGGTCATCCTGGCTCTTAGGAGCACTGAGCTTCTGCAGAGCCCTGTGGAGGGAGGGCAAGGGCATGACTCTCTCCTGCGTTAGCACGTGCCTGTGATCTGTCACCAGGTAGCAGAAGGAGGCCAGGAGCCGCATTCAAGGGGGCTCCTCAGGGTTACTTGTAGACTCCAAGAACTTCTCTCCTTGCCCTAGTGACATCCTTATTTTGCTATTTCTCCACTTGACATTGAGCCTCTGGGTAGCAGGAACTGTGTGTACCCCAGTGCCTTGCGTGGAATTTGGCACATAGTAGGTGTGTAATTAAAGTAGCTGCTGTAAATCCAGAAACCACAGGCTTCAGAAATAGTCAAAGGTATCTTCGGGCACACAGTCCTCCCCCACCTGTGTCTGAGTTCCCTCAAGGCCCTGCATTTCTGCTCTGGGCATCTTTGTACCTACATTGCCTGGCCCAGAGTAGGCGCTCAGTAAACATGTGCTCCTATCGAGTGCCTCGGAATCACGCCCAGGATGTCTACTGTAAGACAGAATTTGTGAAACTTCTTTGGGAGTGTGCTTTTTGCCTTCCCCAGCCATTGAGCAATCTCACTGGGCAAAGACAGACTGCGAGAGATGGTTGACTTCTTTTGCACGTGCGCGCGCGTGTGTGTGTGTGTGAGAGAGAGAGAAAGGGAAAAGGCTATGGAAGTATAAAATTAACTTGAATGCCTTGATGAATCCATCTCATTGTATTGGAAAGACATCAGGATTCTCCCCAGAAAAATATTTTCCAGCATAAAAGCCGTGTTAATCACATTTGAAACACATGTGTGTCCATGTCTCCAGGCCCGTGTCCATAGGCACGTACGTCACTGCAGAATGAACCCTATCGGTTTGTATTATCTGCTGCCCTCCTGGACTTCCTGAGAGGTGTGGGAGCAGCACATTCCAGATGAACCATCTCAGCCACACAAAAATGCCTGGTGTGTTTGGGGCACAATTGAATAAACCATTGCTTCAAATACTTGATTATTAAGATGGTCCACGTGGGTCTCGTTCACCCGTCCTGGTGCGTGACCCAAACGACTTACAGGCAGAGATTGGAATCAGAAGCTCAGTGCAGTGCCCAGCAAATAGTTGAACTATTCACCCCAGAGGCTCATAAGCAGCTTGTCTTAGCCTTCGAAGACACAAAAAGAGACGGCAGCTTGTAGACAGTAGTAGTTAAGACCATTGAAGAAGTGATTTCCTACCAAATAAAGCTCTCCTGTTTCAAAATGGGAAAAAAAAAAAAAAGCCACACAGTAGAACTTCAGAATCAACTTGAAGGTTCAACAGCAGGAGAATGATTCCATAAATCACAGGAGATCCACTTAATTAGGCAGCCACTAAAATAAAATGACAGTTGGAAAAAAATACTCATGATAAAAATTTTGATGGCTAAAGTAGGGTTCAAAATGGAATATATTCCCTGACTAAAGCTCTATTAGAAGACAGACGAATGCAGGCGGAGGTAGTAGAGATGGATTACGTACCTGAGTACAGTTTTCACTTCTCAAAGTGGCAAATGTATTGCATTGCCTTTATAATTTGAAAAAGTCTAATTTAAAATGTGTCACCAGTAAAATCTTGTGACAACTTGTAAACTGGTTGGATATATGGTATTTTCAAGATATGCAATTATAAGTAGCCCTCACATACAGCCAGGCTATTTATTTGAACTTGGTCTTGTGAAGTCTCAGTCCCCATGGCTTTGTAGAGTGAAGGGTTCTGAGGGGCAGGTTAATAGCAATGCCGATACAGGTATTATGGTCCCCAGATAAAGCATGCGTTACTCCGCTTAGCTCTGAACGTCAGGATAAAATGCCTCTGGCTTGTCAATGCGATGCACTTTTCTGTGTTGCCTTCACTGTCAGGCAGTTATTGAAAAATTGTCTTTTCCTCCCAAATACAATAATTAATGCCTTGGCCAAACTGCCATGACAAATCCTTCAAGATTAAGAGTGTTCTGATATCTGGTGAATTTCTACTCTCAGCCAAAGGACCGAGGTGGAGTGAGACATGGGTGTGCTCTCTTAGAAAATTAACAAAAATGACTAATGATTCATTTCAGAAGTTAATAAGTAATACATTTGCTCACATTAACAGAAAAATTCATACTAAATCATGAAGAAGAATAAAAGAGGAGGATGGGTAAAGTTGACTTTACTTATTGAGCCTTTACTAGATGCCATTTTGCATTAATGCTTCTCATTTTGCACCGCTTATCCCATTTAATATTAGCGGTAATCCTGAAGAATTGCTGTTCTTGCCTGGATCTGTCTCACATCAGTGTGCTTGCTTTTTCTCACTCGGTGTACTGTTTCTTATTAACTCCTACCCTCTGCTCCACATACCCCCGATCTCTGCCAGTACCGGCTCCTCTGCTCTGCAGGGTTCAGAGCAGTCTATATGGAGCCCAGTGAAAACCCGTAAAGATAGGTCAGTTCTGATGTTTCAAGTCTAATTTTTGATATGCCTCATTCTAGTCGCTTGAATAAAAGGAAGACATTTGGAAATTGCTAAATTGCTTCTAAGTGATTAGGTGTTACATGTAAGTTTGAAATCCACCTTTGTTGAATATAACAAAACCTCACCCCTCTGAGGCCTGAGGATAGACACTTCCATTGAAGAATTCTAGTGGCCTAGAATTCTGTGTGTGGGTCTTCCACTTATTTCAGGTGGGCTTCATCTGTGTGTCCACGCACGTGGCCACCAGGTCAGCCACAAAGCTGTGGATCTGGTCATCTGGGTCCCCTTCAGCTGGATCATGTGACAACCTATGCCTGTTACTAGCTAGATGGATATACTGTGGTAGATCGTCCACTTGGCCTTGATGTGCTCTTCATTCCCGGGCAAAAGCATCTCAGGGAGTGGAAACCCTAGTTTCCAGGACTCATGGCCTTCCATGTGCCGTAGCTAACCCAACTGAGGCCCCCGCCTTGGGAGGACGTGCCTTGATTCTGATCACGGATGGTTAGCATTAGAGGCAACAGGAATGCCTGCCCTGCTTCCTGGAACCAACATTTAACAGAAAGATTATTGTGCAGAGTTAATCGTGTGATTCCCTCATTTCCATGTGAACCCCTACACTCTTTGGTCCCTCTTTGCCCCTTTAGACTCACCTCTTCCTCCCACGCTTCCTGCCCCCCGCTCCCCCGTGAACAGGCCACATCCCTTCACACCTCTGAGCTTTTGGTTACACTGTCATCTCTACCTGAGTTCCTTTCCTGCCTCTACCCTTGCCTGTCAAATTCTTCCTGCTTTCTACCTTTCAGTTTCCACTGAAATGCCCCTGATGTGAACTGTTTGCCCATCTATGTTGTGGGCATAGTGATTAGGAGAGGATAGGCTGCAATAACAAGGAGCTCCCCAAAGTCATAATAGCTCAAACCCCAAAAGCTGTATTTCTTCCTTAGAATATAGCATAAGTGGATGTGACTGGCTAGGGGCACTTTTGTTCCACGAAGTGACTCAGGGACCCAGGCTCCAGCCACCTTGCACCTGCATCCTCCCTGTGTCTATACATAACCTGCTGATGGATATCTCTTACCAGCCCCGGCCACTTCCCACTGAAAAGAACTAGCCACATGGCTGTCTTTCAAGGTAGGCTGGAAAATGTGGTCTAGCTCTTTGCTCAGGAAAAAAATGCACGTGGATGTTGGGCGGGAAGCTGGCAGGCTGTGCCTCATGGGCTTCTGGAGGGCACAGACTGTTTTCTCCCAGTTAGAATCTCCAGTTTCTGGTATAAACTGAGGTCCCTGATAAATATACGTGGAATTAAGAGATAAGAGAACATTCACTTGGTTTCCATTTGCCATTGTGTCATCAAACTTTGAATCGAGTGACATGCTTTTTTTCTTTCTGACATTGTTCAGGGGCTTTTTATGGTTGAATACTGAAACACCAAGGGCTGTAGAAGGCAGAGTGATGTCTTCCGATACATTTTCTCCTAATACAGAGGCGCGAAACCAGAGTGCTGGTGTTCTGAAAGGCGAAAAGACCCCGGGTAAAGAGTAATCTAATAATTCATCTTTATGTTAAAAACACATCACAGCCCATTCATTTCCCCCCTGGCATACTCCAGGCCGACTTTGGCTCCCCTTCCTGCTAAATGCATCCTTTCCCTCTCATCAGTCTCTGCTCCTCCTGCCGAAAATGGAATACAATGAATAGATGTATAATAAAATCTTTTAATTGTCTTAGCATATGTTGCTTTTATTAGGTGGGCATAATTGCATTCATGGGATCACCTACAGAGTCCTTTTGAATATAAAATTGAAATGGCTTCACACTCCGTGCACAAGTCCTTCTGAGCCACTGTTTTCCCCTTCACTGCCTCCTGTCCCCCTTTTGCTGTAAAGTTCACATTGAAGTGTGAAAAGAGAGACGTGGCAACTGACACATGCTGGATCTTATCAGCCCCGAGTGCAGCTGTGGCCCAACGGAGGAGCTACTGTCATTTCTACACCATTTATTCCTGCCTGGCCTCATTGCTTGCTTCCTTTCGGAGGAAATTTTCCCTGTTAAAGTACTGTACTTGTCATTTATTTCCCTTTTTTTCTGCTGTCCCTCCGTGGATGGGTTTTGATATGCATTTATCCCAAAGGCAAGCCTTTTACACACTTCCGCTAACCTCTTAGGGTCAGGCTTCTCTAAGCGGCATCAGGCTCATAAAAGCAACTCAACAGAGCTTTTATGGTGTCATTACAGCTCCCTTAAATTCCTCTCCTTCCAGCTTCCAATAATTCTATCGCCTCTAATCAATTCACGAGCTTTTTTATTTGAAAG
The DNA here is from genome assembly GCF_002007445.2 of Ailuropoda melanoleuca. NCBI lineage: Eukaryota > Metazoa > Chordata > Mammalia > Carnivora > Ursidae > Ailuropoda > Ailuropoda melanoleuca. The sequence continues at coordinate 73,008,733 of NC_048229.1, forward strand.
TGGGCGATGGAGTAGGAGAGAAGGGGCTAGAACCAGCTGAACACCCGCTTCATTTGGACCAAGGTTTGTCAAAGCCACTTAACTTTGAGCCCTATGGAGCAATTGCAGCCTTTATTTTTATTTTAGAACAGAGATTGGCAAACTTTCCGTAAAGGGACCGGCAATATATATTAGGTTTTGCATGTCGGTCTGTGTCACAAATACTCAGTTCTTCTGTTTAGCATGCACATGCACCAAAAAACTTCTAGACAATATGTAAATGAATGCGTGTGGCTGTTTTCCAATAAAACTTTATTTGCAAAAACAAGCAGTGGGCAGGATTTCGCCATGTTCTTTAGTTTGCCAGCTCCTATTTTAGATATTAAAATCTTTCAGGTGACGTCCTCCAAAAATTCCTAGTCTACTTTAAAGTAACTCTTAAGACTAGATATGATGTTCACATCTCTAATGCTCTGCTTAGATGGTAGAATGTTAGTACCAAGAAAACTTGGTCCACTGACTTTGTTTCCAACTTTATTTTTTTTCTCTTTACTTTCTTTGTCTCGAGCAATATAAACTTAAAATTTTTACTTAATGTACCTTCAAGGGCTTCACTTCAAAAATAATTTTGTTGTGCCACACAGAGCTGCTTAGAAACTTGAGTATTATGTTTCCCATTAATTGTGCAGAACATTGTTTTTTTTTTCATAAGGTACATAGAGCTTTCTTTTTTATTATTTTATTATTAACATATAATGTATTATTTGTTTCAAGGGTACAGGTCTGTGATTCATTAGTCTTACATAATACACGGCACTCACCACAACACATACCCTCCCCAGTGTCCATCACCCAGCCACCCCATCCCTGCCACCCCCCTCCACTCCAGCAAGCCTCATTTTTTCCTGAGATCAAGAGTCTCTTATGGTTTGTCTCCCTCTCTGGTTTCTTCTTGTTTCATTTTTTCCTCTCTTCCCCTATGATCCTCTGCCTTGTTTATCAAATTCCACGTGTCGGTGAGATCATATAATAATTGTCTTTCTCTGATTGACTTATTTCGCTTAGCATAATCCCTCTAGTTCCATCCACATTGTTGCAAATGGCAAGATTTCATTTGTTGATTGCTGCATAATATTCCATTGTGTATATATATCCCATCTTTTTTATCCATTCATCTGTCGATAGACTTCTAGGCTCTTTCCATAATTTGGCTATTGTGGACATTGCTGCTATAAACATTGGGGTGCAGGTGCCTCCTTGGATACTACATTTGTATCTTTGGGCCAAACACCCAGTAGTGTAATTGCTGGGTCATAGGTAGCTCTATTTTCAACTTTTTGAGGAACCTCCATACTGTTTTCCAGAGTGGCTGCACCGGTTTACATTCCCACCAACAGTGTAGGAGGGTTCCCCTTTCTCTGCATCCTTGCCAACATCTGCCGTGTCCTGACTTGTTAATTTTAGCCATTCTGACTGGTGTGAGGCGGTATCTCACCTTGGTTTTGATTTGTATTTCTCTGATGCCGAGTTATGTGGAGTGCTTTTTCATGTGTCTGTTGGCCAGTTGGATGTCTTCTTTGGAGAAACGTCTGTTCATGTCTTCTGCCCATTTCTCGATTGGATTATTTGTTCCTTGGGTGTTGAGTTTGATAAGTTCTTTATAGCTTTTGGATAGTAGCCCTTTATCTAATATGTCATTTGCAAATATCTTCTCCCGTTCTGTCGGTTGTCTTTTGGTTTTGTTGACTGTTTCCTTGGCTGTGCCAAAGCTTTTTCTCTTGATGAAGTCCCAGTAGTTCATTTTTGTGCAGAACCTTCTTGGATAATGAACATTTATGATATCACTGGGAGGTAAGCACAGCGGTGAGAAGAAGCAATTCACTGCCCTAACTCGGCTACTGCCTCACCAGTGTTCGCTCAGGCTGGTGGCCACAGGGAAGGGCACGGGCCTGTTGTGACTACTGAGGACGTATGTGGGAACACTGGAAAGTCATAATCTCATTTCCACCTCACTAGAACACTGTGAGGAACATAGTAAGAGTCCTTAATTCCAAAAGTGCAAAATTGAGCTCGGAGATGAAAGATAACGTGTCCAAAGTCCAGGTAAGCAATGATGCTGGCTTGGACTAAGATGGTGAATGAATATATGGACCCATTACAACATTTCCACGTATTTATGTTTTTACTAAAGCTGAGTGTGACAGATAATGTTAGGATTTCACCACATATCCCTGGATGTGCACCTCAGCTGTCCTTCGCATCCGCTTTGGCAGTTAGTCCCTGGCCAAGTGACTGAATCCTAATGTATGCAATTCATGCAAAGTGATGCCCAGCCCCTCCAGTCTGGACCAATGGAAAACCTCCAAATGTGCAAACCTCCCTATTTGCTGGAGGTTTTTTTTTTTTTCCTTCAGTCTAGCTAGAATAAAGGTGACACTCGGGGTGACATTACAAAATAAGATCACTAGCTTGTCCCAGTAAATCCAGGAAATGTTCAAATGGGCAGAGCCTGGGAGATTCCAATCTTGGGCAAAGGGGGTATATGCAAGTTATTTTAAAACATTTCAGCAAATATCATAAGATTTAACTAAATGAGGCTAAGTGTTCTATTTATTTTAGTTTAATTTAGATTGGAATTGCAGCATAGAAGTTAAGTGACTTACCCAGGGTCCTGGTGGTAAAGAAGTACAGATCCAAGACATGAATCCATATTTCTTGACTTCTAGACCAAGTTTATTTTTTCCCTTTACTCCTTAGGAGATGGTCTTAGTCTGGTGGTTTTCACTGAGTTCCTTGTTGAGAGACAAGATCCCCTTTGCTATTGTGTCCAGTTCAACAAGGAAGAATTTCTGCTATGTTGGAAAATTTGGGGGGATCTCAAGGCTTGATCACAAGGTACATAAAGACAGATACTGGTGCTTAACTTCCACTTTCATCGAGAGAGAGAGAGAGATATCAGTAATTTATTGGTTGACATTTTCCTTGGGTCTTCATAATACTTGTTTATTAGAGATAATTTGCTGAAGCGTGCACAAGGTGGAAGGTCATGCAAGGAAGGTTTTTATTAGTTGTGTACTGAATGGATCAATAGTAATTTGAATACTATAAATCTGTCCTGTTAACAGGTTTATTTCTTCATCACATATTAATTCCAGAGGGTTTCACCCATTATAGAATTGACATAAACCATGCCGTGCAGATGCTGCTGCCCCTGTAATCAGGTTCAGCTGTGCATCTGTGGGAGCCTCCGGGTGGGCCCTCGAACGTCGGAGAGCAGATAGGCATCAGGTAAACGGGGACCGAAAGCCTCTGCTTCCCTTGGAGAAGAAATTGGAAGAAAATAATGGAAGCTATCCTTTCAGCTGCTAAATTTACTTCGTTTCTTTCTTCCTCTCTCTCTCTCTCTCTCTCTCTCTCCTCCCCTAACTCACTCTTTCCCTCCGCCTCCTTCCCAGCTCCTGGCTCTGTCTGTGTATCCATCCATCCACCATTCACTTATTTATCCTGATTAGAAAAGCAATGAAGATACCCAAGATGGAAAATTTGGAAAAACGAAAAACTTTAATAAAATAGCAATCACTCCTAATTCCAGCACCAAGTAATAAGCACTGGTACATATAAGAATATTTCTCTCTAGCTAATAATCTACACTTCATGCTGTCCCTTTGGCTAAATGCTTATGGTGGACCTTGTGTGCCCATGCAAACATCCAGAGTGTGTGTGCATTTGTAGGGGTGGAGTTTGTGTGTCTGTGTTTTAATAGCATAATTCTTTATCCTTTCATCAGTCTATGGACATTGGGGATCTTTCCATAGTTTGGCTATTATTGACAATACTGCTATAAACATCAGGGTGCATGTATTCCTTCGAATCTGTATTTTTATGTCTTTTGGGTAAATACCTAGCAGTGCAATTGCTGGATTGTAGGGTGATTCTATTTTTAACTTTTTGAGGTCTCTCCACACTGTTTTCTCGAGTGGTCCAGTTCTTTTTAGTTTTGTTATTATTCCTGTTTTTATTTTGCCATTATAAATACTACAGCGATAATCATTCTTATGCAATATTATCTTGCACACTGCTGGTTTTAAAATTGTAGGATAGATTCCAAAAGGAGAATTTTTGGGTCAAAGTTCAGATGACATAATTTAGCATCCTGTGTTTTTTACTTAACATTATACAAAAGCATTTCCCTAAGTTAATGAAAAATTCTTTGTAAGGGATTTTTTTTTTTTGATTGGTTGGTTGCAAAAAACTCCGTCGCGTGGTTGTGCCAGTTTAGTTAGCACTTCTCCTATCACCGAACCTTTGGGTGCCCTCCATGTCTTTGCTTTTATAAACAATGCCGAGGCGAACATCTTTCTACACGAATCTTTGCCCTCCTCTCAACCTATTTGGAGTCCTACACGCGGGGTAACTGGGTGGAAGGCCACTAAAGGAAGGTCCTTTTTTTTTTTTTATTTTTTCTTTTTATCATGTATTATATTTTTAGGAGGGACCTTTTAAATACCAGGCTGCAGACAATCGCATTGCAGGTTTCCACCGCACGTTCCAGCCCCGTGCAGCGCAGCACTTTACAAACCACAGCATAAACCCTTGGAATAATTCCGCGCCCCACAGGGACGGAACATTGTTATTAATATAACTTTACAAACATCATTCTTTTGAAAGCTTCATCTAACCTGACCACAGCTCATTAGAGAACCTTCTAACAACCCCAGGGCAGCCTGTGGATTCTGCAGCAGACAAGTTGGCATGAGCTGAAGGACATCCTTGGGGAAACGTCCCCTTTCCCATCCTAGCCGAGAGATGATCTCTGCCCATGCCTGTCAGCTGGGGACCTTAGAGCTTTCCTTCTGGGAGAGAAAAGAAGGTGTCTGGTTCCTTCTCTGGTTCATTTCTATCTTCAGATCACACGCAGTGTTTCCCAACGGGGCACGGTTGACGTTTGGTGTGAGGGACGGTCCTGCACCCGGTAGGGCGTTCAGGGTATCTGGCCTTGCTCCCTGCACGCCAGTGGCCCACTAGGAATTGTAACAACCACATGTGTCTTTTCCTGTCTCCCAACTCTCCTTGTATACACTTCATCCCTTGCTCTCAATCATATATTCAAATATGCATTTTTCCTGATCCTTTTTAATTTGTCTTATGTAAACATGTGTCATCTTTGTGTATGGGCTTTTGCTATAAGACCTCTGTGATGAGGCAGTGATTCTTAGCTGGGTTTGGAAAGAGCCAGAAGGAGAGAAAGTAATCATCAAGGCTGATTAGAATGGGGTTGCAGGGTGGAGGGTTTTCATGTATTTTTAATAGGATAACGTGGTGGTTAAAAGCTGGGCTTCTGGAACCTGAAGACCTGGTTCAAATTCTGAACTTCCTCTGACAAGCTTGTGACCTTGGCAAGTTCTTAACCTCTTTCTGCCTTTATTTTACCATAAATATGGGATAATTATAGTTCCCACTGCATAGTTTTGTTATGAGGAGTAAATGAGTCACTATTTCTGAGATACTTAGTGCCTGACACAGAACAAGCACTGTGTGTGTGTGCGTGCGTCTGTGTGTACACGTGTGTATGTGTGTGTGTGTGCGCGCGCTCTCCACAATTCCAGCAAGGCAAAGGGATACTGGACAGAGATCTTCTAAGGTGCTGAGGTATCAGAAAGCAGGCTGGGGAAACTCTTAGGGTTTAACTTGAAGAAGGTCAGATACACGTAGCCGGCAGTCAGTACGGCAGCGTCCCTAATCTGATGCCCAGAATTCGAGACAGGTCCTCCGGCCCATCTTATCAGGGTGCTCTTCTCTGGCAGGGATGGAGAGCCCCCCACAGGTGTCCCGGCCGCCAGCAGGACCAAAGCTGCAACACCCCTGCCCAAGAGGAAAGAGGGTTGTTCAGAGCAGGAGCCCCACACCATCAGGGCGGTGCCCCCTGTGGCCTGCGGTCGGCCCTGCCCACTGAGACTCCAGCCTGACTCTTTTCCTTTTCATGGAAACCTATGGAGGCCCAAGATCAAGGTCACCTTTCGAGGTTTGGGTAGTGCCTTTAAGCTTCTAGTCTATGTCCTCCCAGAAGGAAAAAGAAATGGAGGAAGGAAGAAAGACAAAGGAATAGCATTCTTTTTAAGACACTGTGCTAACACATGTTAGCATGTGTGAAATTCAGAACAGTTCTAGGAGCAGAACCCAAGCTTTTCCTCTGCTAGAAGATGTATGTTTTACCTAATATATATTTCTGAAAGTGGCATGCATCTTCTAATCCATATGGCTATTTGCTGGACTGTTAGGCTCCCTCCCCAATGCTGTGAGCAAATCAGTAATGCATCTTACACTTGATAACACATTAAGTGGTAACAATAATAATAATTATTATTAAGAAACATATATAAAGTAAACTAAATGCTGTCTAATTCATTCATCTATTTATAATACTCATAACAAACCAGTAAGGTGTCTTCTATTATTGTACCCACTCTACAGATGAGAAAACTGAGGCACAGTTTAATAAAATGCCATGGATCCCACAGCTGGGTTAGAGGCAGACCTGGAATTTGGCAGGATTGCTATGATAACACAGCTCATCCGCAGTGGGTCTAGGATGCGAACCACGGTCTTCGTGGTTCGCAAATCCATATTCTCTCCATACCGACTCCATCGCTGGATCCCTTCCTCATTGCTGTGGTCTCTATACCCAGGATGCTGAGACCTGCCAAGTCAGTCCCAGAATGAAGCATGCATAGATGGGACTGATCGTCGTCATTTCCTCCACTCACTCTCTTCATCCCTCAGGCTGTGTCTTCGAGATGCCCCTTTTGTCCGTGCTTTCATTGGAAGGGGCTAACGTGGACACTGTCAAGGGGATTCCAAAAATGAGGGGAAGTATCAACCATTGCCGAACACACTCAGTTACTGTCTTCTTCTGAATAGACTGGAATTAAGCCCTTCAAACAAACCTTCAGAATTGGCCTTGGAATTGAATAATCTAAATTCATTGAGTCAAAGGCAGTTAGTTTGGATAGCTTAGACGGTTGGGTCAAGTTTGGGGGGGTTTTGGACTAAGAGCCTACCATTCACTTATTCAACAAATGCTTCTAAACACTCACTGCTGTGATCGGCAGTGGTGCTGCCTGTGGATGCAAAGCACATCTACAGGGGCAAAGACCTGGAATAAACAGTGCCACCTGTGAGAACTGTCCAGACCACCAATTTCCATGCCCTCCATGTTCCTACTGTCTTTGTCCCAGTTGACTAAAGGACATTATCCAAGATTTTGTCTACTTGGATTGCAGCCCCTTTCCCTGACCACGCCTCTCCAGTGTTCCGCACCCACCCTGCAAATTCTCCAGCCCCCGGCCCAGCGGTGCCAGCATGGACCTGCCGCACCCCCTGGGAATCAAGATGGCACCCGGCTTCAGCTACACTTCCTGGCACCATGGGGATTCGTATCTGACCCTGAGAACATTCTGCCTTCCGCAGATAAGCTTTCACAGGAGAGTGGGAGTCTAGAAACACAAAGATAGGAGTTAGAAGAGGAGGCGTGAATGGCAATTGAAGTTACTAATTCCCCAGATAATTTTGTTCTGATTTCCTTGTGCTCCCCGTGATGATCCAGTTGACTCCAAAGGAAAATGATAAAAAAAAACTGTCCATCAAGAAAAAGATATTTAAAAAGTTACATTTTTGCATAATTGATTGGCTGTAGGGGCTTTCCTTTAAACTTCAAACTTTAAGGAGTATGAGGTTAAATCTGTCCCTAACACTGATGATTAAACATGTGTGTTGCTTATAAAAGTCAGGAAGTACTAAAGTAATTTGGTCAGCTCTCACCTTCTGGTCCTTTTGTGGATTCTAGAAACCTGAAGATAAGGAGAACCATGGATGGACTTTATTGAATTACTGAACTGGGTGTCACTGAGGGAGGGGAAGTTCTTTCTGTCTGTGAATCTAGGGGAAAATGGGTTATTTACCTAGATGTGGAATATTTGGACTTAGAATCAAAGTCCCAAATATCACCACTCTCTGGGAGGCCACTGACCCTGACAGGCAGCTGCCCCCTCGATCCCAGAGTAGAGGAACTCTCAGTGGTAAACACAATTCCATCCCAGCTCTCTGCATGGCTGGTGGGCGAGTCAGTTTCCCATGCCCACTTTTTTACAGTTTGAAGGAAAAAGGTTAATTCTGTAAAGGGTACTAGACCATATTTTCTAGCTGGGAGGCATTTCCCCTTTTAAGAGTCCTTTTATGTGTGTATGTATTCCTAAGGAGATGTGACTCCCGCATCAGCCAAGACCCATCTGTCATGCAGGTAGCCTTGGCCTGGATTGAGAGCTCACTGCGCAGATCTGTCAATGACTGTGTGTTCATCTTCCACGGTTTGAGTTGCCCAGATGCAGGGAAAGCCTTTTGTCAAACACCTGCCGATGAACATTAGACAGGGCGCGTTCTGGAACATATCATGGATTCCCTTCTCTGTCGTCTCCAGAGCAGAAAAGGGACAGGGAAACAGATTCAGGAGAGAAATATGAGGATGCATGAGAGCATGTACAGGACATGGGGTGGGGTGAGTCAGACGCGCCCTCGTGTGCGGAGGGACTCCTCGGTTTTCTAAGAAGTAACATAAAGAAGGTAAACTTGGTGCTCGGACACCCAAAGCCTGATGCTAAGAAACATGGTGAGATATATTTAGAAGAGATGGTTCCACGCACGTGTGTGTGCACGTGTGTGCACATACATGTGTGCGTGGGGCTGGCATTTGTGTGTTATTATAAATATGTCTGCTGACCTTGATAAGGCTAATGCAGAAGGTTCTCTCAACTCCTTTGTGCGTGGCCTGTACAGTCATAAATTGGTGCCAGGTGCCTTCTGCATTGTGGCTCTGGGCATGCACATTCTTCTAGTGTGTGTTCAGGGCTGTGCTGACTTATTTGGGGCTGATAAGGAGGGATGTGAGCTGAATGGTAATAGGAGTAGTAAAGTATTACTCCCTGGGTCTGTCCTAACAAAGTGTACAAACCGGCTGCCTTGAAACAGCATGAAGTCGCTTTCCCCGATCAGGGTACCAGTGGGTGTGGCCCCTCTAGAGAAGAATCCATCCCTGCCTCGTCCCCCGTCTGGTGGATCGCTGGCAATATCGGTCCCGTTGGCATATGGCTGCAGCCCTCTACTCTCTGTCCATTGTCGCGTGGCGTTTTCTCAGTGTCTTCTCCTCTTCTTGTAAGGACACCAGTGATACTGGACAAAGGGCACACTCTCCTCCAGTGTGACCTCCTCATATCGAATTACATCGGTAGAGACTTTCTGGTCACATTCTGAGGCATTGTTTGGGGGGACACAATTCAACATATAACAAGAACCACAGTAATATTACGGGGATTAGCCGTACAATACCGTTCATGCAGCATCGATCGTCCTCTGGCCGTCCTACTAAGAACTTTCTGTCTTATCCTCACCTCAGTCTTCTAACAAATGAGGAAGTGGAGACTCGGGGAACCTTCATCCACATTTCTTGTCTTCCCCCCCTTTCCTCCCGTTCCCCGGGCCAGGCTCCCGATGTACTGATTTATCACCGCATGTTCACAGTAGCAAGTGCTTATCCCAGGACCCAAAACCAGGCACATGGTCTGACAAGTGTCGTAGGATCACAGTGTGACAAGATTTCAATTACTGGAAGTCAAGAAAATATAAATCACGGGTGAAAGACAACACTGAGTGTTCAGAACAGGAGCTGAAACGTCTCTCTGAGGGTTGGGATTCCGAGGATGGCGGGTAGAGGATCCCACACTCCGAGCGGGACTTCCTGGGTCCGAACCCCAGCTGCCACCACTTCGTGCTCTGGAAGATTTGGGGCAGGTTTCGTAATGCCGTGTGCTCCGGTTCCCTCCTGAATAAGATGAGTTACCATCAGGCTGAGCACGTAGACTTTTTGTGAAAGATAAAGAAGCTGTCTGTAGAAGTGATTATTACTAGAAATAATATTTCACTTGCCCCAAACGTGGATTTCACAAACCTTTATGATATCCCTTCAGTGGGCAACGTACTCAAAATCTGCTCCCTTGTATTTTGGAAAACAGGGGAAAAAAAAATCACGAATGAACTCCTTTGAGCTGTGAGTCCTCTCTCTGCATCAGCCATGGAGGCAGCCAGGCATAATTGATAAGGTTCCTTCTTATCTCTAGTTGTCGACTATCTCTGCACACGCAGGGAGGCGAGCTGTGCTCTTCAAACACAGATTCCTTCTCCCACTTCCTGTGTCGCTCTGCGCTTGCCTCCGCGAGCTGCTCACTGTGGACAGTACCAGTGTGGGATCACGTGTGCCTCCACTCCTTCCTGGAATGTGCTGCAGATGAAAATCCAAGCCTTGAGCTTGAGGAGCTGAGATGGAGGAGAAGGGACGGGGGCGGGGACAGTGGGGTCTCTTGCAGAAAAATGGAAACACCCACTTTGGCCTTGGGTTCCTACCAAGATACGTCTAGGGAGGTGGGCCTTCGGACTGGCTTGGGGTGTGTGGCATATTTCCCTTGCAAATGCGCCCTCTTTTCTGTAGCACCAGAAAAGTTCTCCCTCCTATGGAGAAGATGCTATGGATTTCTGTTAGAAGATTTCCCAAATCCCTTGCTCACAGAATGTTTGGTTGGGCACCAGGCTAAGCATGCTTTGTCAAGAAATTACTAACTTCAGTGCCCTGGAAGACCATTTTCTTTCTGTTTCACCACATTCCACCCTTAGGAAGTCAAACTTTTAGTTCAGTGCTGATAACAGTGAGACAGCCCATTCTAGGCCGTGTCGTGAGGCAGGACCTGCCTCTCGGTTGCCTTGCTGTGTTGGGTCTTGCAAGCTTCTTAGCAAAGGGGTCTGGTGTTTAAAGGTGCACACAAACTGCAACCTTTATTTCCAGATTCTCCCCCAGTTCTGCACACTGCTCTCTAGGCACACCCATGGGGATTGGTGTTCACTTTTCCTGGGCAGAGCTCAGCCCTCCTTCCTTGGCTGCTCTTTTTCCTTTGTTTCCCCACGTGCAGGTGCCAAGGTAAGCTGGAGGCATTAGTATTCACCCTTGTGTGTGAGCAGCCCGGCTAACACGCACCAGAGGGAAAATATTATTTCTCATAAATGCTCAATAATTATAGTCTTTATTGCATCCAAATCTATACTGTGACACATAGTGGAAAGATTTCGGATTCTACGTGGAAGAGGCGACAGACACTTGCAGGGGAAGAAGGCAAGAAAAAATATATACATCATCAGACAGAGATAATTTTCTCTGTATAAACATAGGGAAAGGGATGCTGGTGAGCCTGGGAGCACCAGGTTTCCTGTTGCCTGTGTGGTTCATGGCCTTTCCAAGTAGCATTAACTTTCCGAAAAACTGAGCATATTGAAAAGGCCACTATTAGGAAAGCGTCTTTCTGCAGGAATAATTATTCATAGTAATCCCCGTTCCGATCAAAGGGGTTCGGCATTCTCCTTCTACAACAGATGTTTACTGGAAGAGATGAAGGGTGTTGCTGCGGGGGTTGGGGGGGGGCTTTTGTCTTGCTGTTCTGTTTTGCTTGGCTGTACTGGAATTTCAGGCATAGAAAATTGTTTCCTGCTCCCTCTGGAGTGGGCATTGGTGGTGGTGGTGGTGTGTGTGTGATTATTTGGCATTTTGCAATTAAGACCTGAATGACTTTTCTTGGAAATTTAACTCTTAAAAAATTCGCATTGATGTTAGACTCTATCTTGCTTGGGGAAAACAGATCTGGAGTGGGGTGGGGAAGAAAGATGAAGATGTACTCATTTGAAGACATTTGATTTCTTTATTATTTTATCTTCCCATGGAAATGATTTCCTAACAATTTTTTTATGGGAAAAAATCATAAGAATTAATGTGGAACCATTAGGCACGGATTCCTGCCTGAAGTCTGGATATGAATTCCAAAGGCCACAGGACTTACTGATGTGTCTCTGGATGTTCCGGCCCTCGGAGGGGGCTTAGCAACACATTTCCTAGATTAAACTGGCATGAAAGTTGAGTCAAACAGCAAGTCCATTTTGTCAAGGGAGGGAAGCCATTTAGAAGGTAAACTAGTTGGTGTTACTTTGATAATTAAGTAGTCAGTATTAAGTAGAACAGGGAGGGCAGACTGTGGCCCACAGGCCAAATCCTGCCAGTGCTCTGTTTTTGTGAATAAAGTTTTATTGGCACACAGCCGCACCCATTTGTTTAGGTGTTGTCCAGAGGCTGCTTTTGAACTACAATAGCAGGGCTGAGTGGTTGCGCCAGTATAGCCTGCAAAGCCTAAAATATTTCCTTCCTGCCCTTTGGTAAAGAAAGTTTGAGGACCCTTCAATTAGGAAATTAACTAGTTGGGGGCGCCTGAGTGATTTAGTTGGTCAGGCGTCTGCCTTCGGCTCGGGTCGTGATCCCAGAGTCCCAGGATAGAGCCGGGCCTCTGAGCTCCCTGCTCAGGGGGCTGCGCACCCCCCATGCTCTCTCTTACTCTCTCTCAAATAAATAATTAAAATCTTAAAAAAAAAGAAAAGAAAAGAAAATTAACTAGTTGGTGTTACCTCAACTTTTTGAATTGTTGTTAAATCTCTTGTCTACACATTTAGACAAAATCATGGTATCAAAGGTCATGTATCCATAGTAAGATGTTCGAAGGCAAACAGTGTGACTTCTGTTGATAAGAGGAAAAGGCCACTGAGATGGCAAGAAATCAGGACCTAGATGCTAAATCTGTCTGACACCCTGACTTCTGCTCTGCTGTGGATATTGTTGGTTGAAAAGTCACTTTAACGCCCAAAGCAAAGGCCCTCCTCTCCAGCTACTTATGAAAGGCCAGTTTTTTACTTTCTTGTGGAAGCTCATTTCTTGTGCGATCGCTGAGGATTATTTGAGACATAATTTGTAGGAAGTTTCTATCAGATCCTGTTTGGACCGGGCAGAAGAGTTTTCCATCGACAAAACCACCAAATAGGCTATGATAAAGAATAAATACACCTGCCCTGGACCTCGGTGAAGGTGGGGTCACCCAAAAAGTAATAGAGCTTTGCGCCCAGGGTGATACCAGACAATCCGCTAAATAAGTCATCTATTTAAAAAAAAAAATCACGTAGTCGAGGGGATGTGCACTTATAAGCCCATTCACTCTTCAGTAGAAAAGTACTTAGGGTCCTGTAAGTAGTTTAAACAAAATTAGTGGAAAAACAGGGAGTTTAAGGGAGCAAGAGATCAGGTTTTCTGGCCTCACCACACATCAGGTGATTTAAGCTAAAAATGGCTTAAAATACCGCAATCATTTGAAACGCCTTACATAAACTGACCAGGAATCTGGGGCATTCATGCTAGAGACAATTTTCTTCTCCTCAAGATAAGGGATGGGGAATTAGTCATAGGGTATTTCCAGATAATGTAGTTAACACCTCGTGTAATATTAGGTGGGCAGGGAGCTCTGCTCTCGGGGCCCAAAATTGCTCCTGCCAGTTCTAATAAGGAATGTGTATATTTTTAAAGTCTGGGTAGCCACTGATGAGTCATTTCCACAGCATGCCTCCTTCTGGTGTGAAACGGAACAGAAAGTGCCCCCAACAGCTGTTTGGTAATTTGTTCTGGTGTTCGTTCGTTCATTCATTCATTCATTCATTCACTCACTCATTCATTCATCACATGGTTCCTAAGCTCCGCTGTATGCCAGGCGCCGTGCTAAATGCTGGAGAGGCGTGTGCGAACAACATCTCATTTCCAAGGGGCTTATTGCCCAGCGGGTATCTTCTTGTCATCTAGACAGTGCAAGAAATGATTCGACAACAGAAAGAGATGTGAGGTTGTACCTTACAGTCCCTCTTGGCCAAGGGAAGGTGTAGCATGGAAAGATTTTTCTTGAGGTGGCAAGGTGATTCGGAGGTACCACCGAAGCTGATCAACATGGCTGTATGTTGATAAAGGCAGACTTCCGCTCACTTTTGTTCTTTTTTTTTTTTCCTCTCGTTTTAATTTCCCATGTGGAGCCTATCCCCTTTGCTGATTCTCAGTACAAGAGAGACAGAATGGTGGGAAGAACATGAACTTGGGGCCCAGCCATCCCTCCTCACACCTGAGTCCGAACTCTGCCACTTACTGTGTGTCCTTGGGCAAGTTGCTTAACTTCTCTGAGCTCCAGTTTCATTGCGTGACTACAGGCCTGAAATGAAGGACCAGCCACTGCTGTAGTCAGTGACTGGGGAGTAGGCGAACGACAAAAGAAGGGTCACTCGTAGTCCTTGACCCCCACACCCTGCTGCTACGTCAGTTCGGCTGGTTAAGAGTGGAAAGAAGTTGGTCCACGTGGCTGTGACTCCTCGAAGAGTTGCTAATATTTGGCCCTGTCTGGCCTCTCTGATCCAGAGACAGGCCAAATGCTTTCCATTCTCACTGTATCGTGTTCTCCTTCTGGTGCTTTCTGTGGGAATCTCACAATACACAGTAGAAAGCACAGGCCAGGTTCACAACCAGCTGCAACTTGTGCATATGGGTGCCCACCTGGGGGGGCCTGGGAAGTGAGGACAGTAGTGAGCACCCCCGAGGAGCAGGCCCATCTCCGTGAGAGCTGCTGGGTGTGGAAGGGAAGCCGTCAGTGTCCCACAGCAGAGGAGGTCCCTGGCTGTAAGGCATTTCCCCACATGCCAGCTGGCTGCAGCCTTGTCTCTGCTGCGCGTGCTCTTTAGGTCCTGCTGGAACTTGGGTCAGGAAGTGGCCTGATAAGAAAAGCTTCACGGATGGGCCAGTGCTTCTGAGCCTTGTCTTTAAGGAAGCACCCCTTTCTTACTTCCACGGAACCTCAGATGATGAGAGGTGGTGATCACCCAATAATTTAGATTTCATAAATAACAGTCTGCATTGTTTCACCGTGGATAAGGCATGATTTTCATTCAGGCTTTAAAAAATATTGTAAATGCCCCCCCCCCCCCCGCCCAGCCCCTTTTCTCAGTGCAGGTCACCCAGCCTGCCAAGGACCCTAGGTCAGACCCTGTCGATTTGGTGGAGAGGGAGGAAAGACCCCTCCTAGACCAGAGACCAGTCAGGATCGCTAGAAGATCTCAAAGGGGCGGAATCTTGGGGGAAGCTGAGTCGGTAGGTTGGCCTGAGCTCAGTTTCACACCTGCTCTACAACCCACCACAAAATCCCTGTGGATGTGGCACCTGTCAGGTCTCCACCCAAATAGGCCACTTATCCCCACGAGGCTGTGCAGTTTCATCAAGGCTTGCTGTCTGCTTGGTAGAGGTGCAGGACTCTGGCATCACTGGTATCTCAAGGGTAAGAGGAGACATGAGCGTCAGGGCCCCCTGTGAGATTGCGTCTCTTCTCCTTCTACAGTGAGACTCTGGACAGCCCTCCAGCCACAGAGACACAGGGCTCCAGAAGGCAGCCCCTGAGCCCACTCTCCTTCACCGCGGAGTGCCAATGGGCAAACCGCTGACCCCCGTGGGCCCGGAGCCCCCCAGAAATCTGCTAGGAAGCAAGCTCAGGGCCAAGAGGAAGCTCATCGGGACCTACAGAGGCATCTTAGCTCCTGGCCTGCTGTGCTAGCGTGGCCTTTGGAGTCACAGGCATGGGATCGGATCCCAGCTTTGCCAGTGAGAACTCAGAGAGTTCTTTCGTCCCTGTGCGTCTCAGTTTTCTGTACACTTGGGGAAATCATCACAAATTTATTTCCCAGTACTGTTGTGAGGACAACACGTGTGTGGTATGTGTGTGTTGAGAAAGAGAGCGAGAAAGCAAGCTTAGGTCGGCGTCTGGCACGTAGGAGGCATGTAAATTGTAGCTCTGCTGTGAGTCATGGCTTCGAGAAAACAACTGTGCAAAGTCAAACCAACGATCATTTGGAGGAAAAAATCTGACCAGTGATGTTGTTTACACAGCAGCTGAGTTTGAGGAATAGGATTTTCCTCTGCCCTGCAAAGGGTATTCAGTCCTTCTGCATTTATCTCTCTAGAAATACTCGCTCAGCATGTGTACCGTGTGCCAGGCCCTGGACAGAGAGCAGAAGCCCTCCCAGCGAGCTCATGGTCGACAGCACATGCACGACCACCTAATAAGGCTCAGGCTGGGCAGGGAAGGTGAGGACACGTGTCTGTTATAGGAGGTGACATCTGAACTTGGTGATGAGGCAAGCGTCTCATGCACACCTGCCCCGCGTGAGGTCTCTGCATGGACACCTCCCGCAGTATGGTCAGGCCGTCCTGGTTCTCTTCTCCCTGGTCCCAGCCGTTGCTGCTCCCTTGTTCCCGAGTTGCATTGTGTGGACTGCTCGTTTCTGGGCGCCCCCCACTTCTGTAGGCACAGCTTTGCTGAGTCAGAACTCACCACTTCTCCATCTGCTTCCCATCTTCCAAAATTCTTGCTGATGTTTCTTGATCATGGAGTTAGTTACCACCCTCCCCTTATTTTGCTTTTAATAAAGTTTCTGGAGGGATTATGGGCAAAAACGCCTGAATCCACTGTGTCTAACCAGAAGCCCCCCAAAGTCTATGCTTTCCTCGCCACACCATCTCCCCCAAGCTGGAGGACGAGAAAGGATGGTCCAGGCAGAGAGGAACACAAGCCCCCAGGACTACTGCTCCTACTTCTGTTAGTGCCATGCCGTTGTTAGGTGCTGAGTGTGTGTCCCGTGCGTGCCAGCTCCATGTAAATGCGTTGTACATATGATCTGATTTAGTCATCAGAATTATCTCTCAGGATATCAGCATCTCAGATTTACAGAGGAGCAGATAGCGTCAGAGGGGTCGAGTGTGTTTCCCGAAGCCAGACAGCTGTCGTGAGATGCAGGTTGGCCATCCAGGTGGCAGACCGTAGCTGGGGTTGGCATGCGGGATTGGCGGGCAGAGCTCTTGGGACCCATGCCTGAGAGGCAATGTGGCAGGCGGCGGGGGGCGGGGTGAGGATCAAGCTGTGATGTGGGAGCAGCGGACGCCCTTTTAGAGGTGGCCCTTCAGAGAGCTCCTGGACTAGAACAGAGAGGCCAGGTGGTCGCAGAGGCGGCCCACCCCCTAGAGGGATGCATCCGCAGGGCAGCTCCCTTTGGCTGAGAGCAGTTCCCGAGGAGGGACTGAACCCCAGTGGGCATCAGCCCAGCAGCTGGAGACATGAGTGGCCCCTGGTCCAGAAGGGGGGTCTTGGGAACCCACCACAGCACCTGCTAGAGAGCCACGTGCTCACTTAGAAGCCATACCTCCATATCTTGAGGGTCCATTCATGTAAGTGGGGTACAGGTATAGAAGAAAGGGAGAGGAGAGAGCTAGATAGGTGGCCATCTTGTCTACACCAGGAACCGGTACCCCACGAAGGGGCAGGTGCTAAGGGGGATCATAGTTAAGTCAGATCGGACAAGCACTGTGTTCGGGGGAAACACTCCAGATGGTGGTACATGGGACCCTAGAGCAAATGCGGCCGGCTCGGTTAGTTTGACGTTCTTGATACTCATGTGTCAGGGATTTCAGTTGAGAAGGGAAAGACTATTTCACTCCTTTCCGACATTATTGTTTTCTATTGCTTGTTTGAAAATGCTGTTCCTCCCATAGAGGAAAGATCCGGTTAACTCAGGGGGAAAAGCCCCCTTTGTTTAAGATACTCACTTTGAAAGCAGGGACAGTAATATCATTAAGTTCTAGGACAGACTCTTCTCGTGCAATTTAATCAGTAGAAACCTGTTTGTGAGTTCATCTGAGGAAGTACCAAAACCAAAAACAACTTCGAGGTTTATCACCTTTGATACAGTCACAGAAGTGCCGTGTGCACAAACACCGTCCTCTTCTCTGTGTCTTCGCCTGTTGGTGGACAAACTGAACCAAAGGACCTTCAGCCTAAGAACGTGTACCCTAACTGTGTATTGGAAGCTCCTGGCTACCAGTAGGTTATCTCTGCTCACTGGGCTGGTGATGTTGGGCAAAAAGAGTGAATTCAGAGTCTATATGCCAAGCTTCCAGTAATACCTGAAAAATAATAATCCACTGTCCCTGAGATTTCCAATCCGATGAGTGGTCCCTATCTCTTCTCCCTGACACCCTATCTCCCCAGTGTCCATACTGTCCTCCCATAGCTCCTGCTCTCGCCCACAACCTCACAGAGCCCCAGATCCTATCTGGCTCAATGGGAGACATCGTGGAGGGGGGAGCACACATGTATTTGTCATGATAACTGGATGCCGCCTAAGACAAGGCATTTGTGGTTTTCAAGGATGCTGAACTCCATAGAGAACACAGTTCTCAGGGAGCCAGGGAAATGCCAAGGTCTGGGGTTAGGAAGATCTGAGTTTGGATCCTGGCACCGCATTTCAAGAGCTCTGTGTAACCTTGACCAAGTTCCAGCTCCTTGAACCTCAGTTTCTTTATCTCTGAGGTGAGGTCATTATCTACCTAGCAGAGCTGTTTGGTATTAAACAAGACGCTGTTGCCCAGTTTCTAGAATGATGTTCAGGACTCATAAATGATTCGGTACATATTGGCAACTATGGTTACCTTGGCCCGGGCGAGCCACCTGAGTGGAATCAGCTTCTAGATTATGGGGACCAACTTGAACAAAATCTCAAAGTCACAGGTCTGCGTCACTCTAATCCCCAAGTATCTCAAACTGGTTTGGGTTTCCACCTTGCCACTGTGCCTGACGCGCCCCAGGGGTTTTATGACCTTGAGTCCTGGCCTGTTGTTCTGCGTCATGATCTTCAAACAGTCCGTAGTGTCGTGTTCCGTGGGCCCTTCCCCAGTGGGGTGGGTGCTGGAACGGAGTCATGCGGCAGCCCTCACAGGCTGACTGCGTGGGCCTCTTTCCCACCCCACACTCGACGGTCACGTTGAGGGTATTTGCACCATGGGTGTTGGCAGAAACTGCAGATCAAGGCGCTCTCTCCCCTCCATGTTCTAGTGAGCCAGTCGCTAAACTGTCACCAGCTCTGCTTTTCGCGGTCGTGTCATCTAAGCAAAGCAAAGTACCTCGTGGGAAAGTAAATTTTAATTATCTTGCTTGACTCCTCACCCTCACAAAAGGATGACTGTGATGGTGACCCCAGATTCTTGATGGCCTTAGAAACACCAGACAAAACCTACAGCTTTGCAATTCATTTATTCATTCACCCGATTTCCTGTTCATTATGGTGGAAACGTGAACACCCAAGACACAGGGCGGGGTCCGTCTCACCGTGATGGTGCGAGGCGGTTGATGTGTGGGCCCTAGAGATATGGTGGTCCTGAGTCTGAAGCCCTAGCATTCCAATTAGCATCAAGTCAGACTCCTCAGCCTCTAGGGACGGATTAAATGGTACTGAAATCTGGAGCAATTATGGATCTGCCCTTATATGTAGTACAGTTTGAATCAGTCGGCCCTTTACCAAAATCTAGGGAATGAGAAGCAGCTTTAGAGAATAGTGAATGTTAAAAACAAGTAAGGAAAACAAGCCTATCCCCTTTTTTACTTATTGAAAGGTTATCCTTTGTAGGATGCTCCCTCCGTGATCACAGATTCAAGGTAACCAACACATGGAGTCACTCTCATTGTGTTTTCATGCGTAGTTGAAGCCCTGGCCTCCATCCCAGTTTTAGCATCATGCTCCTGAGTCTGGGATGCCCCTTATGGAGCAACTAACTAGAGACATTTATCCTACCTCTGGATAAATGACAAGTGTCATGTGAAGAAGTGGCTTCTGTGGCCCAAGATGCTATGCAGCAAAGAGGGGAAGGGCATGGGCAGCTCAGGTTCAAATGCCAGCACCACCACTTACTAGCTGTGTGACCTTGGGCAAGTGGCTTAACCTCTCTGGATCTCAGATGCCATGTCCATCAAATGGGAGTATGATAAATGGGATGGTGTCCATGAAAGATGTCATGCAAGCCTACGATGCTCAAAAAGGATTAAC
The DNA here is from genome assembly GCF_002007445.2 of Ailuropoda melanoleuca. Lineage (NCBI taxonomy): Eukaryota > Metazoa > Chordata > Mammalia > Carnivora > Ursidae > Ailuropoda > Ailuropoda melanoleuca. Next base: position 73,028,572 of record NC_048229.1, read on the forward strand.
TACATACTGTTGTTGAAAGATCTACTAAATGACAGCGTAAAGTCTATAGGTGTGCAATGCTCCTGTATCCGTCTGGCTATGAGAACATTCCTATTTCTCCTGCTGCCAGTGTCAAGAGTGGGGTTCTGCAGCCCAAGAGATTGGGTTCAGCTCCCGACTCTGCCACGTGTTCTTTGACCTTTGCCTCTTTGGGGCTCAGGGCCCCACCTGTAATTTCGGTTAGTGGCCTCAAAGAAATCTGGCACAGGCGGGACCCTTCCTGAAAGCATGAAAGTCACGTGAATTCCTTAGCACGAGGCAGGCCGGTGGCACAAACTCAGAACTCAATAAACAAGAATTATTTGTTTGTTAAGTCATTTTACCTGTTCAGACCTAGTTTACCTATAAATAAAATGTGAATAAAAGCTACTTCCAAAGGGCTCTCACAGAAATTCTGGAGCTTGGCTAGAATGTGCTGCAGAAGCTGTCACGCCCCATATGGATTCACACATAAAGCGGCCTGCGCTGTAAAGTCAGTCGAGTAGGAATCCAGGAGGCAGCCGGTAGAGGACAGATTTTCAGCCACCTTGATAATTTGAGGGCCGGCTACACCGCTGGCCTGTATCCTCACTGACGCCTTGTTCGGTAGATACGCCTTCCTTTTCACCAGCCAGGGAATTATGAGAGGATGACTCCTATCGGGTGTGGCAGCCAGGGGGGCTGCATGGTTGGAGAATGCAGAGTAAGGTGTTCCTCGGTGTACCCCGTTGTCATGAGTGAAGTATTTCTCAGAGCTTGGAGGGCAGGAGACTTCCAGCTGCAGTCGGCTGGGCACGGGCCCGCGTGGGTGGCTCCTGCCAGACGGTCCACAAATGCCCAACCATTAGCCCGAGCCTTGCCAGCCTCCAAGGCCTCCTTGCCTGAGAAGCAATTGGTAGAAGAGAAACATCGTAGGGGAACGGCCTCCGACCCCTCCTGGGGTATGTCCACAGTCATATGCAGGCAAAAATGACACCCCCAGAGGCAGAGGACACCAGGCCAGAAGCCAGGGATCTAAGGACTAAGAAATGGAGCCCAGAAAGGAGGAGGAGAGTCCTCGAGGCTCTGCAAACAGCAACTTGGCCATCAGAGGGATTAAATCACCCAGGCAGGCGGCATGAGCACAGCCTGATGGGGCTCGTTTTCCACATTTGTGCATAATTCCAGGATGCCATAGAGCAAAGAGGGTGTGGGGTCAGAAGCAACATTAGTCAGGAACTAGAACATGGGCTTTGAACCAAGACAAGCTCAGTCTAAATCTTAGCTGTGACCCTTCCCAGGTACGTGGAGTGAGTGGCTTTGCCTAATTAGCCTTTGGGGGGGTCCGTGATAATACCTACCTGGTGAAGTGCCTGTGAGAACTGGAAGTACTAATAGGTCATTATCATTGTCATTATTGTTTTGTTGTTGTTGGCTATGGCAGCTGGGATTGGACTAGCCCTCTCTAAGCCCCTGTCCAGCCTCACACTCTTCCATCCAAGACACAGGGACTCGGGTGTGTTTGGAAGGAGGGAGATTAGCGGGCTGGGAGATACCAGCTGCTCAAAGACAATAACCCAGCTGGGCGATAGGCAGAAGGTGAGGTGCTGGGGCAGGTGGCAGGTGAGTCTCCAGAGGGGAGACCAAAAGGCAGACATGTAGGCTTCGTATCTGCTAGGGTTTGAAGGGAAAGAGGTAGGGGTGCCGGGTGAGCCTGGAAGAGAATTTCCTCCTGGAGGAAAGTTTAAATATGAAGTTAGGAAGCAGAGCATGGTTGCCAGGGGGACACTGTACCCCAAATCATCAGAATCGGGCTGAAATTGTCTTTTAGCTTCTAAAATTTGGTGTTGACCATCGTCAGATGGAGGACTGTGAGCAGGACAGGACAGGCCAGAGGGTTGCCCATTCAACCGTCTCTTGCCCTGATGTGGCCCCAACGCCAGCAGTCCCCACCTCCCCCTGCGACAGCCGCAGCCCTGCATCTGACACTGGTTCAGGCTTCACCGTGCTGCTCTCCCAAGCACCCCGCATACCTTTTCGTCTTGGACTTTTCTGTTCAAATTGCAGACACTCTCCCTGGGCTGGAAGGCATCAGCATTTCCACACCTAGCCTGTGTGAACTCCCCTCTGCCTTCAGGAACTTAGAATCAAAGGCTAAATTAAATAGCCACCAAACAAGTGGGTGCAAATTCGCATCCCTTCACATGCGAGTCACTTTTGCTCTTCACTGATTTGTGGGCTCTGAGTTGGGGATCCCCACCTGCCTGGTGGGAATAGTATGGCAAAACCAGTTTTCATGTTTTGAGGCAAAAATCCGACTGGTAGAATTAGAGGAATGGGATTAATTGCCCCGGGAGGTAGACTAGAGATGCACATGGGCCCTTTATGGAAGGAACACCTCAGCCGGATGGGCATGAGTTTCAAGAAGGATGTCACCACTTACCTGGTAGAGGACTTCAGGCCACTCAGTGCCACTTCTGTGCCTCAGCTTTCTCATATGTAAAATGGGTACCGTACCCCACAGGGATGGATGTGTATATTTTCCCAACATTTTATTATAAAAGCTTTTAAGTAGAAAACTTGAAGGAGAATTGTAGCAGCCACCCATCTACCCAAAACACCTAGATTCTGTATTTTTACTGCACTTTTTTTTTTTTTAAACTGCACTTGCTTGCTCACCTATGGGTCCATCTGTGTATCCCTTTCTCTAGGCACCGTTGCACAGGGAGATTTGGAGGAGATATGTGTGAAGGCCCTGGGGGGCAAGAGGTGGGCAGCAGTATCTGAAATTTTATAGCATTTAACAAATAATTGTGGCCGTTGTTGAAATGTCAGGGCCCCAGGGACACGGATGTGAACTTGGGTCTGGTGCAGCAGCCAGGGAACCAGGGGAGCAGTGGACTCCATGGCCAGTGTGACAGCCAGAGACACTGGGCTAAGGTTGGTGAGCAAGATGGCTGCCCCTTGAACTTTGAAGGCAAAATGGCTTCAGCTCCTGGGCTATTTCCACCCTCCCACGCTGTCCCCTGGACAGCAGAACACGGAGGTCTCTCGTTCTCCCCCAGTCCCTGCAGGGCAAGGAGGTGATGCTGATTCTTGTCAGAATAGAGGCTAGGAAAAGTCCCTCCCAGCCCACAGTGACTTCGGAGGGCGTTCTAAAGGGAAAACTGCGGGGAGCAAGTGCTGGTTCTTCACTTGGTTTGCAGGAGAGGAGGCTTGGATTTGTAGGGGATGCCAGAACCGGCTCAGTTCTCTAAAGACCTAACTTTGCAGCATTCTTCAAGGGCTCCAGAGAGTTCCCTGTGCCATCAAATTAAGTTTGGACACTTCAATAAAAAAGTCCCGAAGGAAACTGTCAATTAATGCATTTACACTGAAGCATCATACTTGGGAAAAACATCTTCAAACACAAACGCTGTTTTCCGACCCTTAAAAAGTTTGCGTGCTGCTTGGTTTCCATAGATACCTGAGGTAATAGCCTCCTTCCCCTCATTGAAGAGGGAGCGTTGCTCCATCGCTTTTTTCCTTTTTTTTTTTTTTACCTTAGTCTTTCATACCTTTTTCCTCCATTCCCATTTATGAAAACAAAAGGTAACTAAATTGAAACCTGGCAATGAGATTTGTCTGAGGAAGACAGCTTGATTTATAAGCTCAAGGGACTTCATTTTTGCTCACCTCCTTATTATTTCATGACTTCTACAAATAATGCTGCTACCTGCGGGGAAGAAATGGAGAATTTTCAATTGATCAAATGATTTCCCCAGTCCATCAAACACATAAACATACTCGAAAGGGAAATGTTCATGTTCTGTTGAAGAACAACTGAGTTTTGGCAGGGTGTAGAGCAGAGGTTGACAGACTGAGGCCAGTACGCCAAATCTGGCCCTCTCCTTGCTTTTGTAAATAAAGTTTTATTGGAACACAGCCACATTCATTGGTGAATGTACTGTCTTTGCCTGGTTTCATAACAACAGTGGCAGATTTGAGCAGTGACAGAGACTGTATGACCTACAGAGCCTAAAAGATTTTCTCTCTGACCCTTTGCAGAGCAAGTTTACTTACCGACCCTTGGCATATAGGAAAGAATCAGGGTTTGGGAGGCATTTAATAGTTTTGTCACTTTAGGCATGCGTTCATCTTGCTGTGACTCAGTTTCTGCATCTTTGAAATGGTAATGACAGGATCCTTTCATAGGGGTTGGGAATGGAAAGCACCTAGCACTGTGCTTGGCACATAGTAGGGGAACAATAAATATGATTTTTTTTTTACTCCAGATTCTTTTGCTAGAAAAATCCAAAGACGCCTATCTTATGATTCTAGAAGTTCTATAGGAAACCCAAGGAAAGTGGGTAGAAATGAAAGCCAAGTAGTTCCACATTGTTCCTGGCCCAGGCGCGTGCCTATGTGTCTCCTCCCTGGGAGAAGGTGAGGGAATTTGAGTGGAGGACTGTTCAGGGATGAGAAAGCAAACGAAACCACAACGATCTAGGAAGAAGTCTTTAATTTCTAGTCAGCTTTAAAGAGTTTGAGAGAGTTTTTTTTTTTTCCTTTTAACAAACCAGTTCAAGTACATGCCTTCAGATTATAAAAGTACCTGAAATTGCCTAGAATATCAGCATGCATAGCTTGTTAGTATTTACATATATTTACACAGGGAAATGAGAAAGATCTAGTTATTTACAGTCTACATAGGAGAAGAGAAAGGCAGCCTAATTGTATTTCCTAAAATACAGTAGATGAGTAGTCAGCACATGCATATTTAGATATTTGCATGATAGAATACAATTTTTAAAAAAGACATACCTTTGTAACTTTCTATGCTAAGGTGTTGTATAATCAAGGTAATTTTTTTTTGTTTGTTTTGTTCCTAGTCTATTTGCATCAAGTGCTTTAAAATGTTCACTAACACTGAGGCAGAATTATTTACCCTGGCAATTAAAGCAGCAGCACACACGATCATTTCCTACTAACTAGCAACAAGCTGCTGGTGAATGAAATATCTATTGTTTCTCATTACCCATCGACCACCGTGACGAGATCTCTCTGTGTAAAGGCAGTGCCTAAGCTATCACCATTAATTATGGAAGTAATATAAATGAGACGCTCTCCACAGTATGTTCTAAATGAAATATTAACAAGGCCAGCGTCTTTGAGCCTGGGAAATGATGTGTTGTAGAGAGCTCGCTATGAAAACGCACAAGCCTAATGCGAACAGCGGGGCCAGGCATGGGTGCCTGCCTGTGAGGTCGGAATTATCCCAAAGTCCGTTTTTTCCATTCGTTTCTGGAAGACAGAGTTAATTTTTTGCCACGTTGTGGCCCCGTCAGAAGACCCTCTGGGTTTTATTCCCCCCACTCACCCGTGCCTTTCAGTACTACGTTGTAGAATAGTTCTGTGACCTGGGTGTAAATGAACTGTCTACCTTAAAATCTAAACAAACAGCTTGTTTGGGGTTTGCCCTGAAATCTGGCTTGCTCGCAAAAACAGTCAGCTCTTGGTTTTCTAAAAGAGCCAACGTGGCAGGCCGACTCGGCGGGGGGAGTCCATGCAGCAGAAAGGGGGGAGCTTTTTTTTTCACCTGTACTGTGAAGATATTCTTTGCACCATTATATTGGAACAGAACCCATTAATTCTGCCTGGCAATTATTTCAAAGGTTTATTTCAGTATACATGGCAAATATAGAGGCATACATTTATATACAGTATACAGAGCTAGCTATAACTGAGGATTAAGGAGTAAAAATGTAGAATGTTTCAAATTAACACACACTACATATCTTCTTTTATCTCTTATAAACACCCAGTAGTCCTTCAGCGCGAGCGTCGGAGGCAGCCCAGTGGGAAAATTCCAGTAACCCGCGATCAGACCTGTCCCATGTGGAAGGATGATGCCAATTTTGGTAGCAAATTTCTATGGCTCTTCTGCTTAGTCGTTTCACACTAACCCGTGGAAGAATGGGTACCCCAATGCATTCTTCCATCCCAGCAAGAGAACTCCCCATTGGGAAAGAAACTGTACTTGGAGCAATGTGGGTAATCCAGGCAATGCCCAGGGGCGGCTTTCATGGCTCAGAGACAGTCAGTGGCATCCTGTCTTATTTTTAAGGAGACCATCATTCAGGCCCAATCAGCTGTAGAATGTTTTTGGCGGGCACGAGTGGAAGGGGGACTGAACCGTAGTAGTATCGCCCAGCCGGATTGTACCTGAGCCATTCCTCTTCTTTTCCCTCATGCAGAGCAGCCCCCCCACCTCCACCCAAGGCAGGTCTACAGTCTCCAAAAACAGCAGGTTTCAGAAAGATGAAATCATTCTAAATATTTCTCCTCCACTCTTTTGAGCCCAGACATAAATCTGTCAAGGAGCCCTTGGAACATTTATGGCAGGGATTCTGGAACACACAAGAGGTATGAAAAGGGCCTTATTTATTTCAAGGGAAAGTTCAGAACAGTTCATTGAATTGAAAACACAGGTCCTGAAAGCCTACCAAGGTCAGTGCGCCCTTAAATCCGCTGATAGCCTAAGTGAAAATCCTCTCGTGCCTGGCCTTCCCAGAATAAACATGCTTTGGGCCTTTTTGGATGGTTGGGATTGGCTGTCTTTTCCTCCCCAAAACTTAAGGCTAGTGGAGACAAATATATTCTTCTGTCTTAAAAAAAAATCCTTTCCAGGTTTCCACCCTGAACCTACTAGTCTCTGAGCTTGTTCCTGCAAATATTTGTCAGAGGAGTAATAGCAGCTCTCGTCCTGACATTGCGTTTTGTTCTGCCCTGGTCTCCAAGTCATTCTCTGTAATGATCGTGCTAGAAACTCATGTGTTTTAAAGGGGAATGCTATGGTCCTTGTAGTCTGACTTGGATTAGGGGATGTAATATTTGGGAGACCGGAAGTGCAAACAAGAAAGGTTTCGTGTCACCTTGCAGATTGTCTCCAAATGGAGGTCTGGGGCTATTTCTCGAAAGATGTACATTTGTTCCCCTTCAGACATTTCATTCAACACACCTTTTGCAATTGTGGCTCTGGCCTGTGCTGGGACCAGCTGCATTTATGGTAATGGATTGGCTGGCCCATTGCTTGGTCCTCCCACCATCAAGCCCCCCCCTCATAGACTGTGTCCCCAGTGTCACCTGGGGAATGACACTCCTTCACCTACTGCCTACTGTGGGAGAGACAAGTTAACTGAAAAGAACCTCTGAGGTTTTCCCAAGTTGAAAACCCGTTTTAGAAAAAAAAAAAAAACAAAAAAAAAAACCCCAAAACAAAAACAAAACCTGTTTGCTTGTGGCAAGAGGAGAATATCCTACCCCATTGTTGAAGCCCATTGCGTTCGAGTGGGCAGGTTCTCTTCCGTCAGGCTGAAAATCCGAATGCGATCTAAACGGATGTTCCAGAACACTCTCCCAGACTTTTAAAGCCTCCACAGTTAAAAGCAAACATCTGCACTCCCGATCTTCTTCACTGTTTTCTATTTGAGAAATTGAGAAGTATTTCCCTTCTGTAATGTTAAGAACAACCTATGAGTTAGTTAACAAAACTCCCAAAGGCTGTGGAAAAAAAAACCCAAAAAACTTGTGTTTTGATGGCAACAGGAAGTATCTGCATGTATCCAATCCAGGCCCATATGGTCTCGGGCCTCTGTGGGACTCAACTGTTCGGAATCTGTAGGAGTAAATTTGTTGTTAGGGGAGGGTGGGGAGTGGGGACCAGAGTGTCTTCTGCACACCTGAGAGGACGTGTCAGGTGTTCTCTTCCAAAAGGCCACACTCATCTGATACGTGCGATTTTATAAGATGGAGATTTGCTTAGGTTTCACTGGTTTTGATGTGGTTCAGTTCATGCTCTGAAAAAAAAAAGGTCTCTGATCCAAGAGTAGGTTCCTTAGCTGGGCAAATCTGGCCCGTGGAGGTGGCATTTTGAATCAGGTGACCTGTCTATTAAGGGCCATTTGCTGCTGGATCTTCTGAGGTGGCGCCGAGTCTTCAGTCTTGTTAATCCAAATGGATATAATTTCAATTTAGTTCACTGACTAAATCAACAACGGAAAAATTTTCCTTTTAACATTTCTCAGGTGAACACGTGACAGCCCATTTCATCCTAAGCTGCGTGGCGGCATCACACTGTGGCCAGACAAGGCGTGGCCAAGACGAAGGCAAGGCGGGCCTCGTAAGGAAGCTTCTGCCAAGCGGGAGACACACCGCAGGGAATGGGCCATATGCAAACATTTGTGTCCCCTGTTTGGGAAGGAGGCTTTGCAGCAGCTGATACAGACCCTGGAGTGGGTCGATCTCTGTGGTTACCTGTGTGGCTTTGGACACGTTGCTTCTAATCTCTGATACTAAGTGGGCTTCTCTGCAGATGGGGATAATAGTTGTCCCTGAAGCAGAGAGCTGGGTGGGGGTTAGACTATCACGCTTACAGAGCTCTCTGTGCGGTGCCTGACGGGTTGTAAGCTCGCAATACACGCTAGCCATTGTCACCCCTCAAACAGTCCCTGATGGCAACCTCTCGCTAGAAGAGCATGACGGTTTGGAGGACAGCGTCCTCTCGGGTGCCCTGTTCTCTTCCAGTGCCTCACATAACTTTGGTGGAAGTCGGTGTGTTCATTGATTAGCACCTACTTCACGACTGTCAATTGGATTACGGGAGCATGAAGCATGGAGGAAGGGGGTGACTTGGTGCCTGTGGTCGCGCTCCTGGGGAGCCCTTGAGCCTTGTTCCCCTGCACGCTGCCTGACTCCATGAACTAATGAAACACAGGGCACATGCTGGGGGCTTAAAAGATTGATCTCTGATGATGGGTAGGGAACTGATAACATTTGGGTGGCAGTTTGCTTTCGTTTGCCTCTCACATTGGGTATTTAAATTGTTTTTGAGGGACAGATGTGTACCAAGTATCTGGAGATGAGCTCCGAAACATGGCGTTGCGCTTACCCGGTAGAGTGGTTCCAAGACTCTTCTTTTGGGAGTGTTACTGGGAGACAGGGAAAGACAGGGCGTGGAGGCAGCTGCTGCCACCGGAGGCACGTGCGCTCAGTCCCTCGTGTCCACCGAGGCTGAGGCATCACCATGCTCTGGAGCCACTGGACAGGTGGCTGGTTCTGCACTGGGCAAGTGTGTGTTTGCCTAACGGACCCCAGGGGGTAAAAGGGAAAGCTTGGGGGGTTTGGAGATGCACCTGTGTTGCCTTCCTGCCATCACTGTCCCGGGAGTTCAGCACGGTAATCACCACCCACTTCCAAAAGGGCTCTTGTTCCCTGCCGTGGGGTTCCAAGCTCAGGCTAACTTCTGTGCTGTCTTTCTTGACACAGCCACTTTTGTTGAACTGACTCATTCAACATTTGCTGTGTGATGTCCTGGTATCAATATGTCTGTAGGAAAGCAATCTTAGAACATTTACTACTCTCGAGATCACTGCATATATAGATATTCCGTGACAGTGTGTCCCTATTTTTTTTTATGTCTCATAGTGAAACCTACCTTAAGACAGGAATATAGTCTTCCTTTTAAGTAAGCATGCATTTTAAAATAGAGGAGCTTGAAAACTGAACATTGTGTAGTGTGTGTCCTTATTAAAATGTAAGTTATATTAGAGTACTAACCAATGCATCACAAATATCAATATGTGGGTGGTTTTTTCTCTACCATCTATTGTTTATCAGAAACCTCGGTACCTTTTCCTTTAGAAGAGTCAATATTCATTTGTATGCCATGCTGACAGTTCCAAATTGATGGCCAGCAGTTATCAAATAAATGTTGATGAAAAGCGGCTACTTAACATTTCCATCCCAACAAAGGGTTTTGGAAGGATGGATAATTTAGATCTCAGGGCCTCAACTATAAATAAACAACTGCTTTTTAAATCCCACCTTTCTGTAGTTGCAGATTGTACTGCAAATCTGACAAATTATTTCTGAAAGAGAATGATGAACCCTTATTACCAAGATACTCTGAACTTAATCCCAAAAAAAGAATCATAGGTCATTCCGCATCCACTATAAAAGATTGATGGCACACTTCTCCTCTGGCAGCTCGCAAATGTTTGACTAGATCAGAAATGGCATTCCGGCATGATTAGAGATTCTGCTGGGCTTCCCAGAAATTCTCAGTCCCCACGTCATCCACGCCCTAACTAACTCACCCCGTGTCCCTCGGACGGAGCTGCGACACCCCAGTTCCCGGGGTTTGCAACGCTTGCAACCTACAGGCTTCCGATAAATTGTTCTTAAAGATTCATTTAGGGGAACCCGCAGCTCCAGCCGGTGTTTGTGTGTCAAGGTGCCACTATTATTTTATCACGATGACTCAGTGGAGCGGCGGTGACAATCAACAAGACATTGCTTCAGATATTTTATAGCAGAGTTGTTAACATTATTTCCTTTATACGGCTCTTTCATCTTCTCTGAATTATGTACCGATGCCCCAAAAAGTGGCATGAAAGTCATTCGATGGTGATTAAAGGGCTCTTTTAATTTTTTTTTTATCAGTTTAAAAATGTTTTATCTTGTATCAGCAATACCGGCTTATTTACTAATGAGATTTCCCTGATGTGGCTCTGTCTCCTTCTCGTGATAGGCAGACCAAAAAGCTGATGAGCCAAAAATTAGAACTTGTTATTAAACTGTCATCACATCTGATCCTATAAAGATGTCACTCAGAGGCTGCCGTGGGTACAGCTGAAAAGAGAATTCCCCAAGAAGCCAGGAGGGGAGCGGGCTTGGGACTGAAAGGTACCGCCACTACTCATGCGTCCAACCAGGGAGGACAGGAAGGAGGGCACCAGCCGAATGGAGCAAGAACACAGAGGCTGGCTTTGCCAGATGTATGCAGTTCCTCTTCGCGGTGGACGTGGTCTCTGCTTTCAGGGGCCCCTACGGCGCCACGTTCTTCTGCAAAGCCAGCGCCACCTGTGATGCCATTAAGATTGTGGATCAAAACCAGGTCTTGGTAAGAGATGGAGCTTTTCTAAAATTTATGGCTTCCAGCATGGTAGCCACACATTGGTTGACGTGAAAGGAGGTCAACGGCAATTGCTTTCAGAGTCCGTGGAGGGAAAAGGCATGCCCCAAGCTCCCTCGTCAACCTGATTCGGAATCAATAGAAGTGCAGAATTTCTTTGTGAAAAGATCATATTCCAACAGTGCAAGAGTGCAACGTGGTATCATTTTAGAAGGTCACGGTGGCAAGATATTACACTGAGTTTGGAAGCATTCCGCTTCTTGCTTTCCCCAGTGGCCTACTTTGATCTCTCAGGATTGGAGAGATCTGATCACTGTTGTGCTGTGCGAATGCCGAGATTATAAGCACTCAAGAGCAGGGGTGGGGAGCCTCGGTTTGGGGGATGAGCTGACCTTGGGAGCTGATGATGGCAAATCACCTGACCACTCTTTCTTTGGTGGTTTTGGCAGCTGCAAAGTAAAGTGGAACTCTAAGATATCCAGAATATTATGCAAAACACCATCTCCACCTGAACTCCGCTAAGAATCGAGGCCAAGATGATATTTGGCTTGAGTTACCGGGATGAGCATCTCAGTTCTTCAGTTTGTCTTTAGAGGCACTTTGCTTCCCTTCTTCCCCCACATGGGACACAGAAGAGTCGGATAAGCCGCTCGGAATTCTTTCGATAACTGTGCCAGGTGCTAAGCTAAGGGTTATTAGGAGTGATAATTCAGTGAGAGGGCATTTGGATGGCATGAGCTTATTTCCGTTACACGCGAGCCACACGAGTCAATCCAAAAAGAAATAGCTGAATCCCAGAAAGTAACCGGCTATTTGGGGCGTGGGCATGGTGAGGGGGTTGGGGAAGTTAAACACCAATTACTGTTTAATTAAATCAAAGTCACGTCGGGTGTTCAAATTCTGGACTAACGGACTTTCCAACCCAGTCAAGAAGCCAGTAATCATCAGAACTCAAGTCTGACGACATCCCACCCCCATACCACTCTACACCACTCCCCACAATCCTGTCGCTTGACTGTGTTTGACCATTTACTTTTCAGACTAATTCAATTACGACCATCGAAACTGACACTGAAGTCCTCCCCCACCAAACAAACAGGCAAAAAAACTCAAGTCGTCTGCTTTATAGCACTTTCCTAAACTTTTAACACCTAGAGATCCTGACTCTCAAAATGACCTCGGCACCCAGTGGTTCTAGAGCACAATCACAGGAAGCACAGATCAAACCACCTGGGGTGGGGGTGGTGAGTCTCCACGAAGCACTCTGCTTGGGCACAATGTCAACCTTGTAGGGGCAGGAAAAACAGTAAGCTTCGGGTGGGGACAGAAATGCATTTCCCTCACTGTCAAACGTCCTTAGTGTCTTCTCTAATGGCGACCTTACCCCCATTACCTTTTCCATCCTCTTCCGCCACCCCCCCATCAGCTGATAATTAGTTGGTGCAGCAAGGCCTTGATGCACATAAATAATCCTAAGATACCAGAGAAACTCTATTGGTTTTAAATTAGAGCCGTGCCTACCATGTCTCCCTGTGAACACCAGCCTATTATTTTTAATTATGGCTTGCAAAGCAAAGTGATTTCTTGCCCTCTTTACAGCATCCCTGACAGCATCGTGTCAGCCGGGATGATATGGTGCCCCGCCGGCACTCACATCCCTAGCCACAGCACCAACTGTTACTCAAAAGGTGAATCGAAAGTAATCAATCGCACTCATTGCAACTTACAATTTGAGGTGGGCCGGGAGGAACTGTACCCCCTTAGTCACTGTCCCATTGCAAATATGGGGTGAATACGACATTTCCAAAAGGTTTTCATAGGATCTGGATGAATTAATACACGTGTCGTGTGTCCACATGAGGCAGGTATGAATGGCAGGGAGTACGTGTGTATGTCTGTTTCAAACATTTTCACACAGCACTAAAAACTCTTCCCCTAGCAGCACCGTGGGCAAAAAACAAAAGAAAGATCAGGCACCAGTCCCTCTCTGGGTTTTCTATCCGATGGGCCATTATTAGAGCAGTTGGTTTAATTCAGACCAAAGGTTCTAGAATCATCTCAGTGTCAAATTACATCATGCATTGAGAAGTCAGTGGGTTGGATGAATTTGTTCTTGGGCGTTCAAAAGGATGCCATCCTTTTCTCTTTGCTCAGAAGAGACCTCTGATGTGACTGATATGCATATTTATTTTCTAAGCCTTTTCCTCTACGAGGTGTAAAAAGTGACACCAGCTTTACGAGCAGAGTTGATGAATTTGCTTTCCCAGGATGGTCACGTCATACCTTGTACAGTCACGTGCGGAGTTCAGTCCCTTGGCCATGCTGAGATCCAGGCGCATCCGATCCAGGCGGGGCGAGGCTTGCTAATTCCCAGACAGAATGAAGTCAGCTCATCGCCTCTTTATTTAAAAAAAAAAAAAAAAAAAAAAAAATTTTTTTTTTTTTTTTGGTCTTTCTTTGATTTCCAGCAACAAGGAGCTGCCACGACCGTCTACTGCGCTGCCGCTCCGGAGCTCGAGGGCCTGGGAGGGATGTACTTCAACAACTGCTGCCGCTGCGTGCCGTCCCCGGAAGCTCAGAGCGAAGACACGGCGCGGGCCCTGTGGGCGCTCAGCGAGAGGCTGATCCAGGAGGGAGCGGGCAGCCAGTCCGGCTAAGCACCGGAGCGCACACCCGCCCTGCGCCCCTGCGCCTGCGTAGCTGCTGCCGCTGGACCCCCACCAACGTACTACCCAGGGGCCTTCCGTGCCCCCCGACACAGATCCGCCGCGGTAAAGGGAGTAAGAGTAGTCAAAACAGAGTGAAAAAAATGTCAAGTACCGACGGGAAGCAGGGACGCGCAGGGCCAGGGGGCCAATCTCTTTTCCTGGGCTGGGCGAGGCTGGCGTCTCTTTCCTGGTGGTGGCCTCTTGGAAGGTGAAGGCTTAGCTGGTGTGCAGGTTCCTCATCTCCCTGTGGAAGCCCGAGCCACCCTGCCCCCCAGCCACCACCACAGCCACACGGTGGCCAGGAGCTGGCCTTCTTCTATTTAGGGAAGAAGAGGCGAGTGTTTGTTTATCCTTTCATTCGTCCTGACCAAGTCTGCATGGGTGCAGCAGTGACGGGGGGAGAGAGCTTTGGGACCCCTGTTCCAGCCAGCCAAGAGGGAGGTGACACTTAGAAATGGGTGGGATGGACAGAGCTGGTGGGTCACAAAAGGGCTGGCCCACCGACCCCCTTGCCAAAGCTGCCCAAAAATTTCTTGAAAGATTATTACAAAAAAATTTTGCAAATCATTCCCTAGACACCTTGGCAGGCAAGAAAGGAAGCATTGCGTCTGTGAGAATATACAGGATATTTTGGGGGCAGAGGATAAAAAAAGTTGTTCCCTTCATTCCTCACTTACAGTTTCAAGAAGCAACCTGATCGTGGAGGTTTCCAGCCTCCCAGTTATCCTGCTTGAGCGTTTCCGCTTCACCTTCCTCTCCTCCCGTCCTATGCTTAATAAAAGAACATGCTTGGATATTATCACCTGAAGTTCGCACTGTCTCTTTAAATGTTTGTTTCAGTTTTGTTTTTTGTTTTGTTTTGTTTTTTTAGAAAAGAAATTTAGAGGAAAAATAAAGCGCTTCTTGTAGATGCCAGGAAAACACCGCTCTTGTTTCTTCTCGGAGTTTGTTTTGTTTTTGTGCTTTGTGGCTGTCTGTGGGCCAAGTTGTCTCCCGCGATTAGCATGCCAGCATCATATTTTCTGTTGGAGAAAGAGAAAAAGGAAAATGACTATTGTCTAATTTCACCTTGAGAGGTTTTGTTATTACTTATAGTGGGTTCTTTCGGTCCTCAATGGTTTGCTGCCCCTGTAATTACCAAGTTCTTGGTGACCAGAGAATCTCTCTGTGCATCAGAATGGGGGCAGTTGGGGTCTCTTTCCAACTAACCCCTCTTCCCATTCCAGCAGGGATGTAAGGAAATCTGCTTAGGCCTGATAGAGAATGCTTTTGCTGAAATGCCAGGAAATACCAGGTGTGAGGTCAAAAATCATGCAAATACCCTGAACCAAGGCCACCACTTCTTTGATGGGTTAAACACATCCTTTCCAATAGGATGCATCATCTTAAGTTCTTTGGGCTGAGCAGAGAGGTGACTAACTCTAGCTAAGCTCTGGGCATTTGGTGAAGGTAGAAGTTAAGCCAGTGCAAAGAAGACATCAGAGTATCATCAGCCAAGGTAATATCTAAAATATCAAAGAGAACCAAGGGAGAATCTGCTGGCGGCCCACTGCACTGTCAAGGTCACTGTGCTGGTTCCCATAAGGATCCTGCATCAGGAGGGTAAGAATCGGCTTGGGGGAACCTGACAAGGAGAGGTGAGTATTCCCCCAAATCCAGAAGCTCTCTAAGTCCGACAAAGTCTGCATATAATCATTCACTCAGCAAGCATATACTCAGTGCTACATTGTGGAAGCCCAGCGTTTAGGGTGACTACCCACTTTTCCTGCTCTCTTTCAGTCTGTAGGCATCTTCACATTGTACAAGGTGAGCACGTGGACGCCATGAGCCTCACTCCTCTTTCTTTTAGCTTATCTACATCCAAGGCTGCTATTGCTCACCGGAAGTCAGGTGTGTGTGTGTGCGTGCATGCACGCGTGCAGTAAAGCGTCTGTAATACGTATGCACAGGTGACAGATACTGTAATTATATCATAGTGACCCGCCTCTCCCGTTACCACTGCTCCTAGATACTACTGTCAATCGTCTGCTACAGGCCAGTTGCTGGTCTAGGTCCGTCACACCCATTTTCTTATTTACGCTCACATGATGAATCTGGAGGTTTACGGAAACTATGGACAGCCCCCTAGCTGCTGAGTAGCTGAGTCCATATTTGAATCTAGGTCCATCACCTTCAGATCCATGCACCACATGCTACATCGTGCTGTTTAACCCGTAACCCATAGACCAGCAGTATATGCTCATTGAATTTATAAAATGAGCAAATTATTCACAAAGAAGATGATTTGGTTTTGTACCCAAGCATGGGACCTGGCTGTCCTCCCAGTGCCCAGCGCCGAGTATAACCTTTGCAAATTATTTCCTTACAAGCCGTTTATCCAGCACCAGCCCCCCATACCTTTCCTTTCATCCTGGTTATGAAGAGGTCTGCATCTGGCCTTGGTTCCCTAGGTTTAATTTCTAATGGACTCAGCGTCCAGAGTTCTCCACCACGGTGCAGGGCCTTTGGATCCACCCGGAACATGAAGAGAGAGCGGTTGCTCTATGTCATTTACTTTTGAGTGGCTTTCCCTCCCAAAGGCGGCCAATTTTCACTTCCAAGGCTGATTGAGGGAGACCCTTCTATCAATAGGAAACAAGAAATGGAAGCATCCCCAGCACAGACTAAAGCTGTGGCTTGTGGTTTTGCTGTTTAAAATGGGGTTATGGGTGGTTTTGTTTTGAACTTCAGTGAAGGAGGCCTGATGACTTTCATTAAGGTCAGCACTAGGCCAGAGAGCCTGCCTTGCACACTGGCTGCCCATTCTGGTCACCAGCAGGTACCATTTTTAGAAGTTTACAATGAAAAAGCTTCTAAAAGAGCAGTATTTCCCCGACGTGTTAACTCTTTGTGCCTTTCAACACATCCAAGCTAGTTTGGTTGAGTTCATTTTAGAATATGAAGGAACATCACAAAATATTTTCCACATGGTCCCTTAAAACACTGCTCTGAATTACGCCTCTTGATGAGTTAAGGTAAGAACACTAAAGGTAATTCTTAGAAAGGCTCCAAGACCACCATTCCAGCAGAGTTTCATCTTTGTTTATTACCTTTTAAATCTTTGTACTATTTGGTTTCCTGCCTCTCTTTTCCCTTTTTCCTCCTGCAAATTAACTTATTCCTCAGTTTTCAGCAATTTTAACAAATGCCAAATATATTGGATTGCCAGTGGGTCATCGTTTGGAAATTCATACGAGGGAGCACTTAGGTTATTTCTAGTTTTTGCTGCTAGAACTAATGGCTCACTTCACATCTTTATGCATACAGCTTGTTCCTCCTGTGAATTCACCTCCTCAGCACACATTTGTAGACATGAAACTATTGGGTCCAAGAGCTCTTATTTGGCTCTTACTGCATATTGCCTTCTGCTGTCTGGACGGGTTTACAACCAGCAGGACATACATGTTTCTGTTTTTTTACCACCTCATCCATATTGGGTGTTGCAATTTAGGGTTTTTTTTACATATATTTTTAAAGATTTTATTTATTTATTTGAGAGAGAGAACAGGAGCAGGGGGTGGGGTGGAGAGGGAGAGGGAGAAGCAGGCTCCCCACTGAGCAGGCCCCCCCCACCACCATGCAGGGCTCCATCCCAGGACCCTGAGATCATGACCTGAGCCGAAGACAGATGCTTAACCAACTGAGCCACCGAGGCGCCCCCTTTTACATATTTTAATCTCACGTTGTCATGATCTGTAACTATTTATATAAAATACCCCCAAGCAACCAGTCTCCTTATTTAAGGCAGAAGCACTTTGTCTTTCATTTTCCCACTGGACCAAGTTCACAATTTTTAATTAGAGTGGAAATTCCAGGTGAGTCTACATTCAGTTTGGGTAGAATAAAAAAAGCCGCCGCACTCGCACCTCTTTACCACGTTATTCAACCAACGAATGCCCTGACTTCCTCACAGTCACCAACAGAGACACTCCAGGGACCCCATCTGAACACCGGGTAAAGACCACAACTAAGCACGCAATGGAGCACAGGTTCATTCTGGCTTCCGCGTGTACCCCCCTCGCCGAGGGGCCGTGTGCTCTTATGAAATGCGCCACACCACTCAGGAAGATCGGCCCTCCTCGAAGCTGACCTGTGTACCAGGCCCGCCCCGCGGCATCTTGTGTGTGGGAGAAAAGCTGCTTTTAATTTTCCCAATAGATATATGCAAATAGAAGATCTCCATCACTCATTCAGATTAAAGAGGCTGTGCGCCTCCCCCTGCTTTCCTGACTCTATCGGATGTTCACGAGGAGCCCGTCCTTCTCCTTTGGAGTCATGACCATCGCTCCTTTGATGCTGGTCACCCCAGAGGAGATGATCCACTTTTATAAAGTCCCGGTTCCTGAGTGCTTACCAAGACGCGTGCAAAACGTTGAACTGAAAAGCCATTTTGTCCTTTTAAATCTCACTACTTTTGAATTAAATGTCACTGTCCCCTTTTCACCAACGAGAAGAACATGTGAATCCTGGGGCCACCACTTCCTGTGTGACGTTGTCCCAGAAATTTCACCTCACTGAGCCCATGCATCTCCAAACCACTCTGCGTCTGTGGTTTCTCTTGCCCCTCCGGCTTCATCCCTCCCCGCTCTACCTCCTACATTCAAACTCGTTTAGACTCGTCTAAACGGAACAACTGTGGTTTCCATTAGTAGTCTACCTGAAAATGGTTTGATTCTTTCTCTATATTCTTTAAATATGACTTATGAGATTGGTTGGGGGTGGGGAGGAAATCCTATCATTGTATTTAAATACAGTTGATCTCAGAAACAATTGCTGAATAATTTTCTTTAAACAATATATACTACTACTTTTATTAGAAATGAAAATTAAAACTCTTCACAGTGTAGGGATAGAGGGCACATACCTCAATATCATAAAAGCCATCTATGAAAAACCCACAGTGAATATCATTCTCAATGGGGAAAAACTGAGAGCTTTTCCCCTAAGGTCAGGAACACGGCAGGGATGTCCACTGTCACCACTGCTGTTCAACATAGTACTAGAAGTCCTAACCTCAGCAATCAGACAACAAAAAGAAATAAAAGGCATCCAAATCGGCAAAGAAGTGAAACTCTCACTCTTTGCAGATGATATGATACTTTATGTGGAAAACCCAAAAGACCCCCCCCAGAACTGCTAGAACTCATACAAGAATTCAGCAAAGTGGCAGGATACAAAATCAATGCACAGAAATCAGCTGCATTTCTATACACCAACAACAAGACAGAAGAAAGAGAAATTAAGGAGTCGATCCCATTTACAACTGCACCCAAAACCATAAGATACCTAGGAATAAATCTAACCAAAGAGGCAAAGGATCTGGACTCAGAAAACTATAGAACACTCATGAAAGAAATTGAGGAGGACACAAATAAATGGAAAAAGGTTCCATGCTCATGATTCAGAGGAAGAAATATTGTTAAAATGTCTGTGCTCCCTAGGCCAATCTATACATTCAAGGCAATCCCTATCAAAATACCATCAACTTTTTTCACAGAAATGGAACAAATAATCCTAAAATTTGTATGGAATCAGAAAAGACCCCAGATAGCCAGAGGATTGTTGAAAAAGAAAACCAAAGCTGGTGGCATCACAATTCCGGACTTCAAGCTGTATTACAGAGCTGTCATCATCAAGATGGTATGGAACTGGCACAAAGACACGTGGATCAATGGAACAGAATAGAGAACTTAGAAATGGACTTTCAACTCTATGGTCAAATAATCTTCAACAAAGCAGGAAAAAATATCCAATGGAAAACAAATTGTGTTGGGAAAATATGACAGCCACATGCAGAAGAATGAAACTGGACCATTTCCTTACACCATACACAAAAATAGACTCGAAATGGATGAAAGACCTAAATGTGAGACAGGAATCCATCAAAATCCTTGTGGAGAACACAGGCAACCTCTTTGACCTCAGTCACAGTAACTTCTTCCTGGACACATCATCAAAGGCCAGGGAAACAAGAGCAAAAATGAACTATTGGGACTTCATCAAGATAAGAAGCTTTGGCACAACAAAGGAAACAGTCAACAAAACCAAAAGACAACCGACAGAATGGGAGAAGATATTTGCAAACGACAATATCAAATAAAGGGCTGTTATCCAAAATCTTAAGAACTTATCAAACTCAACACCCAAGGAACAAATAATCCAATCAAGAAATGGGCAGAAGACTTGAACAGACGTTTCTCCAAAGAAGACATCCAAATGGCCAACAGACACATGAAAAAGCACTCCACATCACTCGGCATCAGGGAAATACAAATCAAAACCACGGTGAGATACCGCCTCACACCAGTCAGAATGGCTAAAATTAACAAGTCAGGACATGATAGATGTTGGCTAGGATGCAGAGAAAGGGGAACCCTCCTACACTGTTGGTGAGAATGCAAGCTGGTGCAGCCATTCCGGAAAATAGTATGGAGGTTCCTCAAAAAGTTGAAAATAGAGCTACCATTATGCTACTGGGTATTTACCCCAAAGATACAAGTGTAGTGATTCGGAGGGGCACCTGCACCCCAGTGTTCATAGCAGCAATGTCCACAACAGCCAAACTACAGAAAGAGCCCAGGTGCCCATTGACAGATGAATGGATAATACACACACACACATTGGAATATTATGCAGCCATCAAAACATTGAAATCTTACCATTTGCAACAACATAGAACTAGAGGGTGTTATGCTAAGTGAAGTAAGTCAATCAGAGAAAGACAAGTATCATATGATCTCACTGACATGTGGAATTTGAGAAACAAGGCAGAGGATCATAGGGGAAGAGAGGAAAAAATGAAACAAGAAGAAACCAGAGAGTGAAACAACCATAAGGACTCTTGATCTCAGGAAAAAATGAGGCTTGCTGGAGTGGAGGGGGGTGGGAGGGATGGGGTGGCTGGGTGATGGACACTGGGGAGGGTATGTGTTGTGGTGAGCGCCGGGTATTGTGTAAGACTGATGAATCACAGACCTGTCCCCCTGAAACAATTTATACATTATATGTTAATATAAATAAATAAATAGAAGGAAAGAGAGAGAGAGAGATGGAGAAAGGAAAGAAAGAGAGAGAAGAAAAGGAAAGAAAAAAAATGAATACTTAGCATTTAAACTTGAGAGAAAAATCAGAAAAAATGTGCCCATAGTCCCACCACTCAAAATCAACCCAATATTCTGATATATTTTCTTTTACTCTTTTTTAAAATGCATTTTACAATGTATTTGTAGCTCTTAAGTTTTAGCGTTATAGAGTTGTGATTATACTCTGTACAGTTTCATATGTTTCTAACTGCATAAATTCTTGATAAATCTTTCATCAATATTTATGATCCTGCATTCAGTGAACAGATATTCCATAGTCTCATCCTTGTTTTATTGTTATTGGACAGTTAAGTTTCCTCCACTACCATATCCATTCGTATAAATAAAATATAAATATATTTGTGTAACATTTCGGGGGGCGGGGTTGTTTGGTTATTTTCTTAACATGGATCCAAAAGAGAATGCAGGGTCAAACAGTATGGAAATTTTTAAGGCCACTGGCAAGAAACCTTTTCTGGGCTGCCCACATGGCTGGTTTGAATCTCTGGCAAGAGCTTCTCCCAAGAAGAGCAGGTGCGTTTTCACCCAGGTGCATTTGCTGTGGACCAGTTCATTTTCCCAGATACTCTGCCTGCCTGGTGTGTGGCCATGTTCATCTCACCCGGGGCTGCCCGTTAATGTCCCGAGGTATGAAACGCTCTTTCCCTCTGGAACCAAGACAGGAGAGGGCAGGAGCTTTGTGTCAGCGAAATTAAAAAGGCTGAATGTGAAAGAATCCAGCTAAACTTTCGGTCAGCCGGTTTTGCCAGCTCCTCGTAGTGTTACAGTGTTAATTGTTCTGCTTAAGAACCTACTGAGAAAGTTTGAAGACTTTCTTGGCTACGCTGGTAAAATGTTCAGAATTCCCAGCCTGGTTTTCTGAGGCAGGACTCGCCCTTAGATGTGGTCCTGGGCAATTTTACCTGGTGTGGCCTAGATTTTAAGGACTTTATGATCAAGCACTTGGCTTTTCCCTCCTTACAAGCAGCTGCATCCAAACCCACCTCAGGAAGAGAGGCTGAGCAAATCCTTCCAGACAACTTAGGAAGATTTTCATTCGGATCACCCTTTTTCCCAAACAAGATTCCAGAACCTTCTAGAAGCCTGCATGTATGTCCCAAAATACCCCCAAAGACCTCACAGCTTTAGCACTCACAAAACACAGAGGTAAGAGACATGGAAAAACAGCAACACGCACACTTAGGTTTATACAGACATATATGTCTATATCCCAATACGCTAAACCTCAGTGTAGTAATTACACTGATTGGTAATAATAAGTACTACTTAAAATAAAATTATAGTGAGATTAGGAATACAAACCAGACACTCTGACCCAGAAGTTCAAGTTCTAAATGTGAATCCTAAAATAAGACAGTTCTTCCAGCCTGGACGGGCGATAGCAGTGTTTGTGTTTTAAGTTTGTGTGTGTGTGCGCGCACACGCGTGCATGTATGCACAGAGGTGACGAGAGCTTTGGAATCCAAAAACTGCACTAACATACTAATGGATCTGAAAAGTCCTATTTTTAAAAACAAACAATTTAACCATGTTTCACCCCATAACCCCTTGAACACAGGACACTATTTTTTAAGATATGAACAGAAACAATAGTGTTCTCCAGGACACAGGTGGAGGATTTTTTCTCTTAAAGCAATAGTAATAATTAATAATAATAATGCTGAAAAACGGAGATCAATTGAAACGTCCAACAGTTGGAGGCAGGCCTCCTGATTACCATGAAATGATGTCGTGGAGGAAATGTAATTGGCTGAAATGATGTTTTAACATATTAGGTGAAAAATGCAAGTTATAAAAGAGTTTATAGGGTATGATCCCATTTTTGTTAAACAAATGTAAATTCGTGCTTCAGTACATATAAATTATGTATTAAGAGAAAGAGAGAGGACTGAATGGTGTTAATAATAGTTATCTCTGGCTTCAGAAAACGTAGGTGACTTTTTGTCTTTATGCTTATCTGCATTTCCCACATTTTCTACAATGAAAGTACATCCTACCACATTTTCAAAAGCAAAAGTTATCCAAAGAAAGACGAAACATGCTAATGATTGTGGATGTGCCCAGCTGCCTCCCTACACATTAGAGCACAGTTGTGGGCTGATTCGAGTCCAGTAATTGGTCTTCCGGAAGGTTCTCTGGGGCTGACGCAGTGACACAAACCACTTTCTAGTTTCACAGGAACAGGGTAGTGAACTTTAGAGCTGTGTGACACGAAGTAGATAGGAAAAATAAAAGCAGGTAGATTACTTTTGGTCACTTCAGGTGTTAAAATAACTGGCCGGCTGGCTGAATTATGCCTCTCATTGCCGTGTGTGTACAAACACCACCTCCCTGTGGCTTTGGCCAGGTGAGGGTCCAACGAGAACCTTCTCTCTGCAAGAGTTGGATGTTCTGCCAAGGTTGAAACACAAGCCCCAACTGCTCCACTCTGCACCTCCGCACACTCCTGTCAACCCTGAGCGTCCGCACGCGCTTGCAGAGCGCAGCCGTGGTTGTACGCCAAGCCCCTTTTCACTGCTCGTTTTATCATTGCTTGCTAAAACACTGAACTAAACGACGAGCCCAAGTATTGATTCTGTCTCTCCATTTGATCTCTGCTAATGTTTTTTTTTTAAATGATGTTAGAACAGGAAAGTTACGTATGTTATGTTACACTAAATAAATATAATCCTCAAAAACCCTTGAAAGAAGTATTT
The DNA here is from genome assembly GCF_002007445.2 of Ailuropoda melanoleuca. Lineage (NCBI taxonomy): Eukaryota > Metazoa > Chordata > Mammalia > Carnivora > Ursidae > Ailuropoda > Ailuropoda melanoleuca. The sequence continues at coordinate 73,052,069 of NC_048229.1, forward strand.
AGGCATAAAAATATCAGCAAACCCCGGCTTCGGGTTGTTCCTAATTTTCTGACACTTGGCTCAAACTTCAAACCTTTCTCGTCAGGTTCCACTTGGGCCAAGTAACGAGGCCGCCTGCTCTGGGAGCCCTGTGTGGGGGTGGGTGGGGGGTGGGCGCAGCTGGCTGTCCCTCTCAGGGCTTCTACCGGGCTGCACTTTGCTGGAAGTTGGGGCAGGAGGATCGCTGACATAGACTCCGGCGAGGACGGTGACCCCAGCAGCTGCACAAACTGGATCCCGTTTTCTCCTTCCAGCAACATTGTGCTGAATCTGAGATGGGGCAAGGTGGGTAACACCAGACAACAGAGGGATCGAGGAGACCAGAAATGTTCTTGGGGAAAGCATCTGATGCAGTAAAGACAGCCCAGTGAGATGCGCGCAGTCTCGCTCCTCACCCACCCCGCCGTGTGACCCTGGGGCGTCATTTGCCTCCTTGGAGCACCTGTGCGCAGGGACTTGTGAGGATGAAAGACTTGTTCGGCACCCGGTTCATAGAAACAGGTTAATAACTTGAATTATTTATTTTGGGGACCTTAATTTTAAATCCACCCCCCTTCCCCACTGGACCGGAACGACTCCTCTGCCCTTTTGGGAACAGGGCTTGACGGAGCCACAAACACAGCAGTGACAGTAACGATTGTTGGGGGATGGGCTTGCGGGTGCCCAAGGCTCATCTAGAAGACAGGCCTTTTGCAGGATGTCTCCTTGATGCTCTACTAAATGCCTGCCCCAACCCTCCACCTGCAGTTAGAGCTCCCTTTCCATTGTCTGTGGAGCTCACTCTACCGTGAGGGGGCTGCCTGCCCCGGCGGAGAGCACCAGAGCCATAAAAGTGTCAGAAAATTATGAACAACCGAAGCCAGGGCCCGTTGCTCTGCACTGGGCAGTGAGGGGGCACTAATGGTGTGCAGCCTGGAGGCCGTTCGGTACGTCCATCCATCTGTGGAGAGGGGAGTGAGGACGAGGCAAACGGTCCCCAGGAACGGGCTAGTTGCTCAGGCCCTGGGGTTACCGTTGAGCCACCCAGAGGGGTGGCCAGGGACAGGGAGCACAAAGCATGTGCTGGAAACATCTCTGGCTGGGACTCCTCTCCATTTCCCAGTGCAAGGTGCTGGGTTTTGTCCTAACCTTGTGGTGAGACTGGTCCTGAATTCACCTTTTCACAGAGTGCGCTGAGTTCTGTGGCTGTGAAGCTGGCAGCCGCCTGTGTATTAATTTAACTCTGTCTGTATAGGCCTTCAGCATGCAGTGTTGAGCACCCAGCACTACCACCTAATTATAAGGAACTCTTATCAATTTGCAGGATAGCTGCTTATGGGAAAGAATTATAATAAAAACACTACGCTAAACCCTCTGTTCTGAAGAGGTGAGCACCGGTCACCCAGTGAGAACATTAGCATTTAATCAGACGCTTGCTAAGCAACTCTATAGAAAGTTCTTGTCTTGAGAAAACATCCCTGGTTCTTAAACAGTTAAGTTTCTAGAACTGAATTGCACAGAACCTTTCTAAGAAATGGACACAGGAGGAGGTAATGACAAAGGAAGCTCTTTCTGGCACCCTAATTTGGCCCTGACGTCTGTCCTCTGGCCTGCTAAGGTGGGCTGCTTATGTGGGTACCACTGGAAGTGCCAGAAAGGATGTGCCCGAGACACGACCCACAGACATGACCGAGGAGGAAACACTGCGGCTCAGAGCGTGTTTGAGCGCTGGAGCTGGACTCCACATCAGACACAGGAAACCCAGCCTCCACCCTGCCCTTGCCTTGCTGGTGGCCTTGAGCAAACTGGGCAAGCCTTAGTTTTATCGTCTGTGAAAACAGACCCATTGACTTCAAAGAATGCTACAGCCGGGAGAATCCCTGCATTGCAATGGAATGAGCACCGGTCACATCCCAGGGCTACCGCTGATCAACCTTCAGCAAGTGACGATGCCTTTTCATGTCTACAAAGCAGCTACCCTGAAAATCCCCACTCTGCGTGTTTGCTTTTAGAGACTGAAGAGATCAGTCAAGCAGGGGGAAAACAGTTGACACTCAGGCTTGCAATGGCTGTCAGTTTCCCTTCATGCAGTCTTAGAATGGGACATTCTATGATAGCCCCAGTTTTTTGAGCAAATTGCACTTATGTAACAGCAAGAGGGCCCCTGAGATCCTTGGCCACCCTTTTATTTGGGGGCAAGTCAAGCACACACATTGTATTGACTCCACCTCTCCTCAGGAATGTCTTTTTTAACGCAATGGGGTAGGGCTACATTCTGTCACATTTCTTTGCCCCAAATTTACAATCACCCCTTGTCTGATGCTGGCCGAAGTTTGTCAGGCGGGTCTGGTTCAAATATCTATTTTAAAAATCACCCAAAACGCAAATTAAAATAAAAAACGTCATGTTCTTCTGTGTAGTCACATTAGCTTGGCCTCTGGAGAAATGGGGAAATAGCTTCCAGGCAGAACAGAAGGAACAGCCAAGGCACTGTTCCCCCCTGGATACGCCATGCGGAGAGGAGGCGGCTCAGCTGGAGAGGCCCCCCTCAGGCTCACTCTTTGCCAGTGGGCTCTTCTGGGCCAGGATACTGACGTCTCCAAAGCCAGGTGCTTTCGGGGGCGGACTGTTAATGACCCAGGCAAGGCTAGGGGAGGGAGATGCCGCCATCTTGGTACTCTGACCTGGTTTCTAGGGTAAAACTGGACATGAGTTCTTGCTGCATTTTATCTCTTAGCCTAAAATCGGATATGTACCGAAAGGAGTTCCTACAGGAGTGCAGTCTAGGTCCTGAAAGTTGGAAGAAGTGGAAATAAAATGACCTATGTTATGGGACGGAAGACCGTGGTCTCAGCACCAAGAACAAAGGGAAAAGGCTTTGCCCATTCGATTCAAGTGTGATTTTTATCTACGTATTATCGGCTGTCTAGTTATCAGGAATCAGTCCGCCTATCTTTCTATCAGTTCACTCCAACCCATCAGTAAAGGGAGTACTCACACTGCAGAAAGATGAAAACAGGAAAGCAAGTATTATAAAAATGTAAACATAGCTATGGAGACAGTATACACATAAAGAACACAAAATACACTGTGGTCTATTAATATGGCTGTGCCTGCAAGAGATGAATGTGGAGAGATATGAACATAGGCACATTTCCTTCCTTCCCTCCCACTTTCTTGAAACACTTATGTACTTTACAAACTTTCTACAAGAACATTTCCGTCTGATTAATGCCACTTTTGGTAACACCTGTATAATATTCCAGAACTGGGGCATTCCCTAATCAACTTGACAATTCCCAGTGTTTAAAGAAAGGAAGTTTGAGTCCCCATACAGTCCAACATCCCAGTCCAGATCATGGAGAAATTAACGGAGGCAGCTCTAGAAACACACATCAGCCAGTATTAGATGGGGGAGCTTTGGGGTTAACACCCTCCCTGCCTGGCCCCCGTGGCACATGAGCTTTGTGTGAGGTGTGGCTAGAGGACAATCAGATATCAAAAAGCCCAGGTAAATATGCGTCTGAAGTTATTTGTTCTCTGAAACAAATTTGTTCCCTGAAAGCAGCTGAGATTGCTTTCTGAAGTGACCCATGCATTTGATAGGATTAGACATGGCAGAAGTCCCAGAAATAACACTCCAGTTCAGGAAGAGCTGGCAATGTGTTACCATCAAGACAGGCCATTCTTAATGAGCAACTACCCACGCAGGTTTTTCGTGCAATGAAGAAGGATCTTTGCCTAAATAATGGGAAAGCACATTTATAGGATGGGTCATTTATTCACTGAACAAACAATTGTTAAGTACCTCCTAACATTGGTCCTGTTTAATACCCTGAAATATGGGCATGGGAATCCTATGTTGCGTTAGCCTCAGAGTGCAGACCAGGAATTGGAAACAGATCCATAAACTGGTCGTTTAGAGACTCTTGCACAACTGCAGGGGGCAGCATTACACTGGGCTCTGTTATAATGGCCCTAGGGGTTCAGTTTATGGAGATCAGTGCGGCTATCTTCCCCCGGAGTCGTGCATCTGGGGCAGTGTGAACGATGAAGGCATACATGATGAAAGCGTTGACGGGAGGAAGCCGAGGCACTGTGGGGTCAGAGGAAAGGACACAGCTCTGCCTTACTGGGAGGTGATGGGATGCCGTTAAAACCCCGCATCGAAGCTGACATTGACATTTGAAAAATAGTTGACAAGCAGATTCAAGAATAAGCCTGTAGAACAGAATAGGATTGGATGCTAATTTTTGCTTTCATTAAATATTTTCAGAAACAGATCAGACACCTTCCCAGCCTCCCAAGACCTTCATGGGGAAACAACTTCTTCATTTTCAAGGCACCACTGGGTCTCCTCACATTGTCCTTGGCTGTGGTGGCATCTCCCTTCGCACTTGTGTGCCCCATGCAGTGTTTGCTGCAGGGGCTGCCAACTGGGACACTTGTCTGTGAACCCCCAAACATCGGTAGTTCAGCACAGACCACACAATTAACTTTCTTTTTACCCTCAGCCAGATTTCAAACAAAGACCCCCAGAGATGTCTGGAAAATTAATTTATTAAAAAGCAATAGCTTGACAATACACATGATGGCAGGAGAAATGAATATGTTCAATATCTTATAAAACAGTTGGCAATCACATAATAGAGCGTTCATTGTCAATTTAGTAGCTTGTCTCATTATGCTCGGCAAATAGTTGTAAAATAGTGTATTATTCATGAACCAACATGTGTTAATTACTTTTAGTGCACATTTATTTTTCAAATGCAATAAGAGTTATATTCATCTAGAAAGCCAACTTATTTTCCTAAAGTCTGCTTCAGGATTCTTTCAAAGGAAGAGCCACAGTTGTGTTTCTCAAGCTTGAAAATATAAATTGGTAAAGTCAGCACCTTTGTCCCAGCATAAAGCAGACAGGGACAGTCCCTGCCTTCGACTGTGCAGCGAAGGGCTAGCTGATCCTACCCCCCAGATATAGACCCCACCCAGTGCCTATCACAGTCCTGAGAGAGAGGGTAAGAAGCAATTCAGCCACCTCTGTCTCATCATGAACTTGGCCATGTAACTTGCTTTGCAATGGGATATGAGCAGACAGACAAGCAGGGAATTGCAACACTCTTGCATTGTTAGATGTGCCTTTTTACACTTCTGCCATTCTCCATTCGGGAAGTGCTCCCTGGGGAACACTAGTCCAAGGAAAAGGAGAGACACACAAAGTAGACGTGAACACAATCCGTAGCCTGGAGCCCAACCCAACCTGGATCAGTTGACCCTAAGCCTACAGACAGACAGGTGAGCAATGATAATGATTGCTGCTTTAAGCACTGCATTTGGGGGGTGCTTTGTTATGCAGCAAACACTGACTGATACATGTGGCAGATGCAGAATGTGCTTTGGGATGCCCTGGGGGAATCCTCAAAGCAACTGGCAGTCAATTCACCTCTATTTCACTTACTCTGGAGGATGTTTGGCCCATGGGAATGTAAGCCCAAGAGAGAAGCCACATACAGTATAAAGAGAAAACGGATTTTTTTTTCCCAAATGTGAGCCTCAGACTGAAAGCCACTGGGTACAGCTGCTCTGTGAGACTTGATTTGCATCAGGCTGCTTCCCACATGGGTAACTTTCTAGGATACATTACAGGAGGAATTGATTTGGTTGGTGATGGCTGACAGCTCTTCACTGCAGTGCTGGGGGGAAGGCCAACCTCTAGAAATACCTGACCATGCAGGGTTGTTACAAGTGTTAAATAATAATGGAGAAAAATGCCCAGCACCACAGGTACCCAGCGAGTGGTGCCAGCAGCAAGCATAGTCATGATGGTGGCTTGTGTTAGAGCTGTTTGCTGACGTTGGATTCAGCTGTAGAGGGAAGGGCGAGAAGCACCCTCTCCCGTTCCCTACCGCCAGTCACGCCTCCCCAGAACCCAGGTGTCCTTCTTGTCCCTCTCCCAAGACTCCCTCCTCCGTAGTGCCAGCAGGTGTTCCTGCCCTGGAACACCTACCAGAAGCCTAGCTGGGTCCCGAAACCCTGACCCTTCCATAGTCCATCCTAGCTAGACCTTGGCTGGCGGGGTCAAAGTCTTCTGGCTTCAATAAGCAGAAGAAGATCTTCGAATCAAGCATCTGACTTTCAAATGGAGTCACTTCCTGGCTTCTCTCCCTGCCATAACTCGCAGCCCCGGCTGGCCCTCTTGGTCAGAGGAATGCTGGGACACTGCAGGGTTTTGGTAAGCCAGCCCAGCCATTGTCTGCGTGTCAGCACAGGTGGCGTCCTCTGCCTGCCTCCCTCTCCCTCCTCTGCGTCCACCCAAGTGCACATCCTTCAAGACCCACGTTCTGGGCAAAGACAGCCAGCTGGTTGATTCCCCAGGGCAAGTCCAGCCTTCCAGCCTTTGGGGCCCGCCGACTCCTGCACACACTTCTCCAGGACGAAGCAAAGGTGCTGTTCTGTTTTGTCTGTTCAGTCTTTCTGTTTGTTGCACTCATGCATGAGATCTTTGAAAACATGCCCCGCAACTCAGCCCTGGGCCCCCAGCCTCTTTCAGAGTGTTGAGACACAGAAGGTGCTCGGGAAATGTGTGCAATAAATGTGCTTGCTGGGGCCAGCCCCTGAGGACACATGAGAGGCTCTAGCCTTTTTCCTTGCCGACCAAGCCTGGCTTCTCCAGGTGCCTCTCCTCTTCTCCCTGTTATCTAGATCCCCAGCATTCCCTATTGAACACATGGCAGCAGATTCTAGCTCCTTCTTATTAGAGTTAAAAAAAAAAAAAAACATGCCATCTCCAATGACTCCAAGCCCTCCAGGGACAGCCTATGCGAGGTTTACAGCGATAGGGAGCATGCGAGGACATTTCTAATTAAATTCTTTAGTGCTTCTACTTGACCTCATTTCAACTGTGCCATAAATCTTAAAAAAAAAAAAACCCTCAAATCCAAAATTTTAAATAATGCTTATGATTTGGTTTAGCACAGGGACTCTCCTTATTAATCCAGGAGCTGAACACACTTTGGTTGTCAGGGTATATTTTAAAACAGGGTCAGTTAAAGGGCACTGACCATTTCAATTAAAATGTTTTCAAGGATTTCTAAATAATAAACTGATCTTGCCTATAATTACAGATGAAATAATAATTAAAAAAAACCCTCATAATCCTGTGTGTAATGTTATGGCACGCTGTTGGTGTCCACGTACCAAGACAAATACGTCCGTGAGACAGGGAGCCGTGGAGACAATTAAAGTATAAATCCCAAGCACCCATTACCACCCAGGCTCTATTAGGCTGACTCTGTCTTTGGTCACATTAAAGCCCCATAGAATTTGCTACTGGCTTGGGAGGGAATGGTGTTGGTCCTTCTTAAATGAAAATGTAATTCCGCTCTGTAAATCCCCGCCGTAATTGGTTAATAAGCACACACTGTGGCAAAGCGACCACTGGGAAGGATTGGTTGGGGGATGTCCCCCTCTTAATTCTCACTTCCCGCAGCTCCTCTTGCTTAGGGGTTGTTCTCCTTTGCACGTCTGCCGGGCTTTCGGAATGTGGAGACCTGGAAACCCCAAGTGCATTGGATCCTACCGAGAGGCCATTCATGAGGAAGAATGGTGTCATTCTTACGCCGTTTAGTCTATCCTGGGGTTTCTCAGCCACAGCACTACAGGCACTGGGATGGACAAGCCTTCGTCTCATGGAACCGTCCTGTGTGTTCCAGGGTGTTCAGCAGCACCCTGGGGCCTGGCCCACTAGATGCCAGTAGCGAGACCCTACCCTGTTGCAACAACCCAGTGTTTCCAGATGTCGGCAAAAGTCTCTCAGTGGCGCTATGTCCACGCCCCCTCCCACTGCAGTTAAGAACCACTGGTCTGGTCAGATGCCCCCATGCGCCCTGGTCTTAGCACCTATGATGGTGACTCATGATAACGCAGTCACTGTTCTTTGCTTGGTTCTCTTCTGCCCTGGCTTGTATCACCTCTTCCCCCTTTGGACCGCCCCCTGCCCGCTTCATGTCCTGCTCCTGTGTCTGTGCACTGCTTGTGGCTGCTGGGGTGTGACCCGCACTTATCGCTGAAGGATCTGGAGCCTGAGCTGATCTGAGGCTCTTCCTTCCAGGAGTCCTCTGCGACAGGCTATCTACACAGCTCAACCCTTGCCTCTGGTCCCCTCAGACAAAGTCCAGCCTCCACTACCCCTGAAGGCAGCTTTGTCACTGCACACCAGTTTCTCCCAGAATACAAGCTGCCCCTGGCTGGAAGACAGGTCACGATGGGATCTTTGTGCTTCCTTCCAGGCTCCTGGAGAAAGGCACCCTCTCTCCTTAATTTTTAGGTTTCCACTGTATCTGATAGAGCCAGGGGCACCATAATCCACTGTCTTTTTGCTTATTTTGAATGCTCAGTTTATTTCTTTCAAGAGTCTCTGGCCAGGTATCAGAGAAAATGAAATTTGGGCCATTTTGTGAACTTGAGCTAAAATGCAACACTTAGTGTTGTTGGGGCCAAACTGCTGCCATTCTCGCATCTGGGGCCTCATGCCTTCGATGGGGAGGGAGGTGGTGCCGAGTGCGATGTGAGGCAGAATGGTGCTCTGGAAATGGGCAATGGGGTTGCAGATTAAAATACAAGACACTGAATTTAATTTGAATTTCAGATAAGCAACAAATTTTTTTTTACATGAGTATGTCCCAGATAATATGGGATACTCTTATGCTAAAAAATCAGTCATTTATCTGAAATTATAATTTAACTGAGTGTTTTTTATTTTTACTTAATCTGGCCACTCTAGGCAGGCCAGATCTCTTTCTTTCAGGGGATGTTAGATCTGAACTTGACCCTACTCTTCCACCCTACCCCCAGTTCCTCAGATTCTTCTGCGGACCTGGTCGTGATTGCTCTGAGCCCCCACATGGCAGGTGGTCACCAGGGGAAGTGAGGGCTCAAAGGGAACCCAGTGCAGATGCAATCTCGTCCTGTCACATCCTGTTACCCTGACCATGCTGGCCACAGGCCCAGGAGATCCGGGTACCTTTCTAGGCCTGACTTCTCATAGGCACTCCCTGGGTCACAACCCTGTTGTGGTTTGCCACTCTGGCCAAGGCAGTGTCCGTGTGTGTTGTCTCGCTGAAAAGTGAAAGATTCAGTCAAGGCTGATTTGACTTGCAGTTCCTGATCTTGTAACTCACTGTTCTACTAGATTCTCCTTCTGTTGCTTCTGAAATTCTGCCCATCTGGGATATCTGCATCCTGCCCCTGCCCGGTGCTCCCATGTCCTGTGCGGCAACTGAGAGACGTCTGATCACTCTTCCGTAGTGTCACTGACTACCTTGGTTTGCTTGGGACTGAAGGGTTTCCTGGAACTCAGGGTCATCAACACTATAACTGGTGAAGTTCTGGACAAACCAGGATGACGTGGTCGCCCGCTGTGCAGGTTGTTGGCGGAGTTCTCTGGATGCATGGTTTACAGCGAGCAAACCTCCAAAATTCAAATGCCAACCCACTGAATGATAGGGTCCTTACTCATACCCATACCAGGTTGGTAAATGAAAGTGAATTCTAGACTGTCAACCAACAGCCTGCTATACAGTCTGGAATTAACCATCACCTCCACCAAGAGGCCTTCCTGGACCATCCTGCCCGCATAGCCCCAAGCCCTAAATTCTGATGTCTTCAGAGCATGTCTCACAATTGATAGTCACATATATACATATATTTTGGGGGTGTGGGATGGGGACCACTTGCTTATTGTCTGTCCTCAATAGCCAGTAAACTCCACAAGGGCCACCAACGAATGTTTCATTTATTGCTGAAATCCCCAGAACTGCGAATCATCCGGGCACACTGTAGGTGTTCCAAAAATACCCACTGACCCGACAAATGGAGGATTCAGGGCCTTGCAGTGCCAGGGCCAAGGGGCTAAGGAGGTGGGGCTGAAGAAATAAAGCCTCTGCCCTTAAAGGGCTGGAGGGGCAAGACTGATGTTTAAACAGATGGAATCAGCACAACGGGGAAGGTTTATGGAAATGTGTGGACCAGAGGGAGCTGTATGGAGCCATGTCCAAGTAGGCTCAGCAAAGAATGTGCCCAAATCTTTGTTTGAAATGGATCATCAAGGATGGCCCAGGACTCCCTCCTCTTTGCCTGGCAAAGACACCGCAGGCAGGAGCAATGCAAGGGCACTGGGGCACAGGGTGGCACTGGGGTTCAGGGCCCCATAGGGTGGATGTGAGTGAGGGAAGGCTATATATAAAAATTGCCTTGGGGAGGTTGGACAGATGTCTGAGGCAGATTAAACCCAGGTCCATCCAGCGATCCTATTTTTCGAATGAAAAAAAATGGTAGACTGGGTTTCCTGGTTAGGCATTTTCTCTCTTGTCAAGATATGCCAGATTCCTCTCATTCCCCACCCTCTTCACAGCCTGTGTGTGTGGTGCCATTTTGACTAACGTCCTCGTCCCATTCTAAAACCCACTACAACTCCATCTGCCCTCAGCCCTGCTCTGGCCAACATCATCTTCCTCCTCCTCGCCTCTGTCCCCTCAGTTTGCAGGGCAGCAAGGGACACACCTATTTAAACATCTTCTACCAATTTGTGAATGACTGCTTTGGGCTATCTAAATTTAAAGAGTAGTCTGATTTTTAAGAGGGAATCATTTACCTGTCTGAATTTCCCATTGCTTGAAAATGTCTAATCCCACAAAAAAGCCACCACCTGGCCTTCTCTCTTATCTCACGGGCCCTGGTTCCAAAAACACATTGACATTCGCTCACACAGGCACCCACAGTATGGGCCTCTAGAACAAAAGCTTGAGTCCCCTTTACTGTGTGTGGCTCGGTTTGCCGGGTCGTTGTTTTGTGGCTATACTTAAATATATCAACACAGTCTTCAATTTTCTGTTAATGAGGAAAGAGAGGAAAAAACGAGTAGACCACTCCCAGAAATTGGATGGGAAATCTAATTTCCAACAAGAAATGGTTAAATTCTAGTGGATTTTAGTAGCTGTGTTGGTACATTGGTTGAGACATGGGACATGTGGAAAAGTAGCCAGTGGTGGATGGAACTGAGTATAGGAATTCAACATCTGTACTTTGCCTAAGAAAAATGCCAAAGAGTGAAGTTTCCCCAAACTGGAAATTTTTTATGCCCATCCATCCATCCATCCATCCATCCATGCATCCATCCATCCACCTTTCAATAAGGTACCTCGGCCAGGTACCGTCTTAGCTTCCCAGATGGCTCCTGTTCTAATGGATCTCACATTCGGTAGGCAGGCGGCAGAGTAAATAAACAAAGTCAATTGATAAACCAGAAAACATCAGCTCGTGATAAGTGCTATGAAGAATATACATCACATCACAGTGGAGAGAGCTCAGTAGAGAAGAGGGAGGGGGTACTGCTTTGGAGCAACGGTCAGGGAAGGCCTCCTGGAGGCGGTGACATGTCAACCGAATCAGGAGTAAGCTCGGAAAGTGAGCCCAAAGGAGAAGAGTGGAAGAAAGAAAAAGCATCTTGGAATTGGCGGCATCTCAACGGGGAGAAAAGATGAACCCCACATGCACAGAGAAGGCACCCCCAACTTCCCTTTGCTGATGCCGACGTGCGCCACGGGAAGCTTGCTTTTCCCTCGGCTCACTCAGTTGAATCCAGTCTGATTCAGTAACAGACACAGTAACTGACTCTTTGCTGAGCTTTGTGAAATTAGGCACTTGGTGAACTGGCATTAGGGAGGAGGGAAGAGGGGTTTTGCTGCAACAGCCCGAAGCCTTCTGTACAAACGTTTCCCGAGGCACCACTTCCCCAGTGGAAGTAATGGGTGGCCATGTGCAAACTGCTTAGCCGTCCTAACCACCATCCACCAACCCTCATTAGCTGCAGCGGGAACAAAGGCACCTGCCTGGGAGGCCCTGTCGGTGAAAACACAACAACACAGAAGTTTGGTCTGGAGGCGCCTTCACTAACTCCCATCGGTGTTTTGTATCAAAGCTTCGCAGTTGACAGAATGCAAGATGGGAGAGACTGTTTCCGCACACCCCAAACTCTTCTTGGCTAAAACAACCCTGTTTAGAAAGCAGCCACTGCCTATACATTTCTGGAATGAGCCAAAACGTTTCGTTTCCTTCTAAGAGGGCTTATAACGTTGGTTACGTTAAGGACATCTTTTCTTAACAGTTCCTGCTTTACCCACCCCGTTCGGGACAAATTCTTGCTAATCTCAATGTCTCCTAACATGTAACAATGTATTTTTTGGTTTGTTTTATTCTGTCCCCAGGAAACTGCACACTGGGCTTGGATTAATTACGGTATTAATTTATTTTATTTGGATCAGAAAACAAATGCACCACATGTGACATACATTGGGATTACTTCTTTTTTTTTTTTTACATTAACTTCTCATGGTTAAGACAGCGGAGTTCTGTAGAAAGGGTTAACAGCACCACTTAGAATTAATTGCTACTACCCGATCATAAATTTTGCTTTTTGGAATAAAGCAATTTTCTCTGCGTTGCAGTCTTACGAATAAGATACAGTGTCTGAAATAATAACTCTATTTCAGACAGCCCGCATTCTCCCCCTTCTCTCAACTAATTTCTTACATGATTCCCCTGGTTTTACAAGTATTTTTAATAGGCTGGATGTTCCAGATTCGTCCACACAGTCAAATCCTTTCATAATCAGAGACTTGTTTTTCCACAGGACTTTAATTCCCTCTGCAGATCTGTAACATGGGTTGGCCTGATCTGGTTTACATTTTCTGACATGTTTTCCCTCCCCTGAAGATTAACTTAACTATCACTTGGCTCCTTCTCAATCCTTTTCATCTCATTTTCACTTTAAAAAAAAAAATCTGATTTCATTCAGGAGGGTATCTTACACTGTTTTGTGAAGATAGGGATTTTAGTTCTGGGAACGAGGTAGGTTCCTGCCAAGTGTTTCTCACTTGGATTCCAGATGATGCTCAGATTGTCTGAAATTAACACGAGTCCAGGATTCTTTAAAAACAACAACATTCAGCTTGATGAGTTGTATGTCTCTGTCAAGCATGCAGTGAAGTCAAGAAAATTTTAGCTAAAAATCCAGTTGTGTTAGTCATTTATCATTAGGTACAAAACTCACTGAATTTGGTAAGACAATTTAAAAAAATTTTTTTTAATTATCCAGAATTCTGTTAATTCCTTTCTTTAGACCCTGTCTCATGCCTTAGGATTCAGCTAAGAAAAATCTCTTTGAAGATCTAGTTGGTTGCTTAATACTCCATCCTACTTCTTTCCTTCTTCGGTCATGGAGCTAATTACATCTTGCAGTTGTTTTATTCTTTGTTTGGTCTATCTCTGCCACTATGCCATGTTCTATGACTCTGTAAAGTAATGGTTGCCATGCTTACTGAACCCAGACCAGTGCCTGACACAAAGCAGGTGCTTAATAAATGTTTGGTAAATTAATAATCATTAAAAAAAAAAAAAAAGGCAGGCCCCAGAGGGGGCAATTTTCTCCTCAATTCTCTGATCTGGCTTCCTACATTCACTGAATTTGCCAGTGACCAGCACAGTCTCATCCTCCTATTTCCAATCAGTGATGAACTCTCGACACTCTGCTGTTGCTGGTTTAGAAGACAGTGTTTTCATGGTTTCCCTTCTCCTGCCAGAGGTGTCCACAGATGCTCCCCCAGGGTGGGAAGGGCTCCACCAATCACAGGCCTCCTGGGTCCCTCCTTCCGTGTGCTCAGTCTCCGGGGTCTGGTGCTTTGAACACACAGCTTTCTCTGGGCTGTGCAAACCTTGCAGAGGAGGCCAGCGAAGAAGGGTGGGCTTCAGGGCCAATTCCCCACCATGACGTGCGTGCCTCCGCTCGTGCGGCGATTTGCAGCAAGAAGCATCAAGGAGACCGCTTGGCAGCTCAGCTGTCTCCAATTTGCTGGAAGCCAGTGGAAAAGTCACCTGACCTCGTTGGCCCTCAGCCTTTCCACTGCCAGAATGAGGGGCTTGGACTACATAAACCCCGTATTATTTCCCTATAAAGCCCTAGCACGTTGCGATTGCTTACATTACACTGAGCGGCCGCATTTCTTCCCCGGGCAGGATTCAGCCCTTGCACTGCCGCTCAGAGGACACGCTGCATCGGAGTGGTGGGAGCAGTTAAAGCCCATAATTCCATGATGATGAGCACCAGCTCGGAGGTTCTTGAACAATTCATGTCTATTTATACAGAATCTGGGATCCCATCCAGCAGTCCTGCCGATTGCATCAACCAAATAATAACCGTGCTTGAGAAATCCGTTACGTGTCCCTTCCAGGAGCTTGGGTTAGCAGCTCACCTCTTACGGCTTGCTAGCCTGGCTGGCCTTCAGAGGGTGACCAACCATCCTGGTTTGCCGGGACTGGGTGGATTCCCAGAACGCAAGCCCTTCAGTGCTAAAACCGGCACGGTGCCCAACACCCAACAATTGGTGGCCCAGCTCTACTTATTTCTAATAACGCTAGAGTTCTCACATCATCAGGGATGACGAGCCTACCATGTGTTACCTTTTACAAGGACTTTGCCATATCATCGGATCTTCACAACAACACTTACGGTACTAGAATCATGCCATTTCACAGATGATGAGACTAAGGCTCGGAAAGGTTACACGACTTTCTCAAGGTCAGAAGGCTACTGGGCAGCAGAATGAGCCCTGGAAACCCTGACCCACCTGAACTTCTCCCCCACGTCGAAATCAGGAGTTTGAAAACTGACCGGGTGTTTTATGATATCAAGGAATGATTGTTAACTGCTCTGGATGTGATAATATTATTATGGTTACTGTTTTTTAAAAGTCTGTATCTTTTAGAGATATGTTTAGAAATATTTACTGATGGAAAAAAATCAAATAAAATGTCCATTAAGTCTCATCAAGCTCAGATCCCCATGAGCGATCTCCATGAGAGTCAATCCCGAGGATCGCAATGGTGTAGAAAGTGTCAAACCCAGGGGCCCATGCTGGGTCTGCCCCTAACATAACAAGTGACCTTGGGGGAGTCACTTTGTCCCTTTCTTCCTCTAAATTAAGTAGCTTGGTGTGATTATTTCCATGGCCCATTTTTCTGTGTGACTATCAGGCTGAATGATGGTAGTTACCTGGATCTGGTGGGACAGTTTTCTGCACAAGCGTTCTTTAATAGAATACAGACTGTGCCCAATATATATTTTCCAGTTTGCCTGGGTTTAGACATAATCTGCATCACAAATATATATATATATATATTTTTTTTCTGGGAGAAAAGTCTTGATATTCAAACTTCTTAGTGTTTGTTTGTTTAGCAGAGGAAACTTTTCTTCAAATGAAATATTCCCAGATGCCTAACTTTATAAAACCTTTTAAAGAGAGTTGTTCTCATCTAAAGGAGAGCCAAGAATCCCCAAAATAGCATCTTTTGGAAACTTCCTGGTCTATGGCATCCTGGCCAGCATAAATCTAACAAGATTGAAAGAAGCACTTAGTAATGCAGTGATTATATCTCTATAAAGCAGGGTCGGCAAACTTTGTGGAAAGGGCTGAAGATTAAACATTTTAGGCTCTGTGGGCCATAAGGTGTCTGTCTCCTCAATTTGTAGCATAAACATAGACAATCCATAAAAGAATGGTTGTGGCCAAGTTCCCATAAAATTTTATTTATAGGCACAAATGTGAATTTCATATACTTTCAAGCGCCACAAAATATCCCCCCTCCCTCCCAGAGCAATTGAAAATGTAAAAACTATTCGTCGTTGGTGGGCCATATAAAAACAGGTGGCGGCCTTAACTTCGCGCATGGGGCACTGTGTACGGACCCCTGTTGTAAAGCCTTCTCATTCACATGAGACGCTAAAAAGGTGCCAGGAGCCTTGTTTCAAGTCTAGCCTCTAAGAGTTGCTCTCTGCACATTTGTGGGAGAGCTTTGCAAGCCCTCCAGGCCTCGGCTTCCTCAGATGTGAGAGGGGAATAAAATACAACCTACAGGGCCAGGGAAGCGTGGGGAGTCTCTGTACTTGCCGCTCAGTTTTGCAGTGAGCCTAAAACCACTCTAAACTATAAACTCTACTTGAAAGATAAATAAATAAAGCCTACTTCGTGAGTTTACTGTTAGGATGAAATGAGATAAGACAATAAAATCTCTTTGCACCTGGTGGGCACTCTTAAACGGTCATTACCCAGCTCTCCTGGAAACCAGGGATCTGCCCTTCTTGGCCCTACTCGTGATTAACCTCCAAAGAGCAGCGACCCTGGTGTGCCACAGCCCGGGAGCAATGAACTTGGATCCAGGGCCGGTTTTGGCAGAATGAGCTGACCTAGAATCGGTGCGGATGAAACTCACAAGGGTAGCCGCCCCGCCGCCCATCTCATGACTGGCTGAACTCCAAGGCCTTTCCCCTGGGCGACAAGCTTGTTTGCCTTTCTTCTGCAACTTTTCCCAAAGGTCTGGGCAATGTTTGCTTAAGTATCTTTATCACTGTTGCCTCCAACTCCTGCCCTAGATTCCCTACCTTGGCCGTGAGAACTATATATAATCCCTGCTGAGGTTCCCATGGTCTCCCTCCTGCAGCCACCTGCCTGGAAGGTGGGGGTCCCATACACACCTGATAGCACTCTCCCCCTCCTTCACTTTTCCACTCCTTTACCCTCGGCCTCACCGAGCTGCCTCTTCTCCAGGCGTCTCTCTGTCCTCGAAACGTTGAGTGCGCACTATTTCTGGGAGTACATTTCTGGGCTGGCTGGCCGTGTCCAGCTTGTCCTGTCTGCAGGACCTGGGGTCTGGGCTATCGGAGATCTGACCGGAGATCTCTGTATTGTCATCACCGAAAGACTCCTGGTGGTTCTTATCCTTCTTTCTTCTCTCCCCCAACCCCCACCTAAACGCCGCACAGAAGGGCTGGCTCTGTGCAGTCTACATTCAAGGCACATGCCTAACCCCAGTCAAGTTCATCCTGCCCCTCCCATGTTGTTCAACATCATTAGCCATCAGGGAAATTCAAACCAAAACCACAGTGAGATACCACCTTACACCAGTCAGAATGGCAAAAAGGACAAGGCAGGAAACAACAAATGCTGGAGAGGATGTAGAGAAACGGGACCCCTCTTACACTGTTGGTGGGAATGCAAGTTGGTACAGCCACTCTGGAAAATGGTATGGAGGTTCCTCAAAAAGTTAAAAATAGAGCTACCGTACGACCCAGCAATTGCACTACTGGGTATTTACCCCAAAGATACAGATGTAGTGAAAAGAAGGGCCACATGCACCCCAATGTTCATAGCAGCAATGTTCACAATAGCGATACTGTGAAAGGAGCCAAGATGCCCTTCAACAAGTGAATGGATAAAGAAGATGTGGTCCATATATACAATGGAATATTACTCAGCCATCAAAAAGGATGATTATGCAGCATTTGCATGGACATGGATGGCTGGAGGGGATTATGCTAAGTGAAGTAAGTCAAGCAGAGAAAGACAATTATCATATGGTTTCACTCATATGTGGAACACAGGGAATAACATCAGGAGAAGGAAGGGGGAAATCAGAGTGGGAGACGAACCAAGAGAGACTATGGACTCCGGAAAACAAACTGAAGGTTTTAGAGGGGAGGGGGGTAAGGGGATGGGTTAGCCCGGTGGTGGGAAGTAAGGAGGGCACGTATTGCATGGAGCACTGGGTGTTATACGTAAACAATGAATCATGGAACACCACATCAAAAACTAATGACGTACTGTATGGTGACTAACAAAGCCTAATAATAAAAAATAATAAAAATAAAAATAACTCTCATTTTACCTTCCTTTTTGTTTAAAAACTAGAGCACATCCTGTATATTTACATTACAAAAGTAACCCATATGCCTTATTCAAAGTGCAAAAAAGTTGAAGAGAAAAATAATCGACCATACCCTTATTCGACATTTTGAAATAATTTCCTATGGAAGGATTGAGAGGTATTGCTGGGATTATAGTAGTGGGTGCTGTCTAGTCATTTAACACAGCAGCACCACTATTTCTCCGTTATTACTCTCTTAGCGAGCATCACTCTATGACTTCATAATATTTCAGCCAGGGATCGCATTCCGTTTTATTTAATCGTCTCCATTTTATTGAACATTTGTTTCCAGTTTCCACCTTATAAATAATACTCAAAACAATATATTTGTGCATAGATGATTTTTATTGTATCTTAAATTACTTATTTATGGTTGACTGCTACAGGTAGAATAACTGCAAGAACGTCTGAAAGATAGTTTGTGTTTTTTAAGGAAAAAGTATTGTCAGGGTATGTGATGAATGACGTGGTCACTGCTGACTTCCTGCCTTTTCCCGACCGGTCGAGAATCTTGGTCTTAGACTGCTTCCCCAGAATCATCCTCAAGAAAATTCCTGCTCAGCTTGACACCTTGACACCAAGCCACGATCTTCCCTTCCCTTGAGCTCACTCGGCTGCAAACTATACCAGATCAACTACGTGGACCAACTTTTATTTCAGAACGAAAATACCAGCTCAACCATTCATCATTTCGCCTGACCTTTCTGAGTTCATCAACTTGCCTGTGATCTATAACAAAACCTACCTGCTTTGTTTTAAGGAAATTTCAGGAATGGAATCCCAAAATCAGCCCATGTGGGGTAGCCTTTAGTCTGGTAAGTGAAGCTGTAATATTCCTGAAGTCTTGGGGGGATCAAGGAGTCCCATTTCTCTGGACCCTTGTCTGCCACCAGTCACTGGTGCAGTTTCATGTGTCCTAAAAATGTGTTCTTTCTGAACATTCCGAAGGCTGGGTTGCCTCCAGGTATCTTGCATCCAATCGGGTGATGGCACATACACCCCTTCAATTGCATCCAACCGTAGCCACGTATCTGACTTCGGAAAAGCGTGGGCTGACCTTGGTTTTGGCTCAGGTCATGATCTCATGGGTCCTGAGATCTCGTCCCACATGGGGCTCCGTGCCCAGCAGGGAGTCTGCTCGAGATTCTCTCTCTCTCTGCCTTCTCCCGCTCTCTCTCTAAAATAAATAAGTAAATCTTTAAAAAACAACAACAACAACAAAATGCTGGCATTTGCCTTTTCTGTCAAATAGCCCCACTGTCTCTTTGAGGTCAACCTGTAGCGCTCCCTCGCTGGGACAGGTCTGCGACATAAGATTCCAGGGCACAACGATTATCAGAAGTGACCAGGGTGCCCTCTATTCTCATTCTGGGAGACAGCAACCCTCTGCGTCAAGTGACAGCAGGGAAATTTGCTACCTGCCTCCTTTTCAGAATGAGTAAAAACCCTATCCATCCAGAAAATCCATTTGGAACTGATCTCCATGCTTTTATATTTAGGCTGCATTTACCTTACGGCAATAGCAAATTTGCTTCACAGCCAGAAGGGGCCTCGGAGCTCATTTTGAGAGCCCGTCGGAGTTTCTCGCAGGGGGTCACAGGCAGCCACTTCTCAACTCTTGACTGATGGGCTGTCCTTGGTCTGGGGAAAAGATCGTCTTTGAGTGTCAGCACAGATTCGGGAGGGAAGGTGGCCTCTGGGCCTGCGAAGACCACCACTGACCAGCTGTGGCTCCCTGTCCTCACCCGCGGTGGAGAAAGTAACTGCTTCCCCGCGACGCTGTTGGGAGGAAGAGACGCGTCTGTCCAGCGCTCTGCATGGCACGTGGCACGAGCGTTGGCCACCGCTGAGAGTCATTATCGTCCGCTAGGTGGACCCCTGGTGAAGTGCGGCAGCCAAGACCATGACAAGTGTGGACAGGTCACCCTCCCAACCCGAAGAGCATCCATTTCACTCTTGCACTTTACAGGTGAGGACAATAACCAGCAGATGACTTGATGGCTGACCTGAGGTCATGGTAGCACTTAAACTAAGCTCTCCTGACCCACAGCCCAGTGTTCTTTCTGGTACCCCGCACTGCCTGCCAAAAACCCAGGCCACCATCTTGCCCTCCGGACGAGGACACACCAGGAGGTGGCTGAGTTGACAGTACGGAGCGGGACAAGACACATGCCCACCACAAGGTCTTAGCCATGGACGTGGGTCTCTGGGCTGGGACAGCCGGGTTTCCCTAGCAACCTGACCACCCTTTCTGAGTTCCGGCCGCTGATCCCCAGGTCTGTTCAACCCCGCCCCCGGGCACAGTCGGCGGACGCGCCTTCCTCCGCAGACTGTCTGGGGGACATTTTGACAATACACTTTCAAGCCTGAAAAATCTCCCCATTGGTGCTCACAGGCGTCTACACAGGAGATAAAATGTCAGAGAGCGTTTCAAACAAAGAGTGCATGTAAAAAGTGTCGCACTCCGAATAAGGTCTGTCGCTTGGCGAATGTTCATTTCCTGGTTTTGCTAGTGAGCTGTGGTTGTGTGAGATATGATCACTGCAGGGAGCCGAGACCTTTCTGTACTATTTTTGCTACTTCTGGTGACTCTAAAATTATTTCAAGATGAAAAAAAAAAAACCAAAAAACTAAACATACAAGTCCCCGTGCTTTGCCCCATTGTTCCAGAAATTATCCTAAGGAAATCAAGATGCATACAGAAACAGCCCCGACATCTACCCTAGAAGTTTTAAAGGAAATTCTCGTGCAGCTATTCAATGAGGTGCGGAGCCCAAGTCACCCTGTGGTGAGGACAGGGATCGCAGTGAGGGGTGAACGTCAGACGGCATGGGTGGGCTCTGCAATGTCGTATCTGCTGGACCCCACACAAGCTGTTAAACATTTCTGTCCCTTGGGCTCCTGATCTGTGAAATGAATATCAGGTTTACCTTGTTGCATTGTCTGTGTTGAATCTATGCGGGTAATGCATGTGCAGAACAGAATCTGACACCTTGATGTGCTCAGTAAACATGAGCTGTTACCATGTTAGCGGACACTAACGAGAGGAGCAAATGTTGCTATTAGGGAAAATTGGAGACTATAAAACTATACTTATAGTATCGATGGACACAGACATGCATGAAGCAACTCGAAGGTCTCGCCGCAGCGTGACAAGTGTTTGTCTTCAGCTGGTGCTTTTCGGTTTCCCTCTTCACGCTCCTCTACGATTTCCAAAAATCATTCAACAGCACTAGGGTTGTGAACTTTTAAAATGAGGCTAAAAGGTGACCCCTGGTTAAAACGAGGGCCTACATGACTACCCCCAGCTGCTCTGCCCATAAGCACACTGACCTCTATGCTGCCTGGGAGCTCTGGTCGCCAGTTTCTGAGACGCCCATACTCCCCAAGGAAGGAGGAGTGGGGTGTAAGTCTCCAGGGCGCATGGTTATTTGCTGTTGCTAATACCCATGCTGGCTGTGAGCTCTGGGGTCCCCAAGGGCACACGGTCTGCCCTTAAAGCACGGGACATGCTTGGGAGACCGGTGAGGTGCAGCATTCATGGGGCTGGCCCCCGGCAGGATGGTCGGTCACCTGCCTCGGTCTCCACTCTCCCATTCCCACCCCCAGAGAGGCATCTCCAGGGGACACAGGCTAACAGAGGGGGCTGTACTCCGTGCTGTGCCGGGGAGAACTTTCTGGGGCCCAATCCCCCCCCTCTTTTTTTTTTTTGTTTTTTTTGTTTTTTGCTTTTATGCTTTCCTCTTCTTTCCTGTAATGGAGCCAGCCCACAGTGGCTGGGCTTCTCTCCTCGGGCCTGGTTGTTCTCATGAAGGTCTCTCGTGGGCACTTGTGGGCGCTCAAGCCGCCTATTCATCCTTGTCCAGGGTTCTGGCTCCTTCTCTAACCCTATCAGCGACCCTCAGCCGGCTCTGGAAGAGGAACAAGGAGCCGCCAGGCCCTGGGGGTGCAGAGGAATTTAGGGGTCAGGCACCAGCAGGGCTGCCATGGCTAGTGAGGCCGGGCAGGAACACAGAGGGCTTGTGTGATCTAAATAGACACCCCCTGTCCCTTCCAGAGGCCGCCCCCACCCTGGCAAGAGCAGACTAACGAAGCCCCTCTCCATCCCAAGGTCTTCCAGCCTGTGCGAGGCCCAGATTCAGATTGCCGACGGGTGGTGCCGCCTGGCCAGAAGAGTGGAGAGGAGATGGGGACAGTGTCAGAGCTGACCCCCCATTTCTGGAGGACACCACACCAGGCTAAAAGGAAAGAGATCCCCCCAGATGTCATATTGGAGGTTAAAAATTCTCTCCATTCTATGCCTCACAAGCATCCCCTAACTCCTGGGATGAGTGCCCACTGGGGGCACTTCTCCACTTCCAAGTCACCAGTGGCTTTTCCAGAGCATTTGGAACAGAAGTCTTTACCAGGCCTACTGCT
Source organism: Ailuropoda melanoleuca (assembly GCF_002007445.2). Classification (NCBI taxonomy): domain Eukaryota; kingdom Metazoa; phylum Chordata; class Mammalia; order Carnivora; family Ursidae; genus Ailuropoda; species Ailuropoda melanoleuca. Next base: position 73,074,320 of record NC_048229.1, read on the forward strand.
TCCTGCCTCCTCTTGATTTGCCCTCTCCCTTCCTCCAGCAGCTCTAGTCCCTTTGGCCTCCTCTCTGCTCCTTCTATGTGCCAGGTTCCTTTCCAAGCAGGGCCTCTGCACATGCTGTTCCTACTCCTAGACAACTTGCCTCCCCTACTGCCTCCCCACCCCACCTAGCAGCGTGGATTCCTTCTGCACCCATCACGAGAAGGTGGGCTCCAAGACAGCCAAGTCTGTCTATACTGTCCGCATCTCCCCAGCGCTAAAAATAGGGCAGGGCTGGTAGTAGATGCCAAAGGAGGTGATGGAAGAAAGGCTTTCACTCGATGGCTCTTTGTTTGCACGTGAAAACTTGCCTGCCTGAGAAGGTGGTGTCTGTGCTGGTACCTTGGGGTGGGGTGAGGATGGGGGGAATAGTGGTCCACGGCCCCAGCCTCTGGCTCTTAGCAGGGTTGGAGGATATCACTGCAAACAGGTGGATTGGCTCGCAGGTCCTGTCAGTCTCCCCTGCCAGCACCTCGCAGGGTACCTTGGGGCCTAGGTGAGAGGAGATAAGCCTAGAATCGGGGCAGGGACAGCGGGAAGGAGCAGAGAGAACAGCCTGAAGAAAGCATGAGCTATGACAAGGAGGAGGGTGACTACAGCCAGACTCGGGAAACAGCCTCACTGCAGACTGTCCCAGTGAAGGACACACACCCTGAAAGGCTGCGTGTGAGGGTCATGCCACCTGCCCTGCCTGGCTGGAAGCCGATCTCCTCATTCTGTGCATGTTTTCATCTCTACAGCAGAGAAGAACTGGGGGAGGGCACGTACTTTCTAAATGACTTGTTTCTGTAGAATTATTCATTTCTAACTTTTCAAAAGAGGCAACATTGTCCAAAAGATGCCAAGGTGATAAGAGGGAGGGGCCGGGCATCCTGCCCACCGCCCCCCAGGAGGCCCCGCCCATAAACAGTGAGGTTTGGCCGAGAGCCTCCAAGTAGGACCGCAGAGGCCCAGGCAAATTGCTGGGCTATGAGGGATGATGTGCTCCAGTCCCCCCTGGCCAGGCCTCTAGTTGTGCGTGGACAGGCACAAATGCAGGTGGCCTCACCCCAGCCTACAAGGATCCAATAGGAGGGAAAGACACGAGATAAATAAATGACAAAATTAGCCGAGAAGGACTACTCAGAAATGGTGTAAGGTACCCAGGGGAGTTAGGTTTTAATTCTAATGGGGATGCGGGAGCAGGTGTCAGGAAAGGTGATGTCCTGGTGGACTTGAAACAATAGAGATGACTTAGCCAGAGACACATGTGAGAAGGGTGGGCCAGGCAGGAAAAAATTAACAAGTGAAAGCAGGCACAGGCCACTCGAAGTATGCATTGTGGGAAAACAGCCCGGAGCATTGTAGGCACTGTGGGTACCATGAGCACAGGGCATTGTGGGAACCTCCCGCACAGAGCTTTGAGATAAGGGAGTCTGAGTAGCTGGGCTGGAAACGTGGGCAAAGGTTTATTTACTACCGGTTGGATTTTTCCTACCCCTTTTCCCTTATTCGTTTTCTCCTCTTAATACTTGTCATCCACTGTCTATTTTACCACCAGAATAGAAGTTCTAGCAGGACAAGGATTTTGCCATTTTTGAACTGTATCCCCAACACTTCTTGGCACAGAGAAGGCACTGGATAAAGGGCTGGTAAGTAAATGAGTGCTGGTGGTCATCCTGGGGCCAACACCACCCGGGGAAGGTAGCATCATTGTCTGATGGCCTCGGTTGTCATGTAAACAAATGTTCTTCATTTTATTACATATTCTAAAAACTCACACTGGCATAATACTCAACTGGCATCCAGTCTGTGACTTCACGGACGATACTGCTTGGAGTAACGCCAAGTGGAGGGGGAAAAAATGAACTCTTTTAAAGAAAACTATTAGTATAAGAGAGTACAGAGTACAAGGTCCAGGTAGGAAACACCCAAGACTGACATGACCAGATTGACATTCTGGAAAGATGACTCAGGCAACAGTGTAGTGTGCCAGCATAAGGGAGCAGGGTCGAGAGGCAGTTCTAAGGGTCCAGGAGACAAAGTGGGGGGTGAGCTAAGGGACTGTGGTGAGGAGCAGGGGGAGGGAGGGAGCTGGTGGACCCTGACCAGGTGTGGGAGCTGGGACGGGCAGGGTGGGCGGTACCATGGCTCCCTCCTATATCTGCCTTAAGGCTTAGCCCAGGACCTTCCACAGGTGCTCAGTAAATACGCAGGAGGGACTCAGTAAGCAGGTGGAGGAATCTGTAATCCTCTGGGGCTTCTCACGCCGCCTGGAGGAGGCACTAGAAAAGACACAGGCACAGAGGAATTCGCTTCTGGCCAGTGCTTGAGGGGCTTTGCAAAGTGACAGGGTCACACGAGGAGAAGGTCCCACACAGAGGAGACGAGGAAGTGATGCGGACAGGCCCTGTCTGGGGCTGAGAGGGCTGGACTAACCAGCTTCTCTCCTGACAGTGGGAAGGGGTAGCAAAGACTCTGCTTCTCCTTAAGCTGCTCATATGGACTTGTCAGGAGCCATTCTGGATTGGCTGCAGGAAACATCCCGAAGTGAGACTCAGTGTTTCTCCCTCCCAGGAAGGGTGAGGAGAAACGAGTTCCCCTCACCCCCCCCTTCACACAGTCACACACGGTGCAGAATAGCAATTCCCCCCCAGGAGGGGTGGACTCACATTTGCACGGTTCCTACTACGGACACAGACTACGGCACGGGCTTTATGCGTTACGATGTCAATGCAGGATGGGTGTTTTTTTGCAGATGAAGCGTCTGAGGTTTGGGAGTTGAGCTCCTTCACTAAGGCCATACAGCCAATAAGTATCAGAACTGGAATTTGAACCTAGCTCTTCAACATTCTAAAACTCATGTTCTCTCCAATACATCCTTTAGCTCTGTCCAAAATAGTCCTCTGGGCTCTGTGCCTAAAGCAATAGAAAATGTAGACCAAGGACATCAGACGTGGGACAGAAATATTCTGGGACATTTTTGCGGCTAAATGCTCGGGACCTCAGGAGAAAGCCTTCAGACCAAATCTGCGAGGACAAGGCCCTGGGCAGACATCTCCTCTGTTCATTCAACCCCAGGGAAGGGTGCTCCGGGCAGAGGGTACAGCACGTGCCAAGGCATGGAAATGTGAGCGGAATTGTGTCCATGGCTGCCGGAGCAGAGCCAGCCACGGAGAGAGTGGGACGAGGTGTGGCCAGAGGGACGGACTGTATCGCGCGGCCCTTGCTATCATACTCTTCCTTCTGGAGTAGAACTCCCCCGGATCAGGCGGTTCTTCTTCCTGGGTGCCCTGGAAAAGGACTCAGTGACTACACTCCCCAGAGCGCCTCTGACGGTAATAAGGCTCAGCCCGGAGACCGTCTGAGTGGATGACAGTGTCCCGAATATTAGCGGGTTGGCATACTTTCTCCACAAGCTGATGGGTGGATGGTAGGCTGAAGAGGAGGAAAGAAATACATAGTTGTAGCTGTTTCTGAAGAACTTAGACATAGTGTCTTGCTCTCTCTAATGTATGTTTCAGGCAGAATAATGAGTAGAAACATCAGATTCATATTTACCCTGCAGTTCACAGCAAAGAAGAGAAGCAGGAGCCCCAAGGCAGCCATTTCACCCCTAAGATGTGGGATGTTGTGATTCATAATAAAAAATAAATATTTGGTCTCTAGTCCCTTTTCTGACACCGAGTTCCTAAAACCCTTGGAATTTCCTGTGAGGAGAGTGAGGCAGGTGTCATTTGTTATGTTAACGAGGGGACCTTTGGAACCACCTAAGAATGGGGGTGGTTGCCCAGAGAACCAACCACCTGATGAGAAGGTTGGAGCTTTTGGTCTCCCCCTCAACCCCCCAGAGGGGAGAGGGGCTGGAGGTTCAATCAATGGCCAATGGCCAATGCTTTAATCAATCATGACTGTAATGAAGCCTCCATGAAAATCCAAAAGGGCAGGGTTTGGAGCACTTCCTCGTTGGGGAACAGATGGAGTTTGGGGAAGAGCGGGCTCTCAGAGAACACGGAAGCTCCAAGCCCTTTGCCCATGCCTATGCGTCTCTTCCATGGGTTGTTCCTGAATTATATCCTCTTTCAGTAAACATGCCATCTAGTAAGTAAATGTTTCTCCAAGTTCTGTGAGCCAGTCCAGCAGATGAATGGAACCCATGCAGGGAGTCCTGGTAACCTCTGATCTATAGCTAGTTGGTCAGAAGCATGGGGGCTCTGGACTTGAGGCCGGCATCTGAAGTTGAGGTGGGGGCAGCCTTGTAGGACTGAGCCCTCAGCCCAGGGCATCTGATGCCCTGTGTAGACAGTGTCAGAATTGGTGGAATTGTAGAGCACCCAGCTGGTGGCAGAGAATTGCTTGGTGGCGTGGAAAAAACCCATACACACATTGGAAATGGGTACAGAAATACAGATGTGATTGGTATTTTCTGTCCTTAAACAGCATGGCCAAATGGCAGTGCGAGTCATTCAACACACAATGACCAGGTTCTTCCTGTGTGCCAGGAACTGACCCGGGCCGAGAGGATGAGCAGTGAACTCTGTAGGCACGCCTCTCCTTAAGCTTATAAGCCAGGTGTTAAGCACGTAATCACACCCAAGCTCCTTGGCCAAGTCATTGCCACTTTCTCACCTTAGTCTTTCACCTGCATAGTGGGGTAACTCTGTGAGTAAAGTTAAGAGAGGGATGGGGAATAGCTATAGGGATTTAGAAATACTAAAATGGTACTTGGGGCCATATGATTTGATTTCCATCTCTGGCTATTCTTTTTTTTCCCCTGAAGATTTATTTATTTATTTATTTGAGAGAGAGCGTAAGCACACTTGAGTGGGGGGAAGGGCAGAGGGAGAGAATCATTAAGCAGACACCCTCCACCTGCGCTCCTGCCCCGACTTGTGGCTCAGTCTCACCACTCATGAGATCGTGACCCAAGCTGAAACCAAGAGTCGGAGGTTTAAATGACGGAGCCACCCCAGTGTCCCTCTGGCTATTCTGAAGAGAAGATGTTATCTGCTCTGGTTCTCCCTAAAGAATCCAAGAATATTTAGAGTTTAGAACAGAGCCCTCTACCCTAAGCTAGCTCAGGCAGTACTGTTCTGAAATTAAACTCTTTCTTCGTGGTAATTTTTTTTTTTCCAGGATCCAGAGACCTCTTTTTTCCTTTATTTTGTTTTCTCTTTTCCTCCTGCCAGTCTGGGTCAAAGTGTTTATGCTATTTTCTAAACCACAGGTTTTTAAACAAATTCTGTCACAGATGTACGTGGGGAGTTATCTCTTCAACCCTAAGATTCCATGATGATAAGACTGGAGATCCATGGGAGTTTGCGGCCAGTCTGACACTACTCTTGTGACTGTCTTCTCTCTGGTATCTCACACTTTCCAAGAGTGCTACTCCTGGGCTTTCATACTGGCCTCCAACGGCCATTGCTAGGTGGTCCCAGACCTCTTAATCCCTCTGTTCTCCTGAAAGATTGTTTCTGGCACCTGGCTCTTTGTTTCCTCCTGGATGGCCCCAGGCCCAACAGCAGGCAAACCAGACACAAACTCCATGTCTGTGGATGGAGAAGATCAGAGGAAAACACATCTGGTCTATATCCTGACAGACAGATGGTGAGAGGCTCAGAAGAGGGTGTGGGATGGAGAGGTGGGGAGACACGGCTGTGAGAGGAGAATGTCTGAAATAATCCCACATGAGCAGGATTCTGAATGGCGGGATCTTTGTATAGGAAGAGACCCAGGGAGCTTGTAACCCCTCATGCCCATTTGATGGAAAATAATTGGAAGCTTGAGACACAAGATTACATATTAATAAAAGGCAGAGCTCAGACTTGAACCCAGGTCTTCCCCCTCCCAACCCAAAGAGAAAAGAGAAGAGAGACACCCTCTGGGCTTGAAACACCCAGGGGATTTGACCAGTGGTAAGGGGAAAAGACTAGCTGCTTACCCTTGAAAATCATCATCGCCTCAGACACTGTGCTAAACACTTAGCATGTGCCATTTTATTGAATCCATATTGTCACTGAGCATTATAATCTGTGTCCATGTTATTGATGAGGTTAAATAACTCACTCAAAGCTTCCCACTGACAACATGGCAGAGCCAGGACTTGAACCTCAAAGCCATGCTGTGCCCAATGGCAAAATGCTGCCTCCACTGGGTCAGACAAAAAGACCAGGCTTTTGCTTTTAAGACGTAGTCATCCTCTGAGAGGAAAACCAAACCTTACTCTAGGAAAACTTCCCTGAATGCTCCAAGCCACAACAAGCATCTTCCTGATGCAGATGTCTAAATCCTAGGAAATGTGCTTTCCCCACCTTGTTTCCCATGGATCTGAATGTCCACATCTTGAAGATTGACTCCTGCCTGCCTCACACTTCCTAGTACCAGTTCCCTCCACCCCACACTTCCCACATTTTAGTTCAGTACCAAACTCTGAGGAGATGCTCAAAGAAAATGTGCGGAGTCACAGGGAAAACATTGAGGAAGGGAAGCCATGGGAATAAAGACTTGCCTGTTACGATCCTTGACCTTCTACTGAAATCAACTCTCCAAGAAACTCTAAGAAAAAAGCAACTGATTTTAAAATCAAGTCATTTTTATCATCCTGTGAGTTTCCTCATCTGCCATTTGGGAGAATACGCTCAAAGCCCCTGGGCACACATGGATATTCCGGAAATGGACATTATTATTCTTACTGATATTTTCCAAGACTGTTACCTCCGTTGATTAACTTATGATGTATTCTCTCTGTGTTTAATCCAAACTCATTAAGTGTAAGATGGTGGGCAGAAAGTCATGACGTAGAGACAGTCATTTAATCCTGAGTGTGATCCTTATGCATGTAAATCACCTGGCCTCTCTCAGTCCTAATTCCCTTAACGTTTTCACCTGGGCCTCGTCTCGCTTGCCAACACTTGGTCATGGCAATGACTGACACCACTGCCCCCCCCAGCCTTTCCCTGCTGTCTTCCCTCTTTCTTCTGGGTCCCCCAACTTGACCTGTCAGCCCATTGACTCTGAGGGAGAAGTGAGCAGAATGCCTAGAAAACAGCATGGGGTGGCTTAAAAATTAAAATTAAGGATTAAAGATCAGCACAGCTAGTCTAACTGAAAATAACTTGGAGCGATAATGAGCCAAAAGTCTTAGCTGACCGAAATCAAGCTACACAAGCGCCGTTACAAGCAGGGAGCCCGCCATGTCTGTGCATCCATCTCAAGCGACAACCGCAAACCAGAGAAAGAAGTCCCCAACACACTGCTGGCCAGGTGCAGCAAAGTCACTCACAAGCTGTATGGTCACATTCCTCTGGACTGGAGTTCTTCCTCTGTCCCTTACTAACAGTATAACCAGGGGCAAGTCACTTCCCCCTTTTGAGCCTCCGTTTCTCTACCTGGTAAACGAGAATCATAATCAGGACTTCTTAGGGTGGAAATTGAGATCAGATCCCCGAGTTGTGGCTTGCTCCAAGCAGGTGTTTGATATTAGCTAGTTTCCTTTCTTTCTGCCTTTTCTTGCCCAAGTTCTTGCGGAAAGCGACTTTAATTTCTTTTACCCCAGGCTCTGTCCCCTGTGTCAGGCACAAAGTGCTTGTTGACATTGCTTATCGCCCTGAGGTGTCTTTGTGTTTGCCTCGTGGAACTGAAAACAGAATGAAAAGTGGGTCAGAGCCAGGGGCTGCTTAGCCAAGGAGTGACTGCTAACAGCACCTTACACTTCTGCCTTTGGAGCTGGAGGGGGCCCCCCTTCTTCCTCTCACCGGCTGCCCCCGGGGCTGAGCCTCCAGTCTCCAGGTTCAAAGATGGATGGGTCGCCAAGGCCACAGATCTTACACCTCTTTCCCTCTCCCTGGCAAATGAGGGTGCGCGGGGAGCCGTGGAGGGGTCCTGAACCACGGCTCCCTTCCCAAACAAGCCGATGCCCAGATTTTGTCACCAAGTTTTTTGTTGTTGTTGTTATTTTTTAATCTAAGAAGTAGTTGCGATTAATAGCAGCCTGGTGCAGAAATAAGGTCATGGTGAAGATATGGCCGTTTTGAAACCCCGGTGAACTTCAGGGGCCAGAGCAGAGCAGTAATCACTACGGTTTTGGCTCATCTTCCTTCCCTGTGGCCTGTGACTTCAAGGCCAGGGGCTGTCCCTGCCTCAAAGACTTCCTCTCATGCAAATTGCCCCAGGCGAGGGTGGGGGGTGGCAAAAGGAGAGAAGGGAGGGAAGTAATAAACTCAAACCTCCCCAGACCTACTTTCTATTTCATAGGCAAGCCTCTCAGAGAGGGGTTCCAGCGGAGCCCCATCACTGCCTCGGCGAGGACCTGCTCACTTCCACTAAAATCCCATACCTGGAAGCATGGGCTTGGAGGCGAACTCAGCCTAGGCATTTCTCAAGAAATAAATGCATTTGTTCCATTCAGAGAAAGACCACGGCTTTGAGGGGTTTATGGGTTTTCCTGCAATCCAGTCCCCTTGGCATCCTGCCCTTTTCAGAAGTATGAATATTGAAACTCTCTCTCCCTAAAGGGTGGGGCTACAGAGGGTAAGGGCCCAAGGGAGCTAACAGGCACAGAGATCAGGGAGCAGCTGGAACAGAGGGCCCGAGGAAGCCCTCCAAAAAAAAGTCCCCTTCCCAGCCAGCTCCCCCAGAGGACTCCACGGCCAGAAGCCTCCGGGTGTATGAGTTTGTTGTGTGCTGACCTAAGTAAGGGCTGCAAGGGGCTTTTCTCTTTACTGGCTTCAGTTGCATGTGACACCTTTCTTGAGAGCCCAAAGCACCACAGCAGCCCTTGCAGGTAGACGTGGCCAAGGGCAGACAGGGGACCAGGCCAGGAGCTGGCAGTCCTGGCTCTGTACTGAGTCTGGGAGACCTTGAGGCTTTCAACCCCAGGCTTTGGGCCTCGATTTCCCCATCTGCAAGCAAAGGGCCTGGAAGACACCATCTCTCCAGTCCTCTATTTCCTAGGCAAGCCACCAAGGAGAGACTTTGTCCTAGCCCCATCCTTGCTTAGGCAGGACCGACTTGCTTCCAGTGACAAATCTCAAGTCTAGATGCGGGGGCTCTCTGGCTCAACCATTTCTCGAGAAGTAAATGCACTGTGGGACTGTGGGAAGGAGAAGGATGGAGAACTTCCCCACTGGCCCTGATTTGTGTGGACTGATGCACAGGCTCCTTTCCTGCTGAGTTTGCCAACTGGCTGAGTGACCCAGTGTGGCTTGGGAGAACACTGCCCACTCTGATTTGGAAGTACGCAGTCAAGGCTTGTGAGCATGACTCACATCAGGGACCTAGGTCCCTGCTTCTCCATTTACAAAAGGGGCATATAGACCTCAAAAGGCCCAAACCTCCATAGGTTACTGGGAAAATTCCCAAGTCTCCCAATATAGGCAAATACCTTTAAATCTCGTAATACAAATAAGGCCATTCAGAGCCGCAGAGCAAGTGCCAGTGACCTTGGCTGTGTCATTTGACACTTTTGGGATGGGATTCCTTTAGCTGCAAAATAAAGAGGTTGAGTTGATAGCCCCCCTTCAACATTCCCCTGCCGGCCTCTATAGTTACACGCTCATGAGTAGACGGCCACAGGCTCTGGGTAATTAAAAAAATATCCATGAGCCCTCAGTGGCTTGTTTTCTCTCTCCTACTCAGATATCATACTGTTACCGATAAAGATTGGTGGTTGGTATTGATGAAGGACTATGGATACACATCTCTCTGGCTAAAATTGCTCAGAAATATGAGACGGAGCAAGGCGTGATGTGTCTGTGGGCAATGACTTGGGGCATCTATCGAGCTTTCTTGCTTCTTTTAGCCAATGGGACAAAATGTTTTCTCTTAAATACATTACAAATGGGGGGATAAGGAGCTTGATGGGAGACCCAGAAAAATTAAGGGTGTCCAGCATCACGGGCTGCTGTGATGAGGAAAGAACCACTATCTCGGGCATAGAATAAAGAGTCAGGGTCCACCCACCTTCCCTCTGCCTCCTCGGCAGACTCAAAAAGAGTGAAATGGGGGTCCATACAGAATGGGGGACCCTGCAGGGGCCTCCAGATCCTCCAAAGAAGGCTGCTCAGAGAAACAAAGGTGGCTTGTTCTCCCAGCGAGCCAGCAGGGGAGCCAAGGCCGGAGGACTGCAGCGGGGCCCAGCGGGGCCCAGCCGGCGGCTCTGATGGAAACGTTCAGCTTGATGTGGCGTCTCTGGGTTCCTGTGAACACGCTCAGGGACAGGCACCGAGCAGCGCCGTCTGCTTTTGAAGGTGTTTCTCTACAGCGAACACCAGGTGAGGAAGAGAGAAACCCAAACCACTTCAAGTGGATTTCAATTTTGAAAGGCGCCACATGAAAAGGGCAGAGACCGAAGCCCCCTTTAGTCCGGGCCCGAGAGTAACAGACCCGACGCGGGGGTGCCTCCTGGCTCCTCGGCAGCCCTCTCCCCAGAGGCCCCATGCGTGCCTCTCCCCTGCCCAGTGCCTCCGCGGAGGGGCTGCAGGACTTTCATCTCTGCACAGGGATTCGGAGATGCTAAGAACTAGACCACAGTGGGGCCCCAAGCGGATGCCCCAAGTAGGACAGCTTTCATTCGGGACCGAGCCGCCCCACCCCTCTCTGAACGCCCTGGGGCTGAGGGTAGATCTGGGAAGGGTTATGGCCTCCAAGGAAGACCCCAAAGCACACCAAGAGCCCATACTCTTATTTCCCTGTAACTATGTACCTTTAACACTCCTCTTTGGCTGCTCCCTGGCCGCCCACCATCCCATCCAGAGGAGCCCCGCGCTGTTTTCTCATCATTGCCCTGTGTCTTCTTTGCCTGCCACCCTCTGCTTTGAACCAGGATCCCTTCTCTGTTTGGCATTCTCGTTTGCATTCCTGGTCCTTTGGTCTCGGTGTTTACTTGCCAGCTCCCGACGACTGCTGTTTGTTGATTGACCCTTTGCCAAAGACGCATCAGAGGCCCTAAAACTTAGCTAATATTATTTAGTCCCTCTCCTTCACCTGCATTTCATATAATCTAAAATGTTTCAAGGTATGGCACCGTAATACAAAAGGAGGAAATACGTTGAAATCAAAACAGTGTCCCTCTGGACTTACTGATCGTAAAATATTGCAAACATTCACCAATGTTGAAACTCTTTTTTTGTTGTTGTTGTTTGTTTTGTAGTATCACTGCTTTTGCCAAGGTCCTAAGACATGTCTACTCGGATCCTCAGGTAATCCAGCACTACTCTCCACTCCCCATTCTCAACCCCTTGGGATCCTCTTGGGGCCCTGAGCCTGGCTGGACACAAGGCAATCCCCTGGCTTCTGCAAAGCTCAGAGCATGTCTCCAAGCACAGACAGTGCTGAGAAAGGGCTGGCTTCTACCCTTTCCATTGCAGACATACAAACTCACTCTCTGTTGCTCTGGTGTATTAGATTCTTACTGCTGTTATAACAAGTTACCCCAGATTTGCTGTCTTAGAGTGACACAGATTTATTATCTTTAGTTCTGGAAGTCAGAAATCCAAAATGGGTCTCACTAGACCAAAATGAAAGTATCAGCCGGGGCTGTGTTCCTCCTTGGGGCTCTGGGGAAGAATCTGTCCGCTTGCCTTTTCCAGCCTCTGAGGCCACCTGCATTCCTTAGCTTGCGGCCCCTTCCAGTCTTCAAAGCCACCAAGATTGTCACTCTGACCTCCTCTGCCTTCCCCTTCCACTATAAACCAGCCCTGTGATTACATGGGGGCCACTCAAATAGTCCAGGATAGTCCCTTTATTTTAAGATCAGTAATCAGCACACTTAATCCCCCTTCTGTGTAATAAAGTATATTCACAGGTTCTGAGGCTTAGGACATGGTCATCTTTGGGGTATCATTATTCTCTCTACCATAAGTGGATGTCTGTAGGATCCAGATGGGTTCCAGGTATTTCATCTGTTATGCAATGAGTGTTAGTATCCCCTCAGCATCTGCGTGTTAAAATTCTAATCCCTAATGTGGTGATATTTCAAGGCAGAGCCTTGGGAAGTGATTACATCATGAGAATGGAGCCTTCAGAAATGGTATTAGTGCCCTTATAAAAAGGACCCCTGATTCCTGTTTTGCCCCTTCTACCACAGTAAGGATATAGTGAAAAGATGGCTATCTATGACCAGGAAACATGCTCTTACCAGACACTAAATCTATCAGCCCCTTGATCTTGGACTTCCCAGCCTCCTGAACTGTGAGAAATAAATGTTTGTTGTTTAAGCCCGGCAAGCTGTGACATTTTTGTTTTAGCAGCCTGAATGGACTAAGACATTGTATCTTCTTTTTTTTTTATTTTCAGGTATATCCTCCCCAGTCATACCCCATCCACCCCTGGCTCTCTTTCTTTGAGGAGAAACAGTGAGGCTATGGCTACATCTGTGGTTCACAAAGATTCAGGAGAACCATGTCACTAGGCCACAAGTTAATAATGCAGACATCTGGTTTACCAGTGGCAATTCACATTTGCTAAATCTGAAAGAAGCCCAGGATTCTGCATTTTAACCAGTCTCCCAGGGGATTCAAATGCAAATAGTCTACAAGCCACACCCTGGGAGATCCTGGTCTCTGGGGAGCCATTGACAGCACATGGATTTTCAAATCATCAGTCTACTTCTAAGAAAGAAGCCCGCTTGTCCCGGGCAGGAACAGTGGCCACACCACAGGCTGGCAGTCACTGCAATGTACAGTCCAGCCTCACATGGGTCAGTTCTGGAGCCCAGAGAGAACTCAGGGCTTTGAGCTTGAGATGCAGAATGATTTATGTGCCATTGGCACTGCAACTCTGCCAGATTAGGGTGACCAGAAGGCTATACCCTTCTAAGGCTCAATATAAAGGATCAAGGCCATGGGTCATCTTTTTATGGGGGAAACTTTGTTTTGAGAGAAAATATTCTGAACAGTCCAACATGGTATACAGGAAAGGACAGAGACTTTGGGCTCCAGCCAGCTTTAAATTCACAAGTAGCTGTGTGACTGTGTACACTGCTTATACCCAGTGAACTGTAAAAGAATGCCTATTATAACAGGTGGTAATATTAACTGAGATGTATGTCAAGTTTCTGACATATAAAATTGGCAAAATAAAGGCCTTCCTCTCTAAAGAGAAAAAAATCATAGTAATAATTAGTATTTATTGAGAACTTATATGACTGTCACTCTGTGAAAGTCTTTTGTTCATTACTCATTGGTTACTCACAACTCTAACAACCAAGTGATAGAACAGTACCAACTTCACGAAGAGGAGTCAGCTAAAGTGTGGGCAGGTGAAATGACTTGCCAAGGCCCACAGACCTACTGAGGAGATGAGATGCCGCTTGGGGAATGAGTCTAGAGGGTGCTTTCATGAGCAGAGTGTCTTGAACAATTCAGATTTTAAATATCCTGCCCCACTGTCAATCATGGCTTCTGTTTTTGCTTTTTTATTTCAGAAATATGGTCACTGAATGGACAGAATTTATAGCATCAGGACTTTTTATTTCCATTTTTGGTGAGAGAGGAGAGTAAGAGGGGGACCATGGTAAAGTCTCCTCTATCCAAAAATTGAAGCAAAGGTCACTGGCTACCTTGTGTTGATTGAAAATAACATATGAAATGGGCCACAGACTCCATTTTGGAATTTTTGTGCCTGCAAATTTTATCCAAACAATGTACATTAAGGGATTTTTATATAGCAGGTCCTCGACCCTTTGGACTGATCCAAATAAATGTTTGAAGTGGGCCTCCTTGGGATTTGGGGGCCCCACCACAGATTTGTCATCCAAGAAAGGAAGGTTATGAAAGGAGCTAATGTTTACCCAGTGTTCTGCGGCTACCATTTTTCCGTCTTTCTGTCTCTTGAACATTTCCCTGGGGAGAAGTCTACATTACACAAGTCGGAGGGAGCTTGGGAAAGCATCAAAAAGCACAAATGTGTGTATATCATAAAAAAAATCATTTTAAAATTTGGATGGAAATCAAACCAGTCTGCATTGGGTGAGTCCAAGTGGAGGATATGATGGAGACTTAGCAGCCCATCAGCACCCATCAGCACCAGTCAAAGCTCACTGTTCTGTGATCTGAGTCTGTACCCTGACTTTTACTCTACAAGGTGATGGGAATGGTGGTAATGATGGTGGATGGTGATGATGGTGGACGGTGATGGTGGTGATGATGGTGATGGTGGTGACGGTGGTGATAACGGTAATGATGGTGATGAAGATAAAAGGATATTCCATATTTGTTTCCTAGGGTCACTGTAACAAATTACCACAGACTTGGAGGCTTAAAGCAACAAGAATTTCTTTTTTTCACAGTTCTGGAGGCCCAAAGTCCAAAATCAAGGTGTGGACAGTGCCACATTCCCTCCATAGGTTCTGGGGAGAATCCTTCATTTTCTCTTCTAGTTTCTGGTGGTTCGTGGAAATCTTTGGCTTTCCTTGACTTGTAGCTACATCATTCTAATTTCTGCCTCTGTTCACATGGCCCTCTCCCCTCTGTGTGTCTGCATATCTAAATCTTTCCCCTTATAAGGACACCAGTCATTGCATTTAGGGCTCACCCTACTCCAGTATGACCTCATTTTAACTTAATTGATTACATTTGCAAAGACATTATTTCCAAAAAGTCACATTCACAGTACCAGGGGCTATGATGTCAACATATCTTTTCGGGGAGGGGACACAATTCCACCTACAAGAGCTTCTAAGAATACTTAATGTTTACTGAATACTGCTTTATGTCAACTACTGTACCCAGCATTTTACAATTATTAGATAGACCCATTTGACACTGCTGCTTCTGTAGGTTATATGGTTGAATGTCAACAATTTCATATGACTAACTTAATATTACCTTACTTAGCCCTCTGGGATCAGTATCTACCCTTACTACGCTCTTCCTACTGTATCTGCTAACAGATGAGGAAAGAGAAGCACCTATTGTCAGGGAGACAGAATGGTGGGTGGCTTTCAGAATTGTAGAGACACTAGTAAAATCTACCCCTTCTTCGCTGTGTGACCTGGAGGAAGTTACCTAACTCCTCTGAGCCTCAGTTCCTCCACCTATAAAATCAGAGACAACTTGTTTTAGGATAAGGCTTTGTGTGTATAGAGACAAGCATCACGCAGGTCAATAATCTGGAGGCTAGAAGCAGCGTCCTGCGGAGCGCCTGCAGCAGCTATGTGCGGCCCTGGGAACAGTATGCTGAAGAATCGTCTGGTGGTCTGGTAGGGGGCATTTGTTAAGAATGTAGTTTCCCAGGCTCTACCCAGAGCTACTGAATTGGAATCTCCGGGGAGTGGAGCCTGGAAATCTGCATTTTAAGTGGTGCTCTAGTGATTTCTCTGCTTGCAAATAAGAGAAGCTACTACACTAAGTGAATACAAGTTTGTTCTTTCTTTGAACAGAACAAAGCAGTCAGATTAGGCCTAGACTGAGTTGTCCGGGTCTGTGTACACTGCCAGTTCTGAGATAGCAGGGAGAGATTCAGGGACCCGGTGACAGCCCTCCTGCCAGGGATGGACAGGCTCTATGGGGAACTTTCAAGAGGAAAGGGAGCCTCTAGCTCTCAACCTCCAGAAGCTGCATGTCGATGATTTCTCCATTACTTGAATGGAAATAAACACCACGCTCAAAAATTGCATATTTAAAAACCAATGCCACGTGCCTCCACAAGGGCGAATTTTTGTGCCTCGTGGGTATAGAGAAGAAAGGAAACAAAACCAAATCTCTATCCAAGATACTTTCCCCTCCTGCAAATCCTCCAGCCTGCTTTCCATCAAATCATCCCCTCACCTAAGCACCATGTTTCTCTCATAAACGAAGAGGCCCTTGAGTTCAAAAGTGAGCTTGTGGAAGTAAGATACCCTCTTGAAGCACCCTTTCGCTGTGGCTGAAAGCACAAGTGCCGTTTACAGGCTCCTCGAGTGGCGGGTTCGGGGTTTCGTGGGTGCAAGGGACCAGCGGTTTCGGAAAGCCAGCCGCGCTCTGCTCTCGGTATGTGTGATTTACGTAGTCAGGAAGCCTGGGGAGCTGCCCAAACAAGGACCCACCCTGCGCATGGGCCCGACTCGGCTCCCTGCCTGCCTGCCTGCCCCTAGGGACCCACCTGCCGACCCAGACCTGGATCTCGGGAGGAAGGCGCAGCCTTCAGAAGCATCTCTGAAATGTGCGCAGATCATGTGCCCGGGACCGGAAGACAGAAATGGATGGCACAAAACCGTGTGCTGAAGCAGGAAGGACATGGGATTCGGAGTCCTGCCTCACCTCCCAGAGAGATGTAAGCTTCCTGTGTTCCAGGGAATGTGGCGAACATCCTGACCCTATTTTACCATTCAGTTCTCACCTCCGACTTCCCGAGAGGTCGCCCTGTCATTAACACTGTATGGATGTGAACCATGGTTTAGTCGGGATCAGATGACTTCTCCCCGGTCACACACATGGAAGACGGGAGAATATTGATTCACCTTCCCTGGTCATCCGACTCCACGGACACACACAGGGGATGCTAGTCACCAGTCCTGTTTTTTTCTGGCTATGTCACTGCGGCCACCCCAGGTCTTCCTGTCCTCTGCTGGGAAGTGGGGTGATGGCCACACCAAACTGGGGTGAGGAGGAAGTGGGTCTGTAGTTTAAAGTGTTCTCTGGGGAGGGGTGTGTAAAGGTTAGCGGCTCCCTGTTCCATTCTGCTCTGGGCTCCTCCCAGGAACAGGTTAACGGAGGGTCTGTTTTCTGAGCAGCTGAGGGGCCTGGGGCCTGGGGCAGGGGGAGAAGAGGGGCTCGCTCAGCTCGGGACAGAATGGAGGTGCCCTCTGCAGGTGGGTCCCTGGGTCACAGGTGAAGGCCCAGAGAGGAACATTCAGGTATTGACCCCCACTAGTGGCTCCACTGGACCATAAGCCCCTGCAGGGTCAGGGTCACATCTGGATCCTCTAC
Organism: Ailuropoda melanoleuca; assembly: GCF_002007445.2. Lineage (NCBI taxonomy): Eukaryota > Metazoa > Chordata > Mammalia > Carnivora > Ursidae > Ailuropoda > Ailuropoda melanoleuca. The sequence continues at coordinate 73,091,242 of NC_048229.1, forward strand.
CAGCAACATGGGCCCAGAGCCTGGGTGCTCCGTGCTCGGCCTAGAGCTGCCTTGGAAGACTGAGCTGCATTTGAATGGGGCTGCTGACTCTGCTCTTCCTCCTCCTCCTCGGTGAACAGGCTGGCCATTTCAGATAACCAGAGCCTTGGCAAAGCGTTGAGGATGTGGGAGGGCGGGGCGCAGAATTCAGCTTAATCTTCATAAAAAAGCAACCCCAACGACACTGATTTGTATGTTATAAATCTGGGGGCTTGCCAGGGACCCCGACCGGGAACTGCACATGTGCTCTTGAAAGTGATCTGGAGCAGGCTTTCTGCTGCCCTTGTCAGGGGCTCCAGGGCCCAGTGCTTCCTTCTCATGACAGTGCGAGGCTGTGGTCGGTAAGAAAACAGGAAGGCCACCAACCTGATAAGCTGCCCTACTAACCAGAAGTCATTTTCAGCTGCCTTCAAGGAGGGAAAAAATGACATTTAGGAAAATCCAGAAAGGGTTAAGCTTGCTGCAGGTGTTGCTTAACAGGTTGAGAGCAGAAGGCACTCCACAAACAGGACGTCTACCATGAACCTAGTTTGGGGTAAATGCTGGAAGAATAAAGGTCCAGGGAGGGCTCACCGCAGCATTTGGCGGAACCTGGCCAAGAGTACGGCTGGAGTCTAAGTTTCTAAAAGTTACAAACGAAACTAACACAGTTAAAAAAAAAAAAAAAACCCTCTCTTCTCCTCCCTTGACAAGTATATGTGTGTAACTATGAATCTAGAGGACCAGGTTTCAACTGAAAAGTTTTAGAATCCCTGGAGTTCTGCACCAAAACCGAGAAGCACAGGGAGCCCCAGCTTGGGGCTGGTCACCCTTCTCTTCCCACTTGAGACTAATTCTCCCACCATAATGGGCCTCATGTGCATACATCATAACGGTTTCCTGGGGCTGCTGGAACAAAGGACCACAGACTGAGTGCTTAAAGCAACAGGAATCTGTTCCCTCGCATCTCTGGAGGCCAGGAGTTGGAAATCAAGGTGTCGCCCTGTCCATAGGCCCTCTGAAGGCTCCAGGGGACGCTCCCTCCTTGCCTCTTCCAGCTTCTGATGGTGGCTGGCCAGCCTGAGCTTTCCTTGGCTTGCCGTTACATCCCTTCTCCCCTGTACATTGCTGTCTCTCTATTTATAAGGACACCAATCATTGGAGTGAGGCTGCACCTGAGTCCAGTATGACCTTCTTTCAACTGAGCTAATGACATTTGCAAAGACTCTATTTCCAGAGAAGTTCATGTTCTGAGTTTCCGAGTGCACAGTAATTTTGGGAGACACTGTGCTGCTGAGCGCGCACGTCCATACTCCAGCCTGCATATCCACCTCTGTCTAGGCCTTCTCCAGAGGGCCACCCATTGGCCCAGGGTGCACGCACTGTTCTTGCGTGGCCTGTCCTCGGGGGGACTGAACTGGGGAAGAAGCTACATAGGACCTGGAGGCAGGCCAGGGGAGCTCTGGGTTCCTGGCTACCCAAAGTATGGTCTAGAAGGAGCAAATGGGTGAGCGTGTCTCCGTGGCCCCATGAAGTCCTCCAGGGAGGGTTGGGGGAGACCCTCCAAGATGCGGGACCAGGCACAGGTGGAGTGATGGTGGCGCACGGAGCTGGGGGGAGGATTAGCGTGATCAAGTCAGGCAGAGGAGATGCAGGAGCAATAACAGATCGCAGCAGTAAGAATGTTCAAATAAATGCTCCCGACACACAGAAACAAATAATGAACAGGAAGTCCTGATCTTACAGATGGGCTGTGAATGCAGTTGATAGAAACTGCATGAAGGTTCCTGAGGCAGCCCCAGGAACACCTCTACGATTCCCAACGCAGCCGGAAGGAGTAGATGATCACAATAGCGTGATTAATGACAATAAACACGATGCGGATGGGAATCAAAAAGAAAAGGGAGCTCTTAATTCTCGGGAATTAAATGGCACTTGAGGGGATACATAAGTCTCAGGGGGAAGATAAGGAGCCCCATGATTCCTGAGGAGGCTTTCGAAGGGTGGGTGCGGTTACCCTGCAGATGCGGAGCTCAGATCGCGTCTGCCAGGCTGGTGCGCACGACCCTCCACTGAGCGATCAGCCACCCCTTCTCCTGAGATTTGCCCTTGGCCGTCAGGAGCCTCTGTCTAAAAATGCCCGGAGGTTAGGCCCTGCCCTGAGGGCAGCAGCAGCCATTGGCGGACTGGTCTGGGGGAGCCACTCCAGAGCCCCCGGTGGGACCAGGCTGAGACCACACTGCCCCTGAAGCCACATCTCTGTCTGGCGGCTGTGCCTGCCCTATCCTGTCTCCCTCACCCCCTCTACAGAATCGCCTTCTCCTGCTCTCCTCCTAGGGAACTGGACCCGAGACAGCGTCGGGCATTTTCAAAGACTCCGATTGCTGATTCTTTACTGGGTATCAATTTACCCTGAAACATTTGATTTCTCTTTTCCTTGATCCATTGCCAAGACAGTCCGACTCTCCCCAGCGCTGGCCACGAGTGCAGTAGGTCTTCCGAATCCTCATGACGGGCAAGCAGTGACGAGAAAGAAGCAGGAGAAAGGGGGAAGGCAGAGGAAATAAGATGGAAGAATAAAGAGCAGAGAGCCACAGGGAGAAGAAAAAAAAGAAAGAAAGAAACGAGTGATTATCCAGAGGTGACTAGAAGAAAGAATTAGGAGCTGGGAGGTTGGACAGGATACGTGCACATTTAATAAATGGCTGAACACTTACAGGGAAAGGAGAGGGACATGGGGACTAACGCGTGAAGGATATTGGGTAATGTTGCCACTAATCCCCAAGTAAAGAGGATGATGAGAAATCCAGGGAAGTGGAAGGAAGCCTTTGAAGAGTTAGAAAATACAATCTACGGTTTAATAAAGGAGGTCAGAGGTTATAGCAAATAAAAGAGAGCGAGGCATGGGGCACTTAATACTCAAGCTGACCCTTGCTTTACGCATTTGGTTATATTCTTGAAAAAAGTTTTGTAAATCGGTTGCTGTTGTATCAAATCCTATCTGAAGCACATTGAGAGACAGAGTTCTTAGGAGGCATGTGGAAGGAAAATCCATGACAATCCTTTCCACCTAGGCACACACTCCCACCTGTTGTCTCAATTACAGAGTCCTGCATTTCTGTGGACGTTGATCTGTGGTCTGGCACCAGGGTGCTTTGATAGGGAACAAGCCAACAGGGGCCTCATGGTAAAAAGGATAAAGAAGAAAACAGTGGACAGTCAACTCTTGGAATACTGACACAAAGATACCCCAACAGTAGAAGATGACAAACGCTGCTCCTGGACTCTAGAAATGGCGTGGGGAGAGGCAAGGACGCTGCCATATTGGAAGCAGAATGTCTGTGCCTACACCTGGCACACTGGTGGTTTCCCAATGGGGAGGAGCCCCGGGGGGGATCTCATGAACAGCCACGGCCCAGGCCTTGGGGAGTCACTCCAGTTCCTTGGGAGAGGGGGTTTATAAGACTGAGAGGAGCATGGGGAATTAATTTTCTTCTAGCTCTGAGATTATAACAACAGCAGAACTGGGACAACCACAGATGTGGCTTCAGTCGTGCTTCCTGCAAAAGCAAAATATTAATGGAAACACCCAAGATTGGGAGCCACTTGAGCTAAGAAAAGTCTTGCAAGCCCCGAGTCCTAGGAACCAAGTGCTTGTAATTGACTCCAGAACCATGGGTTCCCTAAAGGCTGAGGGAACAGGGTGAAATCATTCCCTTTTGCCTTTGATAGCAGTGCTCAGGTGCAAGTTCTCGAATTACTCAGTATCACTTAGTCATATAATCTTTTCCATCCCAAATTTAAGTAGATCTCTTTACTTTTCTCTTTAGTTCCATAAACAGCATTGGCAGATGATTTTCTTTGGGAGTTTATTGTACCCTCTGGGACAATGTTTTATCCGCTGATGAGAATGAATGTAGGTACAAAACTACAAAGTTGATCTCAGGGAAGATGCTGGGCTGTCAACTATGCTCACTCATTGATTCAAAGATTTCTTCTGCTCATTAGTTTCACTGAGAACACCATTTAAATCCATTCAAATCCACACAGCAGAAAAAATGACAAGTGATGAAATCACAAATAGTCAAACCCACAAATTTTGTAAACCTGAACATGCAAAGGGTCGATTGTACCAGATTCCAAGCTCCTTGAGGGTAGGGATTAGGGAATGTTTATGATTCATGCCTGTATTTCTGGTAATTAGTATAGTGATAGGCATTCTGAATGAGTAAATGGATTGATGGTTGGATGGATGGATGGATAGATAGATGGATGGTTAGATGGTGGATGGATAGGGATGGATAGATGGTGGCTAAGTATGGATGGATGGATATGGATGGACGGATGGATAGATGGTGGATGGACAGATGGATGGATAGATGGTGAAAGGATGTAGATGGATGGATAGGGTTTGTGTAAGATAACTAGTAATTCTTTAAACTCAGTGATGAGCAAAGGAAATCACCCTTCTTTTTTTTTTTTAAGATTTTATTTATTTATTTGACAGAGAGAGAGACAGCCAGTGAGAGAGGGAACACAAGCAGAGGGAGTGGGAGAGGAAGAAGCAGGCTCCCAGCAGAGCAGGGAGCCCAATGTGGGGCTCGATCCCAGGACTTTGGGATCACGCCCTGAGCCGAAGGCAGGCGCTTAACGACTGAGCCACCCAGGCACCCCGGCAATCTTACCCTTCTAAGAGGAGAATATTGTATGCATTAGACATTAGACACTTCCTCACAATTCACAATAAGTATATTTCAAAGGTGCTACAGCTTGGAAAGAAGTTTGCCGTATTTTGTTTTCAAGCTCTTTGAAATTAGTAAGAATTCTTCTTAGCGTAGCATAAACATACATTTATATGTTCTTAAAAGACCCCAATAGCGTAATTTACAGCCCCAGAGCTTTGTATGCATCTCCTTTAGTTCATTAATATGTTTTTCCAATCACTAAGAGAAAGGGAAACACAAAGTTCTTAGAAATGTTTCAAAACACCCTTTGAGAAAACATTTTGCAAGTCTTTGAAGCTGGGTCAGAAAAATCTTAGGCAGTTTTCTTTAAAACTGTCCAAATATGGTAGTGTGCCATAACCAATTGCTCGGCAATCATTATTGACTCAGGGTTAGATCTAACCAAGGAAATAATATTCTGAAAACTTAAGTGTCTGAGAACCAAGCACAGGCCGCACCAAAGGCCCAGACATTCTGCCTTTGGGACTCACACCGCCCTTACAAACCTTGGACAAACACAGCTGATTTTTCATCACGCTGTTTGACCCTATCCTCAAACAGAAGTGCCAATCTCTTGTACATGGGGGCAGGTAGAGGAGAGCTCCCATTCTGCCAACCTTCCATTTAAAGGAAACTTTTTTTTTTTCTTTTTAAAGCACAAAGGTAAGTGGTTGGTGGGGTGGGCAAGGGTGGGGGGGAGGCTCCTTTTAGGACCAATTTAGCAACCTACCCTCAACTACAAGTTATTTTAAGAAAATTAACCTCCCAATATTTGCGACAAACAATAACTAGAAACTGCTGGCATTAAATGGTAGTTTCGCAGAGCATCACTTACCCTTCAGCAGTCTTTGAGCTTGTGAGCAGAAGGTAAACAGACAATGGCAAATGACCACCACCTTCCTCACAAGCCAGGCCCAGGCGGATCTCCCTTCATTATGCAAGATGTTGGTACAGAAAGGATTTTATGCTCCCTTCTTTCCTTAATATGCATTTTTGCAGCAAGAAAAAGTGAAATGAGTGTACTACTTTCCAAAATGTCAGGATCCAAAAGGAAATGTCAAATTCGCTCAGCAAAGTCACCCCTTAGAGGGTCCCAGAGGGTAATTACAAAATACCTAAGTGGCGACCACATGCTGAGCCAAAATTAAGGCATCAAGAGATTTGCCAGAAACCCTTCAATCGGGCTCATTACCGTACTCTAAAACAAAAGGGCAGCAAGAAAAAAGAATCAGGGAGCATTTCGAGTTCTGCAGGTGTATGCCAATGCTCTCCCCACAGTTCGACGATAATCATAATAATCACAAGAATATAATAATCGTAATACGTGCATCCTAAATTGGGGGTGGTTTTTTAAAGAAAGGTTGGGAAGCTGTTTTAAACTGTGCAAGGCTGGTGTCAGGGCACAATGTCAAGCTTTCCACTCCAACTTGTTTTCTCAGGCATGAGCATTTTGCTTCGGGGGTGATCTTGGCACTACAAGCATTCAGCAAGCTTCCCACATGCGCGCCCTCTCTCTTCTCTGCCCATCTCTCGCCTCTCACCTGGACTCATTAAAATACAGAACTCCCGGTCCAGCCAGACCGAAAATCAGCTCTTCCCAACCAACAGCCCAAGCCTGGATCTCCACCGAGGCACACGGCTCTTTTACAGATTGCAGATTTACATGGTAAAAATAGCAACGCATGACATCACATGTATATGCAAATTTGTCAACCAAACTCAGTGCTGAAAATAGTTATTTACTATTTGGCTTGCATATTGGCCCAGAAAACCCTCTATACCTATTTCATGCTCATTGAAATTCTTTAAGAGTTCCTGACCCATTTAAATTCCTTGAGGGATGACTGGCTTCACATGGGCATTTGTCTGCTCCTCTCCCTGGCTACTTTTAAAGCAATACTCCCTGTCTTTGCAGACTGGACTTTAGAGAAATATCCTGGCCGCCACTTACTTTTTTTTTCTTTTTTTTTATTTTATTTTCTTTTTTATTTATTTTAATTTTTTTTATTATATTATGTTATTCACCATACAGTACATCCCTGGTTTCTGATGTAAAGTTCAATGATTCATTAGTTGCGTATAACACCCAGTGCAACCATGCAATACGTGCCCTCCTTACTACCCATCACCGGTCTATTCCATTCCCCCACCCCCCTCCCCTCTGAAGCCCTCAGTTTGTTTCTCAGAGTCCATAGTCTCTCATGCTTCCTTCCCCCTTCTGATTACCGCCCCCCTTTCTTTATTCCTTTCTTCCCCTACCGAGCTTCCTAGTTCTTATGTTCCATAGATGAAAGAAACCATATGATAATTGTCTTTCTCTGCTTGACTTATTTCACTTAGCATTATCTCCTCCAGTCCTGGCTGCCACTTTCTTAAGGCCCATTCTGGGCACAGCTCTGCCACGAGTGGCCTCAGACCTACAATCACAGCTTCCTTCTCTAGAGCTCCCTTCGGTGCAGGGAAAGAGGGCTCTTCATCCGTACATTTGGAAAATTTCTGAAGGTGTATAGTCCTCAGACGCCCACATCAGAGTCATATGGGGGAAGGCACTGGGGAAAACGCAAGCTCCTGGCTCCTCCCCAGAACCACTGAATTCAACTTTCTGGGAGGGGGACACGGAAAGACTGTCGTCTCAAGAAAATGAGTGGGGTGATATTGATGGCCTCCAAGGGCTGGGGCTCCGTTCCTGAGAAACCACCCGGAAATGCTGACAAGGAGCTGCTAAGGGGCTGCAGTGCCTAAGTCCAAGCAAGGCCAGAGTTCACCATGGGACGGTCACCAAGTGAGGGTACTGACACCCTGCAGGAAGATGGCGTGAGAGCAGAAGTGAGCTTCCAAAGAAAGTCCATCTCGGCATTCTTTCAGGAGCGGTTCCAACGCTCACAGAATTAGCCCCCATCCCTGACAGCGGAACTACAAAACTGGCCCAGCCCTAGGGGCGCCTTCACTGTCCTTGTACCTAAGGGATGACGACGTGGGAAGGCATGGGGTCCTAATGCCCGGCATTATGTGTGCAAATCCTGCCTCCACCACCTCCCAGCTACTGCGGCCTATCAACTTTACAGAGGAAATAATCGTCACTAATAAGGTTATTGGGAGGGTCAAATAACCCTGTGGCAGTACCGGCCACATGCAGCAAACCATTAGCTGTTATTTCAATGCGTCTGAGCCCCCTTGGACTTTATGGCATCCCATTGATCCCCCAGAAAGTCCATCCACGCGAACACATGTGGAGACTATGGACTATGAGAAACAAACTGGGGGCCTCAGAGGGGAGGGGGGTGGGGGAATGGGATAGGCTGGTGATGGGTAGTAAGGAGGATACGTATTGCATGGTGCACTGGGTGTTATACGCAACTAATGAATCATTGAACTTTACATCAGAAACCAGGGATGTACTGTATGTGACTAACATAATATAATTTAAAAAAGTCCCTTTGACCCTCCTTTGCTGAGTTTCCTGGGTTTGAAAAGACACCACCCCGTCTATTGAAGCATCCACACAGACACACGGGTGCCCTGTAGACACCCGCAGGCTTGCTGGAAGCTGCCCACAGACTCATTCCCACATCGTTCCTACTCGAGACAACCCATGCCCACGGGGGTGCCCACATGCACTTTGTGTTCTCGCGTACCTGTAACCAGATCTTCTGCACAACCCATACCACAGGCCTCTATGCATTCACACAAACACCTTTGTATAGACACAACTGTATGCGTCACACGCATACATGGACCATTTCTAGGAGTATGGCATGGATTTGACTCTCTGGCAAAAAAAACCAAAAAAACAAAAACAAAAACCACGTCAGAAACCCATTAAAAAAAAAAAAAAAGCCAGAAGTGAGCATTCCCTCTGCGTTATGTCAGCAGGCGGCGGATCAGAGAGCAGGGGCTATGAACACAAATGAACATTCCAGAAACAGCTTTGTCGCCCTCCATGTACTCTGCCTTCTGTTTTGTTTTTTTTTTCTTTTTTCTTCAGCAACAACAGAAATCTGTGAAATGACTGAGGGTGGTTAATTAAGCATTGCAGCCCATATTCCACTGCCGTTTCAATTGGATATGGTGTTCTCTTTCACTTCCTGTTATGCAGGATTGCCGCGGCTGTTAGACACCTGCCAGGCTCCCAGCCCAGCTGCTGTTCTGCGGCATGAGCAGGGAGGAAGCACTCGGGCCCTTGGCCTTGAGAGGGTCTCACTCTGCAAACCAGCCCCTTCCTGGCAGGGTGGGGGGTGGGGAAGGCAGACACAGCTGATGTGAGTCTACACTGGAGGCTTAAGGACCAGCAGCTTGGTGGTGAAGACCTTGGTCTATTGTGTGGGTGGTGGCAGGAGACCAACTGTTTTCCCCCAAACCCCTAAGCCCCAAGTCCTACCATGACCAGTCTGGGATGAAAGCTGGAGCCTCTACGTAGGCCAGAATCTGATGTAATTCTCTGCTTGGCCTGGTTCCCTAACGCCACAACAGCGCTGGGTGCAGAGCATTCATTCACACATTCATTCATTCCATGGCTGTCATATGAAAGCCTCCAATGGGTTAGCCTCTCCGTGCAAGACAGTGGCCAAACAAAAAGATACGAGAATTTTTATCTTAATACTATCAACACTCCTGATAATAGCACCAATCTACTGAGAACCCCTTACGTGCCAAATAACTTATCAATGAGGTCTAGTCCCTTTATCTGAGGAAACCACTTCCAGTTTAATGCGGAGATTTTACACCATTTATAAGTATTCAGTTCCTGGAGGAAAGCGGGGCGGGGGTGGGGGGAGAATCAAAGCAAAGCCTCAGTTTCTCCTCAAGGAGGTATTGACTATGGGGGGTTAAAGATGGCCACAAACTCTGCACATCAGCCATCAAAGGGTGGGGTCTCTGTCCCCTCCCCTTGAGTCTGGGCTGATCTGTGTTGACTGATAGCCTGCAGCAGGAGTGGCACTGAGCCAGTCCTGGCCTTTCAAGAGGCAGTCTCTTCTTCTTTACTCTTGGAGACCTGAGCTGCCATGTCAGCACCCCGAGGCTACCATGCTGTGAGGAAGCCCAGGCTGGCCACCCGGAGAGCGCCTCAGCCCCCAACTCTCAGCCCCCCAGCCCCTGGAGTCATCACGGTTTGGCCCCCTTGTCATTGAGCAAAGTAAGCCATCCCTGTTGTACCCTGAGTGATTTCCTGACCCGTGGAATTTTGAGAAATAATAAGTTGTTTTGAGCCATTAAGTTTGGGAGAGGGGCAGTTTGTTGTGCAGAAATAGAAAATCAGAATAATGAAGGAATAGGGAAGCTTAGTGAATGAATTAGGTGAAGGTGAAGGAAGAGCATCCCACGTAGAAGAGAGCAAACAGAGAGAGAGAGAAGCAGGCCACTCAGGTCCTCAAGTAGTTCTGCCTTTCTGAGTGTAAGACAAGGAAAGGTTGTGCAAGGACCCATATCCCAGGTTGAAGATGTTTTGCCCTGTTCCTGAGATTGTGGGGAAACCCTGGAGGAATTTCAGGCAGGAGGCGACACAGTCTCTCTGGCAGCAGAGTGATGGGGATGGGAAGGCCAGTGAGGAGGTGGTCTAGACAGTGTGGTCTGAGACAGCATGGCAGTGGGGTCAAGGAAAGGGAAGAGATCCAGGACATGTCGAGGAGGTTAAACGGACAGGTCTCAGTGAATGGCCAGATAAGGTGTTAGGAGGAGGGCAGGGACAGCTGGGGATGACATCCAGGTGTTCAGTGTGGAGGCTGTTTTGCAACCCCCTGTGAGAAAATGCAGAGGATGGGGGTTCATGAAACTGCAAGGAAATCTGAGAGTAATTAGTTAAACCGAACAGCATTTCTAGACGATTCCAGGACCTCTGCCTAATGAAAGAAGACAGTGTGTGAGAGCTGTGACCATCATGTGCCCATCAGATGAGACCCAACGCAGTGGACCCAGTGTTTGCATAACAGCCTTGCAAAGTAGCCTAATGGGGCACCTAGTACCTACGTCAGGGATGTGTAAAGTGAGGCTTAGAGAAGTCAAGTCATTCTTCTAAGGTGTCAAAACCTGCAAAAAAATAGAGCTAGGTTTAGACTCCAAGCGCTTAGAGTCCATAGCTTACTCCCTTAGGCAGACTGCCCCATCATGGATGAAGGAGGCCAGATACTTGCCTCTAGGTCCTCTTAAAATCCCAAGACTGGGACCCGAGAGGGTACCAATCAGAAAAAAGAGCTGTCTCCCAGGTGGCTTAGAATAGAAGGCAGGCTTTGTGGACAAGACCTGATTCTTCTCTGGTAAGAGACACCGGCAACCTTCACATACTAATTCCACTTAACTCGTTAGGGCTCCCATTGCACAGTTGTCTTTCCCCGAGACTAGTTACGTGGGGCACTGAGTCAGTGCCCAAGATGGAGAAACCTTTTCTTTCTGAATATCCTTTAGTTAAAGAAGGTAATGCCAGTATCATTGTTTTAGGAGGAGGTTAGCCAGGAAGAGCTAGGTTTTCATGTAGGCACAGCTGACTTAAGAGCTTGCACGCTTACCCTCTACGCGGTTATCTGTGCCTTTTCTTTAGAGTCAAAACCAAAGATTTTTGGTGCAAGATTTGGGCTGGAGAATTAGCCAAATGGCTCGTATTGTCTTGTTGGCCTCATGCATTAAAGAGATGTGCTTTCAGGCACCATGTGAGATTTCCTTTTTTATTTTTTTTGTTTTTCCTTTTTTTTTTTTTTAAGTTTATCCATTTAAGTCATCTCTACACCCAACTTGGGACTCAAACTGATGATCCTCAGATCGAGAGTCACGTGCTCTTCTGACTGAGCCAGCCGGGCGCCCCTCTATGTGAGATTTCTGTCCAAAGGTGCCTTGCTCCTTCCTGTGGAATCTAAAAGACTGTCCAGCTCCTGGAGCTAACTCAGTGTTTCTCAAATTATTGACCTTTAATCAACTGCATTAGAATCAGCAGGGCTGGTCCTCCACGAGAGGGCAGCCTCTGTTAGAAATACAGATCCCTAGTCCCTGCCCCCGAAAGGGGCATAAACTGGAGTCTCTGAGTGGGGCCTGGGAATGTGGATTGCACACGTCTCCTCAGAGTTGCTTATGCACAGGGATGGTCGAGGACCATGGGGAAGAAAGTCTAGACAAGTCTATCCAGACACTGCTTAGCGGAGTCTGGTTCACAGATGCAATAGCCCAGGGGAAGTGGGGCAGCCATCTGCTTGCTGCCCTAGGATTTCTTCCCTGCCTTCCTCTCCCTTGCTCTGCATGGCAGGGACCTGACCCCTGAGAGCAACATTTCCCAGCACCTCCTTTGCCAGACTGCACCCAGATTTGAACAATGGGAGGTGCTGGCAGGAGTTTGGGGGATGAGAGATGTCAACGCACCCCCTCAGGTGTGACACTACCTCATAGACTCTGCTGCCACTGTTCTGCCCCCCTTCCTCGGTCCAACTTCTGCCTCTGGCCTCTGGTCCCCAGGCAAGGCCCTGCTGGGCGGTAGTGGTTTCCTGCATTGACTGATCTTTGAGCACCCTTACCTTTTCTTTTTTAGCTCTCCTAAGACTTTGGGACCTAGTTTCTCATATTCCATTTCCTTCTCTGAGACGAGCTGGGCGTGAGTTCTGTTTTCCCTCACTGTATCCTGAGGAGCACAGGGACCAGGTCAGCAGGAGTCACCTCGTGGGAGTAACTAGCGGCTAGCCACCAGGGATCACGTGCCTCTGGCCGTCTGGTGGGCCAGGCATGATGCTAGAGGCTTTACATGCATCATTTCTTCGTTCACAAGTATTTATCAAGCACCTATGAGATGCTAGGCCCTGGGCTAGCTTTTAGGGGAGCAAGAGGAGGGGGTCCCTGCCCTCACGAGGCTTCCCTTCACCGAGGAAGGCCCGTGCCACACAGCAATCACATAGATGGTGGCTGGGGCCCCGCAGGGAAGTGTACCATGCTAGGGCGGGTATGACAGATGGCCTCGCTTGATGGAGCAGGTGGCATGTCCCCCTTTCGAACAGGAAATTGAACCTCAGAAGGGAACAGATAACATCACAAAGGTATGTGTGCCCTCATCCCTTACAAAGGAAGGACTGGGGTAAGGTTTTGCAGGCTGAAGCTACAGGCAGTATCGTGGGTTGAGTTATGCCCCCTCCCCCATGTTGAAGTCCAAACCCCTGGCACCTCTGAATGTGACCTTATTTGGAAACAGCGTTTTGAGATGTAGTTAGTTAAGATGAGGTCATACTGGGTTAGGGTAGACCCGAAATCCAATGACTGGTGTCCTTAAACAGGGGAGACACGCAGACACACGGGAGAATGCCATATGATCACAGAGTCAAAGACGCAGCCACAAGCCAAAGAATTGCTGAAAACCACCGGAAGCTAGAAGAGGCAAGGAAGGAGTCTCCCTAAAGCCTTCAGAGGGAGCGTGGAGAATGGATTTCCATTGTCCCAAGCCACCTAGTGTGTGGTCCTTTGTGTGGCAGGCCTAGGGACCCTGCATTCACAGGTAGGCTATGCTCAGGAGTACGTACTGACCAATACCACTTCTTGAGGTATCCTGGGCCTCAGGCTAAGCCGTTCCCAGGACCCCAATCACAGGGGGCACCCCAGACACAAGTTCTATGAAAAGAGGGTGGATTCAAGGGCCTGGCCCACACAGACATCCCAGAAGGGAATTGTATTCATTTTTAGAAAAAGGGAGAAGAGAACAGACCTGGATTATGGTTTTTCAAAAGTGCCTACTATGTCATAGACACTTTCTATACACAAACTATGTATTTCTTTCCTTGTAGGAATCTTGGAGGTATATGCGATAATCACCATCTGTTATGTGAGCCATTTGGACCCACCCACAGCACAGCACTAGGGAACCGTCCTCAGATCCGACCGCGCGGCCCTTTGGCGCCCTGGCTTGCTGCTCCTGGCGGACACCAGCTACCAGGCCTCCAATGATCACCCTCTTCTCTTGACCTCGCACTAGTCTTGGTTGGCGTTACCGCGTAGCAACCGTGTGGAGTATCTCCGGGAAGGAAGAGACAACTTCATCAGAGCATCCCGTGGCTGGATCCAAGACACCAGAACCACACCAGATTCTGTCATCTCCCTGGCTTCTCGTCGCAGAAGGAGAGAAGCGCTAGGGGAGAGGCGGGTTTGTCTCTATCTGAGAGCGTGATCAGACAATTTCAGTCCGTGCCCTCCACAGCTGCGAGGCCGCTGCCTGGGTGGGGCCCGCCGGAGAGATTCTCCCCCCAGATGTTCTGTATTAAGGTAAGATGCGGCGATTGTGCAAGAGGTAGTGGCCCCCAGGGTAACTGAGATTCCATCTCCATGCACCTGGGGATCTACAGAACCTTCCGCATGAGTGTTCTTAGGTCATTCTGAAAGGACCTGAATTCAGGGGCAAAGCGACATCTCAGCTCCTTAGGAGATAAATGTCAGGGTGGTTCTTTGGACACCAAGAGCACCTAAGTCACACAATCCTTTGTGTGAACCGTGCTTGACACCTGTCCCTTTAAACTCCCATCTTCCTCCTGGTCCTTTTTCCTCAGGGAAAGAACAGGATTGGGGATCTGGGACAATCACTGTCCTTGGAGATGAACTGTCTCTAAAAGACTGTTTCTTTTATCAGCGGTGCTTGTTCGTGTCTCCTCTGCCGTAGGAGAAGCTCTTAACTCAACCTGATCAAGAGTGCGCACGTGCTACCCGGGGCCACCACATTCTCCATATGACAAAGCCAGAAGATGGGCCAGTTGCTCTCACATCCATTCCACTGAAGGAATTTGAAGCTTTCTGGGAATCAACCGTTAGCCGTATTGCAACCTCTGGGAAATATTTAGGTAGCTGTCGTATCAAGAAGAGCTGTCTTATCCGTCCCTGCCTCAGTGCAGTCAGGTCATCATGAGTCTGAGAGAGCTTAGGAACTCACCCACTATCCCACTAGATGGTGGAAGGAGTAGTGGCACAGAGGTTCCTCTCACTCAAGCGTCTACACCTGTGCCTCAGGGCTAGCTGTCCATCCAGTACTGAGTGACCCTGACCTAGTCAGGGACTAGCCCACATCCAAACAACAGCAACACAGCGTCCATCCAGTTTAAACAGTAGCTGAAGCATTCACTGACCATTTTACCCTCTTTAAATCCTCCCAACACAACTCCAAGGTTGGGGCTGTAGACACACGCATTTCACCGATGACAAAAGGAAACTGTGTGCCCTAAGGCCTTTAGGACAACTAGCCAGTTCCTGTCGTGCTGCTGCGCTCTCTCCCTAAAGCCGACACATCACCTGCCCTAGTCTGCATGCCAGGCTTTCCTTGAGACGTCGATGGTTGGGGAGCCCACCCCTCCACCTCTCCACTTACTCAGCCCCTCCACTGGCCAGTAAGCTCTCCCAGGGGGGCTGATGGCTGTGGGACAGTAAAAGGAGGTCTACAGCTGATTCCAGGATTGATCTAACTTGATCTTTCTTAGCTTCATCTGTAAAATGGGATCGTGGCAAAACCTGCCCCTTAGCATTTCTGTGGCATTAAATAGACCATCACGTATAAGGCAAGCATCTAATAACACAGTAAATGTTAGGAATGTGACCAGGAAGACAGGTGTCCAAGGAGGCAGTGAGAACTGAAGTGTCCTATGCAGGTGTATGGGGTTAATCTATTTAAAAAAAATCAGCTCCATAAATAGATGACTCAGCAGCTTCCCAGTCCCAGCATATACACTCCAAGTTTCAAAGACTCATGATTTTTTTTTTTTTTTAAACTTCCCCTGCTCCTTAAGTCTGTGGGTTGCCTTAAGAACTTGATCTGGTTCCTCGCCTGCCCTAGGGCTGAGAGAAGCAGAAACCTCCGGACCCAGGAACGGGCGCCCGGGACACACTTAGAGTAACGGGAAACATGCTCTCCATTGTCTCTCCAGACCCACCTATTGTTTCCCCCTGAAGTTCAAGGCCACTTAGATGGTTCAGTTCACCCTCTCCTGTTTTTTGAGCTCCATTTTGTCTGCTCCCCATGCCCTGCTGAGTGTCAGACTCTCCTCTGTGCAGACACACAACTTTGCTGTTTGGAAAAAGCAAAAGTCCTTTGCAGAACAAATTCACTCAAGTCTTTCCATCGATGGCTGTGAGCTTTGTGCGTTGCCTTTGCCACTGCCCAGCGATGTCCTCTGTTTCCGGCCAAGGACTCGGCTTTAACGGCCCCTTCTTGCTCCCAACCAGCCAGTTTTCCGGGATAATAGTTGTGGGGATGTGGTCTGGTTCATGTTAGTGTTCGTGTCATGAGGTCCTGCGCTGTAGTTAACTCAAGGCTGTCCTAACACGATGGGTAGCAAAAGCGATCCAAGTAAGACAACATGAAGAATGCATTTGAGGGGGTTTTTCTTGGCAATTATTCTTGATAGGACTGAAAGCAGCATCAAGTTTCCCAGCCCCCCCAAATCCCCACTGAAATTGCAAAATTGCAGCAACATCTTTCATGGAGAATTGATTGCACAAGCACTGCTGCGTATCTATGGTTGCTGGACATGGTGCTGGGCAGCAGAGCCCCGAGTCCACCAGCCTGGACAGCTGTGAGAGCGCAGAGTCTGCCAGTGGGGAATATAATGCGACCCACTGTGTAGAGTGTAAGACTCAAATGTGATGATACATAAAGTACTTGGAAGAGCGCCGGGCTGACAGTGAGCACTCAGTACATACTACCATTAGCATCATCCCTACGGTTGGCACCGTAAAGTGGTTCAGGGCTATCACACAGGTACAACAGGTGCCAACTGACTTCTACAGACGTATGGGGTTGGAGAGTATCTTTCTGCAGGAGTAGCAGGGAGCATGCGCATTCGCTACCCTCCAGTTTCCTTCTCCACACAGATTCCCTCTATGGAGCAGCAGCTCTCCCCACCTCCCACCCCCCCAACCCCAGAGTCACCTGGAAGACCCACCTGATCAGATCCAAAGCTCCAGGCCAGGGCCTAGGATATAGTTAGAATCCTTCACAAGTGATTGCAATGTACGGCCGAGGTCATGACCAGCTGCGTAATTTGCAGGGTACGGTGCATAACAAAAATGCAGGGCTCCCTATTACTATTACTAAGAATTTTCAAGGCAATGAATGCAGAGCATTAAGCCAAGGGCCGATGCCCCTGCAAGGCTGCGGGCTGATGACGCCGGCCCAGGCTGAGGTTGAGAACCATGGTGTGTGCAGACCTTTCCAGCCTCTGCCTTCCCATGGAGCCTTTTGTCCCCAGAGAAGGGAGAGTGGCTTATCTGGTTGATAAATTTCGGGAAACAGAGCAGCCGTGTTGGGCCCAGCCTGGCGTACTCCTCTGTTCCAGGGGTGGGCCTGCCTGAGGACAGTGTTTCGCTTTGCTACACCCCACCCTAAGTTTTACAGAGGCAGCCCCTGGCAGGTCCGAGTGGGCACTTCCTTTCCTGGGGGTTACATCTGTCTCACCCCCAGATGCAGACTCTACAAGCCCCCTTAGACAATCCAAGGAATAGAAGCAGCAACTATTTCCTTTGAAAGCAGGATCCAAACAGAGAGGGTCAGAGGAAGCTAATTCCTGACTGCAGCGTTGAAGGGTTCCAAGGACTAGCGTTCTCTTTAGTGGACAGACAAGTCAGGCAGCTGACACCAAGGAGAAGCCAGGAGGCAAAGACCTAAGGAAGGGTTTTCTCATCGTGGCAAGAGCAACACCAAATGCATGAGCTTGCGTGGAGCTGGACCGGCTACAGGTGTGGGGAGGGGCAGGGCAAGGGGGCTGACCCCTGCTGAAGACAGGGCAGGAAAAGCCGACACGCACAGCGGCAAGGCCTCGCTGGTGTTGG
Source organism: Ailuropoda melanoleuca (assembly GCF_002007445.2). Classification (NCBI taxonomy): domain Eukaryota; kingdom Metazoa; phylum Chordata; class Mammalia; order Carnivora; family Ursidae; genus Ailuropoda; species Ailuropoda melanoleuca. Next base: position 73,108,749 of record NC_048229.1, read on the forward strand.
AGGGCCTCAGGGGCAGCTGTGCCATGACTCAGCATAATTCTGCTTCTGTCCGGGGTCCCATCAGAGAGGCCGCCAGGGCCGGGGGGGTTGGAAGACAGGTGGTTCCGGGGGCCACGAGTGGTAGACGGACCCCCTAAGCCCCGCGCCCTGCAGTACCAGCTCCTGGTGTGGTAAGAGGGCAGCGCCCCTTCCAGGGCGTCCTGGAGCGCTGAGGGGCCCCTGGCTCAGCCGAGCAAACGCACAACCAGATTTGTACCCAGAGTACGGCATTGATCGCTCACCGCACTTCCCTGATGGCCGTTCCAGAGACGCTAACTTGAGAATTAAGAGCAAATATTTGACTTTTTCTCCCTTTTCTCCCTCCCCTCCCTGTCATTTTACACAGCACTGTTTAGACTGGATGCTGGTTAATGGGCGACCTTTGCCCTTTGGCTAAAAGCTGTGACCAGGAAATCCCACCTCCCATTAATGAGGGTTTTGTTCAGGATCCGGGGGGAGCGCCTAGCACGCAGCTTCTGCTCTGCAAATGCATTGTCTGCCTGGCTTAGGAAAAGAAAACGGGAAAGAAAAACAAAGAAAGAAAGAAAAAAACCAAAACAAAACCCTTCCACTGTTGAATTAAAATCACAAACTCCAGGCCCTAAGCAGGTTTCAATCTCTATTAAGACAACAAAAGGTCCTAAATGCCAGGCTGCGCATAAAGAGTGGAGGGAAGCGGGGGTGGGAGTCAAGGAAGAGAAAGAAACTTGACAATTAACTGGTTTTTTCTTTTTTTTCTTTTTTTTTCTTTTTAGCGTGATCTCCGGTGAGTCCATCCTCAGCCCCTAACAAGCGTTGGTACCCTGAGCATTTCGGACTTCAAAGCAGAGGCCCTAGGAGGACCCACCATCAGACCAAGTGTCCTGCACAAAGAAGGGCATCCCAGAGGCACCTTGACCTTGATCCTTCCCAGGTAGCGCTTCTTGCCTCCAGGATCTAAGTGGGTGCCAGAGCGTTCACATCACATGGTCAAAGTTGCTTGCTTCCTTATTTCCTCTCTCCTTTGTGGATGCTCAGCATGGCTCTTAAATGCTTTATCCTTTAGTTTTCCGCGAAACTGCTCTGGCCCAGGGCTGTCTCTTTCACCCGAAAAATTCTAAGCCTGAGAACCAGGGTTCTCTGTCTCCTTGTCTACCTGACTTCGACCGTCCATCTCTTAGGACCTCTGTGTGACCATTGCTGATGGCCGAGGGCAGGGAGCATGGCTTACAAGTGGTCCCACCCTGGTCCCCCTCCCCCCTGCGCCCAGGACGGCACGTGGCACAAAGGACACTCTCCAGAAATGTTTGGTCATGAAAGGCTCAGATATTAATAAATGCTGGCTACTATTTGTATCCTATTAGGCATAACGGCTAATGATTTTTTCCTGAGCCAGGTAGGTGGATGGAATCAAAATTTAAAAACAGCCAACGCTTACTGACTAGTGATGATTTGCATGCGAATGAGTTAACCCTTCAACTGCCTCATTCTCAAGATTATCCTAGGATTTCTGTGAGTTCCTAAAAATAAGGAAAAAAAACCAGAAAAATTCCCTTTTTTGGGGGGGGGGGGAGAGAGGGCAGACATGAGCAACGCGTGCTTTTTTTTTTCTTTCTTTTTAAGAGATTATTCGGAAGCCTATTGAATTCAACTTCAATGAAAGTTTACTTTAAAAAAATAAACTAAAAGGTCCCCTGCAAGCTTTAATAAACTCAAAATGCTTCTATTTGGGTTTGTTTTTGATCAGCAAAAGACAGGAGAAGAAAGAAAAGGAAAGCAGAGGTGGGGGTTGGGGACGCACTCAGTCATCAAGCAGGTCCCCTGCAAAAACAAAGCTGAGACTTGACAAAGGGGTGCTCACCTTCCCTTACTACATGAGACCTGGCCCTGGGGGTGTCCCATGTGTCAGGCCCTGGGGAAGACAGAGAAGTGGAGAACAGCTGGGGTCTGGATGCCCACTGGTCACCGACCAGCCGCACTCACAGCGGAGACTTTGCCCTCCCCTCCCCCTGCCAGCCTTCCTGTGGGACGGGGACCCTAGAGCTGCAGGCTTGTTTTGAGGATTACAGGTAATCCTCCACAGCATGAACTGGGCCTATTCACTGCTATTATTATGAAATTTAAGGAAATACATTTTTTTCCCATTTAACGGAATGAATTGTTGTATGTCAAAGCTGAAGGAACACAAGAAGGGACTGTCCTATCACTGCCTTGTGGGTACAGCCCCAGGAACGAGGCTCCGTTACTGTGTTTGAGATCTGTATACGTACTGATTATCTGTACATCTAATGTGTATGGGTTTTATCACATGTGTGTGCACATATGCAGACATGTTCACACATTTATTTTATATTCATTATAGATTTTGTTATGTATTATGTATATGCACACATATACATCTTATACACACATGCACACACACATAGTAGCCATTATTGAGCACTTACTGTGTTCCAAGCATACTGCTATGGGCTTTCCACACTGGATCTTATTTAAGCCCCATAGTAATCCTGTGAAGTGGGACCCACACTCGTATCCCTATGGAAACTGACTCAGAGAAGCTAGGTCCCTCCTGCAAGGTCTCACAGCCTTTCAGGAACCAAGCTGAGAACAGCAAGGGTTTGACGGCAAAGTGCAGCACGTTGAACCACTAAGGTTTTTGACTATCGCAGAACAGACGTGACACTGGAGCTGACACACCGCGGCCCAACTTCTCCCACAGAACCCGCTTCTCACATACGCCCCTCCCACGCTGCCAGGGCCTGCCTTCCCGGGTGCCCAGTGGGGGCTCTGATGCCAGGGTGAAGCGGTGGGGGGACCACCACCTTGAACGACTCAGAGCTCTGTCCTGGAGGAGCCAGGGCACCTGGGGTGATGAGCCGGGGACACAAAGATGCTGGACTGCCTTCTGGCTGACTTTAAATCAGGCCGTTAGCTCTCTAATTTCTAGTGAGAAATGGCCCCTTGGACTGTCTCCCTCTTAGAGAAAGCTTTTAATTAACCCCACCGACCACAGGCTCCTGAGCAAAGTGGTCCGTGTGAAGACGACAGTCTTTTCTGTCACTACATATTAAGATCTCGTGCCAGAATCAGATCAATTGATATGGTCATCGCCTTAATCAAATTGAGTGTCCTAATATCAGGCTGCCCGGTGATCGCAGGCAGCAGGACGGCCCCACCCGCACGGCAAACGCTTCTTCCAAACACCTCCCTCCATAAAATTACCCACATTTGTTATTTCTCGCAGGAAGTTTGGTTATGAATATGGCTTCTACGTTTTCAGCTGTAAACAGCAGAAATCCCCCTTCAGGCACTCCACTAGACCTTTTATCCATACTCAGGAAAAAGAATTGATTGATTTTGAAGTTAAATGTTGGCATCTGCTGTTATTCAAAACCGGGACCTTGGCTCCAGGAATCCACCGCGTTTCCAGCCCCGCCACCAGTAGGCCGCAAATGAAGGCAAGCTGCTGTCAAATGAGAAATGCAAAATAGTCAATCTGTTTGTCTGTTTAATGTAACTGGGAACATAAGCTGCTAAAAGTGGTACCATTCGGCACTGTCAGATGGGAGACACTCTCCAACAAACAAAAGCCTAATGACCCATTTTACTCGGCACTCCGGAGCTGCTCCTAATGGTACTTTCCATATGCACTCGAACATGCTTTTATCTGAAACTGCAAATGGTACGATTTTCCATCCAACACAAGCGTGTAATCTGTGTGTGCAGGGTGGGGGGGCTGGGGGGGCTGGGGAGGTAGGAGGTGCCCCCCTCCCAGCCCCCCGCCCCACACCGGCCCCATGGAGGAAGGCTGGTGTTCTAGACATCTTAAAGCGGGAAGCATATTGCAGAAGCATCTGACTCTCATCTTCCCTTTACACCTGTCATTGTACTGTATTAAAGGGAAAAAATCAAGTCATTAACCATGATAGATATGTTTTTAATAAGTAAGTGTTGTGCCTCGCCAGGCGGATAAATAGCAGGGCTTAAGATAGCTTCAGAGCCTGGCGTGGGATTACAGCGGGGAGTTAAAGGCACTGCTTATGTCTTCAAAGAGTGCAATTTGGGAAGCAGGAGGCTCTCAGCACTAAGGGGGCTGCCACTCCTGAAGAATGCTCCCTGCTGGGGCTGGGCTCTCAGGGGCCTTTACTTGGGGAGCGGTCGCAAACTCTTCTTTCTCAGGACTTCTGCTGCAGGCCGACTCGTGCCCTCCCCGAAAGGATCCTGGCCAAACCCAACACCAGCTAATGCCTTTGAACATGTGCCTCTCATTGGTATGTCAAGTGGTGATGCCTCTGGATTCATATGGACTGCCGGGAGCATTGTGTTGAGAACGATTCTGAGGCGCACCCACAGAAAAAGAGTCTTGTAATTGGTTATTAGACCCTGATGTGATTTGTCTGCTGCCACAGCCAGCGTTTATTCAAACAAAACCAAAAACAAAAAATCAAAAACAAAAAAAACCAAAGATGAGTTAGGACGATCAGGACTTAATTCTTCATGTTCAGGATCCAACAAAGACTCCTGTATTTATACCAGAAAGTCAAATCCACTCGAGTCAGGACAAAATGTGGGGGGGAAAAAAGAGGTTAAGGGGGCTGATTTGCTCCGCTCAAAAGACTCATTGCACAGAAGAATATGTCTGGCCTCAGCCATCGTTGTTTGGATACGTTCGGTGGAAATAAGGCAAAAGCATATGGTTTACATTTCCGCTATAAAGAAATATGGGTGGGAACCTTGTGGGACCCAAGATGCAATAACAAATACAGATAGTTGACAAGGCTTGGCAGGCGAAGACAGAATATTTCTGTGTTTACCTGACAATGTGACTGGAGTCCAGCCCACTGGGGAGCAATCCATTTGGTTGTGACCCGTCGCACCCTGGCAGAATGTCCTTGCAGAGACATTAATGTCAGCCTGGGAAGCGTCCCCCTCCCCCTTCCAGGCGAGCACTCCCTCCGATGAGGAACGCGGGTCCTGTCACAGCGGCTAATGATGCACAGTTCCACGGCTCGGACACTGCGCGAGCCGGGATCGTCTTACTGTGCAATACCGCTGTGCAGGAGCCCACGAGGAGGGCGCGCTGACTTCCGTGGCTTCAAGTTTCCCATCCCCAAGTCTTTTTTTTTTTTTTTTAATCTAACTCTGACTTCTCTTTTGGTGTGTGATCATGCGAATGGCTTGTTTTATCGTTAATTTTTGTGTTGCTTTTTTTTTTTTCTTTCTTTTTTGTCATCTCTCTTTCAGGATGAGCCCTTTCCGTTCTGTTAAGTTGGCGACAAAGGGAACAAAAGAGAAGTCAGGGAGAGCGAGGAAAACAAAGGTGTTTTCTGCATTAGGATTATGAGAAATGGTAACAGGGATTTGAAACATCAAACTCACAGGAACAAAAGTGGGGGCAACGCCTCCTTCCTAATCGTCTGTGTTTGGTTTCAGAACAAAAGTGTCATTTGTAAGCTAGAGACGAAATGACTATTTTTGGGTCCAGCACACCTTTCGGTCAGGAAAAAAAAAAAGTTAATAAACGTGGGGGTTTCTTTTTCCATTCCTTTCCCCGACAGATCAAAAGTCACATGAGTGGTGTTTCAGTGCAGCTGCCTGGATTATACTTGGCCTCTGAATAATAAATCGGGAGTTTCTAGAACCACCAGCTCATTAATGAGCACTAATTCAGAATGGATGGCACAATGTTCAGTAATTTAAGCAACGTGGACAATGAAGGTTCTCAACTCTGGTACAAAGAGCGGCCTACAGAATCATGTGGAACGAGTAATTACAGCTAATATCCATTTCAGCTTGTATTAGAACGTCCAAAGAAACGAGGTCGCCGCAGCAGGCTGGGAGCTGATCCCGGGGAGCATCATGGGGCGAGAGGGAGTCAGCAGGGCAGGTGAACTGTTTCCATTACTTGGGCTCACCCATGAATAAGCCCCTGTCAGCTCCCGCCAGTACCTGGAGAAGCCACAGTGGCTTAGTCCCCGAGCATGGCCACTGCAGGTTCGAGGGCTCAGCAAAGGATGGCTGAGAGGGCAGAGGTGGCCCCGGCCCCGACCTACTTGCAGCCTTGTTCTGCTGATGGAACAGATAGGAACCAAGGTTCTGGATGCTTTTTCCTCCCCGGGGCCCATGGGAAAGGCTGAGGGGTGCACCCTCCCGGGAGAAACCCCCCGTGTTCTCTGCAGCCAATGGCTGAGGGTCTGCAAGGCTGAGAGCAAGGAGGTCACAAAGTCGGCAGAGGTCACTGGGAGGCGTCATGTTGGAACTGGGCAGTTTGGACCCTCCTGGCACATCAGAGAGAGAATAGAGAAACGGGATACGATTTGGGGCTCTCTGGATGAGGTATCACTTTAAATCTGAGCTGGAAGAGGCAGAACTCTTGGGTGCAAACAATAGAACTCGCCTTAAGAGTTAAGTGGAGAGAAGAATTTACTAAAAGGGTAACGGGGACTGACAGGGTCTTCAGAAAAGCTTGGGAGCAAGGCTTAGAAAATGGACTCATGGGGCGCCTGGGTGGCGCAGTCGTTAAGCATCTGCCTTCGGCTCAGGGCATGATCCCAGGGTCCTGGGATCCAGCCCCACATCAGGCTCCTCCTCTAGGAGCCTGCTTCTTCCTCTCCCACTCCCTCTGCTTGTGTTCCCTCTCTCGCTGGCTGTCTAATAAATAAATAAAATCTTTAAAAAAAAAAAAAAGAAAAAAGAAAACGGACTTATGTTATCAGACCAGTCCTGCAGCCACGGTCTTCATGGCCACTGTCCTCGCACAGCCAAGGACACAGGCTTGCCATCCAGGCACCCCAGACCCCAGGCTCCAGCACTGACACCCTGGGCTCTGGAGGTCACTCTTGCCACTTCTTGGCTTCTCTGACAACTGATTCTAAGTCTAGGATTGTCGTATCTGTCTGGTCAAAACCAGGTCAAGTGCCTGATAGCTTCTAAGGGAGGCCAGGAATGGTAACCTTGACCTTTCTGGCTTCCACACTGGGAGGGGGTCTCTGCCTTAAATTACCCTAAAATAGGGCAGGACTGTACCAGAGAGTCAAACGTCTGCTCCACCTGCTCTGTCTTGTCATCTCTGGGTGGCCTATGCAGGGTACTTTCCCATCCTAAATTTCAGCTCTTTGGGGAAAAATGGACACAACAGAACTGTCCTTACAGGCTGTAATGATGGTGCTACTGGGCACTTATTAATTCATTCCACACCCATTTATTGAGCTCCTGCAATATGCAAGGTTTCTCGTAGCTTCGTAATGATGCATATACAAGGGCACGTTCCTCATGCCTGGAGGAACCTTCAGCCTCATAGTAAAGATGGAAAGAAGGGCTTTATTTACGAGTAACCTGGGTGTGGATTTAATAAGACTTCCTGATGAATTGGAGCGTGGGATAAAGAAGAGGAAGGAAAACAAAAGATATCTCATTTCTGGGAGCTTCTACCGGTAAAGCCACTGACTCAGTTCTTGGCATACAGTAAGTGCTCAACAAATGCTCTTTGCTAACACTACAGTCAGCACATCAATGTCCACATCACTTGGATTTGATCCCCAGCTGACCAATCCTCACAGACAACTCCAATAGTCAATACAACAGGGATCACAGCTGGACTCAGCCTACCAGGGGCTCAAACTTGACTCTGCCATTTGCTAGCTGTGTGACCTTCAGCAAACTGCTTCACTTCTCTGTGCCTCAGCATCCTCCTCTGTAAAACAGAGGCAGTGAAAGCAGCTCCATCATGGGGCTGTCATCAGGGTCAAATGTGCTATTTTATGAAAACACCCTCAGAATCGCACCTGAACAGTTCTCTCCATCCGACCGAACCATCCAAACTGGAATCCCAAAAAAAACCCAACCCTCCTTTTCCACTTGAGAGTCAAGGAGAGAAAGCAGATCTCCCCAGTCCACGGGAGATGAAAATCTCCCGTGAACTGTAAACTGGAGGTCTGCGGTGAATTTGGTGATCGTGGGTGATTCTGTGGCTCGGGTTTGGGTCCCTGGCCTCAGAGGAGCCGACCCCATGGTCCGCTCATGGTGACCTTCGTGCGCAGATGCAGAGTTCTACGAGCTGGGGGGGGGGGGGGGGGGGCACGAGCTTTCCAGCTGCCTCGGTTTGGAGGTGAGCGCTCGCAGGGTCTCAGAAATGGGGTTGGTTGTCCTGAGGTTAAACGGGGAGGATGGCAGGGGGAGGGGGACACGGCCCAGGCTCCAGAGTGTGAGGACACAGGCTGGACTTCTGCTTTCCAGCCTGGCTGGAAATAACACATCAGCACCTTGCCGCGTGATTGTAGGACATCCGCAGTTCCTGCGCCTGCTGAAACCAGAAGTGAAGGGACACCCACATTCACTCCTCACGTCGTCCCCAGCACGACGAGCAGCAGCACTCAAAAAGGGTAGAGCCCGCTGCTACCCCTGACTTGGAACAAAGTAATAGCAATGCCATCTAGCAGATGTCAAAACGGAAAACAAGTACCACACGGCCACAAAAATGGCCCGTGTGCAGGATCGCCGGCTGGACTAAAGTAGACATTCTCCCCCGCCGAGGACTGATTTTTTTCTGGAATGACGTAGACCTCAGACATATGGTCTGAAATAGTTAGCCCCTCAATGGTGCCGCTGTGACCTTCCCTGTGGGGTCTGACCTTTGTGAGGCTGGGGCTCATGTCTCATTGTGGAATTTCTGGCGTTGGCAGGAGAAGTGGCACAGGACAGACGTAGATCCAGGAGAAAACTCACATGAACGTGACTCCGAGCCACGGCCGGCAGATCACCATTATTTTGGTGAACTGAATAATTTACACATTTGGAAATATAATATGAAGGCATATTAGCCACTAAGTTGCCTCAGTTTCGCCAGCTTATTAGAACAGGGCCATCCGAGCTTAGCCAGCCCAGTGCAAGCATAGTTCTTTGGTCCCCCTCTGAGTAGATGTACAGCCTCACTGTCCATAGTCACCAGTCATCGCTCACGGCGGCCGAGGCCCGTGATGTTACGGATGAAATCCCCACAGCCAAGACGCAATAGCATCTGTCCCCCCAGAGGTCAGAACGTCAACACTTCTGGCTTCTGTCTATCCACTGTGATTGGGTGGAAAATGCATTAACAGCCAGGCGCGTGTCCATGTGTCAGGGGATAGGGAGCAGGTAGGCTGGGGTGCATTTTTCCCAGGGTCAGTCCCAAAGGTCCTGCATCCCAGGAAACCCCTCAGTTCAGGCAAACTGCAGGAAGTCAGAATCATTGTTTCACCCATCACTTTTGCATGGGGGAAATGGCCTCCGTAAGTTCCAACCTCCTCCCAGGGATGCACAGCTCGGGAAGAGTAGAGCTACCCATCAAATCCAGGCTGCCCCAGGCCAGAGCTTCTGTACAGGCTGCTCGCCTTTATAGAGAACCGTTCCTAGACCCACGACAAGCCCCCACGCCACAGTTCCTCCACGCCCTGTCCTCTGACTCACTAATCCTTTACGGCAGTAGATAGTGGACTGGACTTGGCCAAAGCCCAACTGTTTCCCTATCTTCTCAATCCAAACATCTGCCATGAGACAGCTTGCCTGTGCCTCAGTTTCCCTTGTTTTAATGACAGTGGTGATAATATCTGACAGAGCCCTGGGAAGGGTCAGACCATGTCACGTCTGTGGTATCCCCAAAGACCCACGGCCCTCCTGACCCAATCGATGGGGCTGTCTAGACGATCAATACTGATCACTGCTGCTGAATTGACCCGACACAGGTCCACATTGATCATTTAAGACACCTGGAATGGTTGGCTCGGCGGGGCCATGGTTCAGGGACTTTAGTCACTAAGGCCCTCATTAAATGAGGACCTCGCCTTTAAAAAACATAAGGTATTAGTTAAAAAAAAAAATCCCTTGGACTTGGAGAAGTCCTTGAATGGTGGGAGTTGGGTCTCTGGGAGGCAGAGCTAAAGCCCTCTAAGGGCCTGTGTGGCTACAGGCAAGCTAGACAAACCTCTCTGAGCCTCAGTTTACTCTTCAGGAAAATGGGGTGAAGGGGTATTTGCCTCATGGAGTCACAGGGAACAGGTGATGTGATGAGGTGTTAAAATGCTTAGGCAGAGAGCCTGGAAATATTAAGTTTTCAATAAAATTCGATTGCTATTGGTATGATCTACGCTGAGTGGGAATTGTCTCCCCATGCAAAAGCATCTTCTTTGTTGGCATCTCCTAATATTGAGGCCCTGTTAAAAATTGCCTGGGCCTGTATTGAAAGATGTCTGTCTTTAGCAAGCATACCTCTGAACCTCAGAATAACACTGTGAGTTTCTGAAAGAGACGAGGGGCATCAACACGCCCACAGTCACCGCGCCAGGAAGCAGCAGATGTAGACAAAAGATTCTCCTGACTCTGGAGTCGGCCTTCTCTCCCTCCGAAAGCCCAGCAGTGAGAATACGGGACAGGAGGGAACACAGGACTCTCGCCTTCAGGGAGCTTGGGGTCTCCTGGGGAATGGACCATTTCTGCAAGTAAGGTAACATGAAAATACCGTGGGATAGGTACAACCTGGTGCTACGAAGGAGGCACGGGGTCTGGACAGGTGGGAGCCGCGCGAGCAGAAAAGGCTTTAGCACCAAGCTGGTATTTGATCTGAGCTCTGATTTCCATAAACCATGGTAAGTGGGGAAACTGAGGCCGAAGGAACAATGCAAGCGAGGGTGCGGAGGTCGGAAGCCACTGGCATAACTCAGTGAGTGGCCTCGATTGGCTGACGCCTTGGGTCCTGGCCAGCGGCTCACAAGTGCCTTGTGATATAATAGCCTTTATTAGCTAATTCACTTAAGGTGACCGTTTCGTCGGGTTTGCAATTCTCTCTTTCTCCTGCTCTCCGTTTCCTTCTATTTCTGTATCTATCTCTACCTCCCCACAAGTTCATCTCCCCTCACACCCCACTTTTTTTTTTTTCTGCCTAACAGTGAGCAACTGTAGTGAGGACTTACGTTTTCATATTCAAAATGTTTTTCTATGTGAACTGTTTTGCCCTAGATTTTGGTGCAATGCCTTGCCTTACAGAGTGTGAATATTTGATCTGGACGCATATTTCATTTTTAAAGGAGGCTTATAACACTTGTCCAAAGCTGAAACGTCTCCACTTGAATACAGACTCTAGCAGTGAAACAAGATTCCGGTCCCCATCCTCAGAGGGAATGGATGCTGAGTTTGTTTAGAACTGTGCTCCCTGCACAAAACTTCTACCATAAATTACCAGGCAGCACTAGTTCGCAGACCTCCCTCCCAGCCAGGCACGTGACGTGGATGATTTCCGCCCCCCGCCCCACACTTCAACCAAAGCTGTAAGAGCAAATTGAGGAAAATCAGCCTTATCTCCATTCTGTAGGAAATTCACACAACCTGACTCCCAGCTCCTGTGAAATGGAAATAAAAATTCTCAGTGGCTGCTTTAACTCCAAGGGCTTAGAAAATTGACTAATAATGCAAATATCCAGAGGTTAATAGCCTGGTGACATTACTGTAACTTACATGGTAGTGTAAAGGGCATTATCCATCACATGGCCAGCAGTGGTCAGTTAGCAGAACATATGGATAAATATCAAAAGAGGAATGAGCTCCCAGAATCGGGCATTAATAAAACCTAGGGATTTCTGCCCCCCCCCACCGTTTTCTTCCTTTAATGGCAGTGGGCAATGTGTAATCTTGGTCCTTTTTGTCTGAGGCTCACAGGCACCCTTCTTTGCATGGGAGGCCAAACCCTGATGGGGAGCACAGGAAGGGGAGCACAAAATGCCCCCACATTTTCATTTCGCACTTGTAGGGAGGGAAAAGTCAGGGAGATCCAATTAATGGAAGAGTCATAAACAAGCAAAACAGAGTCTACGGGATGCCTCTGGCTGTGGCTGTTTCGGACAAAAGGAAGTGAGCTAGAAATCAACTGGAAAAGTCTCCTAATAGATGCGGTCAAGAATGAGGCCAGCTGGAAACGCCAGTTCTCCAGGCCCAGGTGGACTGCCGAGTACTAATTTATTGCCCTCACATTTGAAGTTTGGATCCAGCGACTGCTACCCCGAAGAGGTGGTTCAGGTCCCCCTGAGTGGGCTGACTCAAAGCCAATTCGCTGTCCCTGGTCACGAACTGAGATCCCATCCACCGTCAGCTCGCCTGGCTGGACTTCTCTCCTCTGACGCTGTTTTGGGCTCTTCCAGAGAAGGGTGGAGCGGTATTATCTTTGGGAAATTGTAGATTCTCAGCTCCTGCTGCTAAAAGGAAAATTACTGCCCTGAGCAGTCCTTGGTTGGGTTCCAAAGGAGTCTTGTCGCATTATTTAAATACTGACTTGCGATATGATTGAAGCTGGTACCAAGTTGGTCTTGGCAGAGCCCGCTGGCGGGCAGGTGCTGGCGTCAGGGCCGTGCTGCTTCAGCTAACTTGGATCTGCTGCTCCGGGGAGCGCCAGCCAAGACCCAGGCTGCCGCTGCCGCTTTTGATTTTCTCTTTCCTGCAAAATGCACAGACTCCACACACCCACCCTCTCAGCACGGGCCACTCCCCAGGTGGCATCTGGTGAGCTCCCTAATCCGGATTTCTCTCTCTGTCCCTGCACCTCACTGCCGCTGGGCCGGCTCTCTCGTGCAGCCCGCCCTCTTGGCTCTAAGCTGCACAAAGCACAAGAGAAAGGAAAAATGTCCCCATCCAAAGAGCTTCCTACTCCTACTTCCTGCTTTTTTGCCTATATAAATATTTTTTTCCTCCAAACTAGCTTCGGTTTGCACCTTTCGGCCTCAAGGATGGCATGTGAGCATTGGCCTCTTGCTTCTTTTTTGAAATGGAAAGCATGTATCAATCAGCCCTTTCTGTGATCCTTGGTGGTGGGGGGTGTCACTTGAGTTTTCCAGAACTGTCTGAAATGTCCAGGATTTAGTGTGCAATGGGGTGCTATACTTCTTCCAAATCTGCTTGGGGATTTCATTTTGCTTTATTTTTTTAAAATTTTATTTTAATTCATTCATTTAACTTCAGGAAGCAGCTTTGCGTCTGCCCTCAGCTGCTTTCACCCCAGCTTTCTGGGTGAGGCTGGGTGCGGTGAGTGAGCGGGCTATCGGTGGGAAGGAGCGGTGTCCCCAGGCCCTGGCTGGGCTGGGAAAACTTCCTCCTGCAGCTGGTTCTCAGTCCAGAAACGTCTGCTGTTTCACTCCAGAGACTCAATTTCACAGCTTAGAGGATTTTTCACCCGAACCCTTCAGCCCACTTCTCCTGTCTGGGCAGGAGGCCACCCCAGCATGTCCAGGGCCACTGAACCACAGCGGCATCCTGGACGTGGTCCGAGTCTCCAGGGGCGTGAAGGGGACGGAGTGGATCTTAGCGCTCAGCTTCCGCCCAGGAGAAGGCTGCATGGCTGGGGAGGACTGTAAGGCTCGGGGGTAGAGTTGCTGATTAAAGCCCAACTGCCCCACTGCTGAGGACCTTGAGGAGCTCATAAAATTGGTCTGAATTTTGGGTTCTCACTGTGGTTCCTTTACACTTCCTCCCCCCTCCCCCCTGCTCCCTGCCCTCTATCTTCTCTGCCTCCCCCTCCCCCTTCATTATAGTACTATCATTATTATTACAAAAGTAATACTTGCTTTTTGTGCAAAGCAAAAGGAAAATAAATAAATCAATGAATACTAAAAGTTGGCATTCCTCCACCATTAATCCAGTTTTCCCTGATGTACGCTCACTATTAACACTTTCCTACATGCCCTTCCAGGCTTTGAGGGTGCGACCACAAAGCCACACATTTGCTAATCGAACCCACGCTCAAGAGCCACTATGAGCATTAAACAAGAACATGGATGAGAAATAATAATATTTGTAACTATCTTTCCTGGTGTCTGATTTGATTTTACTTTGCTAACCTCTACGCATGCCTTTCTGGCGGGCTGGCCGAGCGTGAGTGTCCTGCACACATATTTCTCACTGGCTTCCCTGCCACGGCCCACTCCAATTCCAAACGATCGTTTGCTATGTCGTTCGAACTTCCACAAGCCGTGGCAGAGAGACAGAAATTCCTTCGTTCCAGGTCTTGCAGTCTTGGGTCCGTTCAGGAGACACACGACGGTCTCTAAAGGAAACATCTCAGTTCTCAAGGTCAGGAGAAGGCAGTAATTATTCTGTTATCCAACGAGCTGTACCTTCATAGCAAATCACAAGGTCGGTTTTCTGTGAGTATCTCCCTGGGCAGGAAGCATACCTTCCCTTATCTCCTGCTGCATCTCCCATGAGGGTATTTGATGAGACAGATTTTCTTGGCTATACCCAAGGCACGCACCTTTTGAAGTTTACTTATTCTGCAACCAGGAAAGGGTCTGTTTTATGCTTGGCTCTTTGGAACCTAAAAGAGGCCCAGAGAACAGCTGTCTTCTGGCATCACCTGCCCCATGTGGGATGAATGGGGAGTGGAGGGTGAAGGGACAAGGAGTTACAATCCTGTGAGAAACACGGGTGAGTGTCGGAGAGAGGATGACTAGCCGTACAGAGCTAAGGGCCCCTGGGCAAAGACAGAAGTTCTGAGCCTCAGTTTCTTCATCTGTAGTAGGGAATGATAATACCCATTTCACAAGTTTGCTGTGAAGGCTGAATATACCAATACTTGGGAAGTGGTTAGCCTAGTGCCTGGCTCCTGGGCACATGGTAAGGGTTCAGTAAATGAATGCTTAAAAAAAAAAAAAGAAAAAAAAAACCCAGGAGAGGATGGTAACATTTTCATTCAAGTACAAGGATTAATTTTCCCTGCACAGAAGAAGGGAAGGAAAGTACTGTAGAATGGGAAGGAGAAGTGCCAGTGTTTTTCCGAGATTGTCTGAAGAGAAGAGAGGCAGAGCAGAAAGGGAGGATGGGTCAGGACTGAAGAACTGGGCCCTCTGTACAGAAAAGTCCCTGTCATTGCCCACTTCCCTGACGCTGGGGTATCAGGGCATTGCCTCCCACTGTGCACGTGGACTCCGATCTCAGGGGCCGTTCAGGGTCCTGGATCTGAACTGTGCCCTTCCCCCAACACTCTCTATTGTTTTCATCGTGTTGTCCTTTACTCCGAATCCCAGGAACCAGACCCATGTCTGCCTTCCTTGGTTGGGGTCACATGGCGGGCCGTCTGGATTTTCTGTTTTTCTGGTTCCTTTGCTTGTAGCATCTTCCGACGCCTCCTCCAGTGAGAACACCCAGGTTTAGCCCTGCTTCTGCGGGATGCCAGCTTTCCCTGTCTCATTCCACTCTCAGATGGGAAGACCAGGCTCCGAAGATGTCAGCTCAGCTTTCCAGCCCATGGAGGCCAAAGGCCTAGGCTTGGAATCAGGCAGACATGTGTGCCAGGCTCGGAACTCCCTCGTCTGGTCTGGGAGAGTCACAGAGACTCCGGGAGCCTACCTGTCCATGGCGAACTCCGGTGCAACAGTGTTCCATACTCAGGGCCTCCGTGACGATTCAACGATGCAGGAATAAGCGTCCGGGAAGCATCTCGCGATTGGCACAGAGCAGCCTCCTACTGCTACCAGACAGACGTCATTGACTGGGAGACATGGGCACTGCACGTGGTAACATTTCGAAAACCGTGACACATGCTGAAACCGATGGGACTCTTCCCTGTGGCAGAGCCCCTTCTCTTTGCCCTTGGAAGCTGTTGTGAAATCCATGGCACATCCCATGGTCACGGGTACCTGCCAGGTGAGAAGTACGGAGGATTCTCACACTGGCAAGGTGTTCAGTTTTCCTGGAGGAGCAGCAGGCCGACGGCAACATCTTACGGTGACCACCACTCTCCCAATGCCCTTTTCATTCAGGCCGCTTTGCTTTCCACGGGCACCCAGGACCCTTTCTCGGGCTGGGTGAAATGGCTGAAAGACCCAGGCTGCAGGGCCATTTATGGGAACACTGGTCCTGAGATGGGCAGCTTCTGGCCAGACCTCCCACAACCCTCAGGCTCCGCTCTCCTGTCAGGAGGTGGGACTGAAGCTGGGGTGTAGGGGACATTGGAGAATGGACATCCAAAGGTGATGGGATGTCCCTAACGTTTCCCTACCAAGGGGGGCTCCTATCTGGCAAATTCAGGAGGAGCTGATTCAGAACTTCCCACAGCAAGTTTTGGCAGGAAAAACGGGTTTCCCGGTTTCCTTGTTGCAGAAACTGACATTTGGAAGGGCAAGGAAGAGGGAAAGTGCTTATTTCCCCACATATTCCTTTGCAGGACCATGACACAGGACACTTAGCACAGAGAGAGATGTGCTTCATGATGTTTCGGGACTCTCTATGTTCACTGTAGGATTCGTCTCATTGATTAATTCATTCGGCAAGTATTCAGTGAGCAGCTACAATGGGCCAGGCACTGTTCTAGGATCTTGGGATCTAGCAATGAACCAAATGAAGTCCCTGCCCTCATGGAACTTACATTCCCGTGCTAGGAACAAAGCAACAATGCATAAATAACCATGTAATGTGCCAGGAGGCGATAAGTATATGAAAAAAATAAAGCCAATGAGGGGAATATGGAATTGAGCAGGTGGGTCGGGGGAGATGAAAATACTATTTTTTTTTTAAGTTTTTACTTATTTAAATAATCTCTACACCCAACGCGGGGCTCGAACTCATGACCCCAAGATCAAGTGTCACATGCTCTTCCAACGGAGCCAGCCAGGTGCCCCAAACTACTACTATTTGAATTATAAAAATACTTACACTCCACTATTAATAACAGAAGCTAATATCTATTGATTATAAACATTTCTTTTAAGCAGGCTCCACACCCGGCATGGAGCACAATGTGGGTCTTGAACTCACAACCCTGAGATCAAGATCTGAGCTAAGATCAAGAGTCGGATGCTCAACCAACTGAGCCACCCAGGTGCCCCTAAACGTTTTAACCATAAAAATTAATGATGGTAGGTTCATATTCTTATGACGGGAGCACCACTGAACTACTAGCAGGTGCCACATACTTATTAAATGCTTAAAAGTGTGTTATGATTGAATCCACCCATTTTAAAGATGGAGAAACTGAGGCTGGGCCTACTTAAGCAGCTTTCTCAGTTTACAGTATTGAGTGGTGAATCTGGGTTTCAAAAGTTGTTTTGCCTGACTCTAGAAACTATGTTTTAACCACGTTGCTATAACAACCCTAGGTTGGGTGGTTTTTTACTCATATAAATGAAGAAACTGAGGGGTCAGAGAGACTACAGACAGGCAGGCAGAATTCAAATTCAGAACTGTCATCCTCCAAAGCCCACATCCTTTCTTCCCTACCACATCCCTCCTCGTTCATTAGAGGAACTTTAAATGACCGAGACAGAGGCTGTCAGTGAAACTTTCCAGCGCTCCCCAACTGCCAGCTCCTGATAGGGTCCCCACTGTTCTGCAGGACTTTTGGGGCCCCATAGGAATGGCACCTGCTGTGCTGAAAATCTTGTGTGAGCTGTCGGTCTTTGCAAGGTGGACCAGCTCGTGCTCACGACTGAGAATCACTTGTCATTTTCATCAATGCGCACTACCTTAATGTGCAAACCATGGGCTTTATTTTGGTGAAAATAGAGTCCAACTCAACCTCAGGGTGTGGGCGCATGTCAGAACGTGACTCACCCCACCTCGAGCTTTTTCCACTCCCAATTTGATGATGGAGTCAGCTTTGAAGTTGCTGGAGACCTTACTTAGCAAATGACCGAAACAGTGAAGATTGAACTGACAAGCTCACCACACTCGTTTCCAGAGAACTTTGAGCCTATGCAGTGTTCTAGAAGCATCTCTCCACAGAGCCATGTTCACTCATAAATAGAGAAGCCAGCTGCCCACACAGCGTGGTCTGCAGGACACTGGTAAAGCCTTCCTGCCGACCCAGGCTGCCTCCTCCCTGACACACATATATGCTGCTGAAAATTGCACTATTCATAACATGCGTTTTATTTCTCCGAGCCTCAGTTTCTTCTAGTGCTAAAGGGGATAAATGATAGTTCCTTTGAGTTGCTAAAGCATCATCTCTCAAAACGCCATTGACCCAGGGACCAGCAGAAGCACCCGCCGGTTACTTCCAATGTAGTGTCAGGCCACTTTCCATCTCTTACACCTGGCCAAGAATTTCGATCAGAGGAGACAGAAATGTTGCTAGAGGATGGGTGAAAAAGGAGGGCTTGAGGGTCCTGCAGAATATTCAGTGCACATTATAGAGGACCCCTGGAGGTTGGGACAGAGGAAAAAGCACCCAACACACACAGGGATCTCTCACTTCATTCTCCCTCTCTGGGCTGGTTGCCAATAACTTCTTTTTAGTCTAAAAGTTAGGAAGTGAGGCTCAGCTGGTTAAGCATCTGACTCCTGATTTCAGCTGAGGTCACGATCTCAGGGTTGTGAGATCGAGTCCCGCACAGGGCTCCCTACTGGGCGTGGAGCCTGCCTAAGACTCTCTCTCTCCCTCTCCTTCAGGCCAACCCCTGCTCTTAAAAATAAAAAAGAAATTAATTAAAAAAATAAAAATTAGGAGGTAAGGTTAGAGAAGGCAATGTTTGTTGAACACCAATAAGGAGCCGCTTGAAATAAGCCACCTCATGAATTCCCATAGTCACCCTCTTGGGAAGGTGAATTACCCTTAATTAACACAAGGGGAAACAAGGACCCTGAGAAATTAAAATTCATTATATCACAGCAAGAAAGAGGTGGGGCCAGGGGTCACCTAGCACTTCACTAGGGTCTTGGGATACTGGATTCCTTCTTCCCGTCATTCACCCCTCTCTCTCCCTCCCATTCTTTTCTCTTTTCCTCCTACCTTCTTTGCTTTCTTCCTCCCGCCCTTCCACAAATTCTCATTGATTCCAGGTTCAAGGGCTACACAGGTGAGCAAAACCAACATTATTCCTGACCCCACTGAGGGAACAGTCCAGGAGTAGAGGCAGACACCGTCTTCTACTTTTCTCGTTAACTGTCAACTCATATTCCTCATACCTGGATTGCTGACATAGCTCTGGGCTCTGACTGACTCCTAGCTCACTGGACACATGACATCGTCTGCACTTCTCTTTGTAGGACAGATCCAGGCAGAGTTTGCAGGCTCCACTTAGACAGAATTTACAATCTGTGGAGAAGTCACTCACTTACTATTACCCTCCTGTAACATGGGCACATTCTGTCACATCATGCCGTCATGATGGTGTCACGTACTTCTCCTCACCAGAGTATACCTTATGTGTCATTCATTCATTCATTCGTTCATTCATTCATTCATTCCCCAGTATGTCCTGAGCACTTACAATGTGACAGAAATCACACTGTTGTAGGCACTGGGGCTACAAAGGTGAACAGGACATTGTAGTCCCTGTCTTTGGAGCTCTCAGGCTATGGAGAAAGATGACGTTATTCAAGGGATGACCCACCTGAATGCACCTGCTCCCAGGTTGCATGTACGGCAGAGCACAGTATGTGCTGTGTTTGAGCCATCAGTACAGACACAGCAGAGCTCTGCTGGAGAGCATCATTGTGTGGAACGTAAACAGTAAGGAGCAAATTGGATACTGGCCAGAATCATGCTAATTAGGAAGGGCTTCCCAGAAGAGAGGAATGTGATCCCTCTTCCTAGTACATGAGTAATTTCTAGAGTCCATCACTCCCATCCTTTTGATTCCCCAGGGATGCAAAGGTGCAAACCCACCTAGAACTAGGCAGGATGGACTCCTAAGCCTGGACCTGCACCCGCCAGAAAGGAGGCTCTGAGACTCCATTGTGGGGGGTGGACTTAACTATCCAGAGCCCCGGCCACAATATCACTTATTCTTGGAAGGAATAAATTAAACATTATATTTTGTTGGATACATCCATTTCATAACTCCTTTTAAAATCATCTGTGTGACACATTGTAGCACTTGACAGTGTTTGCACCTGGTTCCTCAGTATCACATATTGTTCCATAAAATATTTTTTTTAAAGATTTTATTTATTTATTTATTTGACAGAGATAGAGACAGCCAGCCAGAGAGGGAACACAAGCAGGGGGAGTGGGAGAGGAAGAAGCAGGCTCCTAGCGGAGGAGACTGATGTGGGGCTCGATCCCATGATGCTGGGATCATGCCCTGAGCCGAACGCAGATGCTTAACGACTGTGCCCCCCAGGCGCCCCCCATAAAATATTCTTAAGATGAGAAAAGACCCAGAGAAAAGGGCATTTTAGGGCATAAGAACACACGGTCACTGCTGGAAGAATCCCCTATTATGCTGGACCCAACCCTGTGATTTGGAAGAGAGAAGCCACAGATGCACCCCTGTCGCCAACCTGTTTGCGGGAGCCTCCACCGCCAGGCTAGCAACTCACACATGTGGCCTCCCATCGGAGCTGCCAAGCCTCCGTCAGACTCACACACACACAAAATTTAACGGGCAAAAATGCAACTGTTTGTTTCAGCTAGGAAAACTGGAAAATTCACTTACTTGAAGAGCCACAGACTTTCACTCCCATGGACTCATCCTTGTTTCGGCAAGCTCATTTTCCCTAAATGCCCTGCACACCCTGAAAGCCCAGGCAGAGACCCCGGGGCCACACCCGTTGTCAACGACCACCTTGAGGGGGTGGACCCCTCTAACCCTCCTATGTCCAGGTTGAAAACCAGCCAATGACTAAGCCATCCAGAAAGAAAACAATGGCTAATTAAGATGGACTTTAAGGGTGGGGGGAGAACTTAATTAATTTGATCTTTATCTGAAATGCTTTCTAATTGAAGTAAACTTTAGAAGTTCTATGGATCAATGCCTCAGACTATTTGTAAAATGTACATATGGTGCTTCTTTATAAGACGGAAGGCTGAAAAACCAGATGTTATCTTAAATTAACACTGACCTTCAGCCCCCTTCCCCAAGTGTGACTGCCTGTGGAAATTCTCCTATCTACATATAAATACACATAAATAGAAAACTATGGCTGTAACAGAGAGAAGTATAAGGGGTCTGGGACAACAAGAATGGATTTTACAACAAACAGGTGAGATTCAAGTCATATCCCTTACTATTCTTAAAATATTAATTGATCTATTTATCCATTAATTTATACCTTCACAGATGCTTTGCTCCAAACAATAATTATTGAGCAACTATGGCATGCTAAGGCCATTTGGGGCACACCAGGTATACCAGTGAAAAATCAGGATAATTCCCAACTGGAGTTTATATTCCAATGAGCAAGAAAAGCGATGACCGTGTAAAGAATTATAGAAGTCATGTTGTTTGAGCTAGCGTAAGGGATGGAGTGTGGCTGAGTGTGTGGTGGGCCATGTTTCATCAGGATGAGTGGGGTCGGGCTCTCTGCAGAGAATGCAATTTAAGCTGAGCCTTGAATGTTGAGGAGATATTTAAAATACTCAGCTGCCAGGTGATTCGAAGGTCTAGCCAGGGGGGCCACCTATGGCTTAGTGCAAGGATGTGGTTCCAACCAAGCATGGATTATGTGGCAGACAGAAGGAAACTCAGTGTCAAGGTTTCAGGGAAGAGAGGCACAAAGTGATGTGTGAGGGGAGGCAGAAGCCAAGTCTAGGGGGGCAGATAAAACATCTTGTCTGCTAAAAACATCAACCAGAGGAGACCCGGGGTCTCCTGCTGTGGGATGAAAGTCATGTTAGGGATGGGGATCCTTTGTTTAAATGCTTACATAAAGGTGTTGGTGAGCGGTCCTGAGAAGGGTACTGGCACAACTGGCCACTTTGGAGGTCCCCAGGGGCCCACGTGAAAAATGGATGCTTGACTCTAGCTTAGGTTAAGGATGATGATTTATTTTTCTGGATGATGCTTGAAAAATAGGTTTGCTGCAGAGAAAGGCAATAAAGAGTGTCCAGGAATTCTTTGCAAAAGAAAGCGAGCAAAAATATGTTAAATATCTGCTATGAGCTAGACATTGTGTTGAGTGCCACAAGTAACATGGTGAGGAGAAAGAGGCTTCCTAGTTTCTGGAGGACATAAGCAATATGAAATTGGATGGTGCTAAGGTCGAAACAGGGGAACCAAGCTTATGGGCATTTTAAGGGGATTGATCCAGACAGGTCTGAGGTCATGGCTGAGAGCATGGGCACCTGGAGGTTAGAGGCCCTTGGAGGAAGGGAGGGAGGGAGGGAGGGAGGGATGTGTTCTCACCGCCAGCTCACAGGACCTGGTGCGCCCCGATAAGGACTTACAGAGGGGGTAGCTAAATCACGAGCCAGCCTGGCCCAGGGTGCAGTCTGAAGGGGGAGTGGGGTCCACATTAATAAGGTTTCAGGGAGACCAGGAGGCCTGGGTTATGTCAGGGGTTTGAATTAGAAGAAAGGAGGCTGGAATTATGTTCTTAAACATATACACCTCTGTGATGTTTTCTACACAAAAAAAGTATCACTCACACAATTTAAAAAATACTTTTAAAAAATTAATGAAAGGAAAGGAATAAACTTGAGATTGCAAGACCCATGGAGAAATGTGCATAAAGATGAAAGGGAGAAAACGAAGCAGCCCAAACTTGGACATCCACCTGCAGGGCAGGTGGGCAGGGGGCATCGAGAGAGGGGCCATGCTGTGCCCTGGACAATTGGCAGGGGTGAGGCGAGGGCTCTGGGAGACTTCCTCGATACCCACGCCGTTTCTTTGAGACTTACTCCCCCTCACCAGGGCCTCTGAGAGCAGAGCCGGCGCCCGCGCTGACAGCAGGTTTTCCAGACGCTTAAGGAAGTTAACAGAGGAACTGTGGGCCCAGGAGAAGGAACTTTTGGGTAAGTGGCAAAAACATGGCCTTGGGAGAAAGTGACCATGAACTCATAACACTAAATCTCTCCCTTTTATTTTCCACAGTAAGGTCAGAGAGCTGTGCGTAGACACATTTATTGAATGGTTACTACCTGCCTGTAGAATGCTTAGAATTTCCCCAAATTTATGTCTCCCCAATTAGAACCTAAGTGCTACAAACCAAGAAGAGATACTTTGAGCCAAGAGACAGTATTACCTTCACATGCTTGTCTTCTGTGCTTATGGCAGAATACTTTCTCAGTGAAGATTTCCTCAAATCATGAATTTAGGAATTATGTATTTACATAACTTTGGACAAGCTACCTTAAACCTGTATGCCTCAGTAAAAGAGAGGCATAGCAGTGCCCACTCACAGAATTACCCTAATTCAGGATAATCTCTCCTAAAGATACTTATTTATTTATCATTATTATTTTTTAAAGACTGTATTTGCTGAAAAAGAGAAAGAGAGAGCATGAGCAGGAGGAGGGGAGTGGGAAAAGCAGACCCCCACAGAGTAGGGACCCCAAAGTGGGACTCGCTCCCAGGACCCTGGGATCATGACCTGAGCCGAGGGGAGACGCTCAACCAACTGAGCCACCCAGGCGCCATTAAGATCCTTAATGTAATTACATCTGCAAAGACCCTTTCTCCACAGAAGGCCACATTCACAGCTTCAGGGGGCCATATCTCTCTCTCAGGGGTGGAGCACTATTCAGCTCACTAGAGAGATGCACATCTCCAAGGATAAATGAAACAAAGAAACTTGATCTTTGGGAAGAGCGAAGCCCCACATCCACTCAATAACAAGCACCAATGCGACTGGCATCATCACAGGCTTCCGACATGGCAGGGACTTTGCTAAAAATCACTGTTGACACTATCCCATTCGACCCTTACCACAGCCACGTGACTCAGGGCTGTCACAATCCCATCTTTACGGAGGAAGCAAATGAGGTGGAGACAGAAGCAAGTGGCCTGAGCCCCAGTGAGTAAGTGGGAACCAGGATTTGGATGTAGCCAGGCTGTCTCCAGAGGCCTGGCTCTGTTAAGGCACATGCAGACGCACACACAGAGACCTTTTGAGGTCTGGTAAGAATCAGAACAAAGCAAGATGTAAGCACACTGCTGGAGGCTGACGTGTCAAGTTAAAAGTGACAGCGAGAAGGCAGGAAACACTCAACCCTTCACTTGCTTTTGTCTTATCCATCAAAGAGAATGAGCTTAAACCGGAAAGAACAGAACCAACGTGGTTGGGAAGGGAACTGAAGCCCAAGATAGGTGAAATGATGAGCCCAGGCAGAATGGACTCCAACCTTCTGGATCCTCACAGTGTGGTCCTACAGATGCCCATACTCCCTGAGGCTGAACGAGGACAGACAACAGAGCCTTAAAGCTATGCCTGCAAGAACTTGACTCTGACATCCAGAGTCTGACCCCGGACCCACCACCTGACTTGCTGGGCTACTTTTGGCAGCCACCTGACCAACTTCGACCTCAATTTCTCATCCACAAAATACAACTTTGTCCATAGGGTCTGAAGACAGATATTTCATTGGTTATTTTTAGACGGAAGATTTCCTTGGCGACATTATGTGCATTCCCCTTTGTTCTCAGAATTTATGACCTCCTGTAGAAATAAGATTATCTTCAACCTCATAGAGCTGTATCGAGGGTTAAATGCATTAATCCCGGTAAAATTACTTATCATGGTACCTGGTTTAGTACTTGCTCAACAAAGTGCAGATGTTTTGCCCAATCCACAAAGTGTATGAACAGGGATCCTCCCCACCCAATTTAAAGATTTTCTATCCCAAATTGCAGCTTTTAAAAATCTGCACTATGATACCCAATTTAGCACAACGTCTAAACTTAATGAATTTTTCTGTTGAATAGAGTGACATTTTATATGTTTCAACACAAATCATCATGACATTAGGTTCTCCACACCCTAAACTGATTTTAGAGACACTGAACTAGGACAGGGGTGGGCCAGCTTTTTCTGTAAAGGGCTATCTAGATAAATATTTTAGGCTTTGCACATCATATGGTCCTTGCTACAAATGCACATTTGTGCAGTTTTGCTGGGAAAACCACCACAGAGAATATGTAAATGAAGGGGAGTGGCTGTGTTTCAATAAAACTTTATTTACAAAAACAGGGGGAAGCTGGATTTGGCCAAGTTTGCTGCCGTCTGAACTAGGGCGCCCAGACATTTGACAGATGCTGTCATTAGCTTCTGAGGCATCCGGGGAATCAACGTTGTGCCTGGGAGTCCCTGGACAGGAAGTGAAGAGATTTTGAAAAGAGAGGAGCAGATAAGAGATTCCAGAGGGATAAACTTGCCAAAGGCAATTCTAATTGAATGTGGCTGGTGGGGATTTGAACCCAGGCATTCCGGCTGTGTAGTCTGTGTGCTGACCTGCTGCAGAAGAAGACAGAAATAATGTGAAGGGCAAGGGGAAGCCTCTGTGGGTGTTCAGGGGAGGATGAGTGGAGTTTTACATTTTAAAAGGTTTTTAAAAGCCCATAGTCCGAAGGAGGGCTTGGAGTGGAGCGCTGGGAGAAGTGGGAGACCATTCTGGTGGTACCTGAGGAGGAAGATACAAAACTGGCCTCCATGTTGTCTCTCACTTGACATTTATTTCCTTATGACATTTTAATGGTGCAAATGTGTTTTATATTCTTCAAGCACTTTTACTCACGTACGTATCTCTTTTCTCAGTGCTGGGCTCTCTTGCAGGCAGATGGGTCTGGGACAGCAGTGCCCAAGTACAGACAAAGCTGTGGGTTATTATTTGACAAGAGATAAAGCTGCAAGGCTTCAATGTGACAGGGTCACATAGCTAACTTTTGGAAAGTCTTGCTGTAGGTGAGTCAGTCCTACCCAGGGTGGCCCAGAAGTAACCATGGAAGAAGTAGTGTTTCCCTTGCTGAGATTAAGAGTTCTCCCTCTTTCCATCCAAATGCTATCCATTTCTACTTAGGGTAATGAAGGGACTCATGGTGCCTTACATGGTGTCAGGGACTGTGCCACAAGTCTTGACTGATTCATCTCCTTTAATTTTCCCCAGTCCCCACGGGGGATACTCTTAGAATCCCATACTTTGGGGGGCAGGGAACTAAAACTCAGTCATAAAAACATGAGCACTTGCAGCAACATGAACTTCTATGTAGACAGTGTTTGCAGAGCACTGCTCTCTCCATCATGATTTGATCGCCATAAAATCCTGTGAGGTACCAACTGGACTTCAGTGCAAAAGCTTAGCTTTGCTATTTGCTGAAGTTCTGAGAATCTGAGCAGACCCACCAAACTCCCCGAGGCTCTGTTTCCTTCTCTACATCATGGGGGTAAGAATGTCCACACTCTGGGTCCTAAGAATTAAGGGAAATAACAAACGTGGCAAAGTGCCTGTATTTTTTCATCCCTGCAAGCATGCATGAAGTAAGTGCCTCAAGGGGTGAATATCACCTGGCATACTGTAGGCGCCTAATGCATACTGCCTCCCTCAGCTCTCTTGTTTTTTCCTTACTGATTTTCAGCAGGCACTGCCCAGCCAAGAGCCTCTCCATTCGTACAAGCTCCAACGGTTGTGATTCAGAGGCTCCGTAATGACAAACTCAGGTTTTGTTTTGGGGGCAGCCTCCAAGACCGGGGTATCAGTTGGAGACATTTAGCACAACTCCACTTTTCAGGACCACGTGGTTGTGTTAGTGAGAAAAACGGGGGCAAAAGGAGAATTTCAAATCCTTGTGGTCTCTTGGGGGGCCGTGAAAATCATGGGCGTGGGGCCCCGCATGAGAACACATTCCTTTTTTTTTTTTTGATCTCTTGCCAATTTCTTAATGAAATAGGAGGGTGAGAGGGAGCTAATTCTCAGCAGAGTCTAAAATCCCTCGAGCTGAGCCGGCACTTGTACGAAGACAAAGCTGCTGAGGGTGGGGGGGGGGGGTCACTGTGATTTGGAAGCCTTTCCTTTGGCCAATATAACTCCATTAGGTTTTGGAAGTGAACCCAGGTAGCACGGGGGGTTCTGGAAGTAATATTCTCCAACCAGCGTGTAATTAAAATGGAACTTTGAAGAATCACTTCTCTCTCAATTGCTCCAGCCACCCTGCATCTGATTGAATGCCGGGAAGCTGTCGCCGTGAGCTTTGGCTAGTTTCTGCCAAGACATTTCACTACTGGTTCTGCATTTCCTATATATTTAGCACTAAGGACATACCTGCCTGCAGCATCAGGTCCTCCTTTGTGGGATCTCTCTACCTCTAACTCTTCTCCATAACCACAGCTCTGAGACACAGAGGGGCTGTTTTGCAAGCTTGGTCTCTCCCTTTTCTCCCCAACCTGCCCCCTTCCTGCTCTGATTTTTTTTTAACTCATGTTTCACTTCCCACATTCTGGTTCTTGTTCTTCCTGGAGCCCCGGACCAAAAAAAAAAAAAAAAAAAAAAAAGCCACCAGGGCACATTAGGTTAAAGGAAACCTTATTTCCCCCTCTCTGCTGGAAAAGCTGGTGGTCTCAGAGTTGACTGATTTTCCAAACCCAGGTCCTCCTAAGTCGAGTCGGGGGCTGCAAGTGACTGACTGAGAGCCGGTCTTAATAATCTCACTCCGGGTTCGCCACACTGGACTTCAGAGAAGTAAGGGTTTGCATCAGATATGGTGATACAAAAAAACTGTATATAGTAAGAAAATACAGTGCAATTGCCATAGGGATCTGGTGATTATAGCACCATTTCTTCTGGGTCCATTGTGGGATTCATGAAGAAAAGTGCAAGAGCTAAATTATTGCATAAAAAAATTGCTTTCCAAAAATCTCCAGTTAGGATCTTAAAAATTCAAAAACTATACAGTAAGCAATGAAATGGAAGAAATTTATTGCCCCCAGATAGGCTGGAAATGGCTCATATCAGGGGCGGTGCCTCTCCCCAAATGAAAACCCCCATCAACACGGCATCCCTGTGCTATGGAATGAACACAAGGTATTTGTACAATCTCTAGTAAAATGAAAATAAAAGCAACTTTAGAAAATTGTCCTATTTTTCTTGACCTCATATTCAATCTAACTAAAAACAGCATGTTTTCTGTTTAAATACAGCTTCAAAACAAATTCCACATTTTCCTCTTCAAACTTGATCATTTTCCTAATTTCTTCCCACATGGAAATGTTGGTTATAGGGTTAATATCCACACCATAGGAAGAGCAAAACCACAAATAAAACAAACATTAAGTTACCATGGAAAACTAGAAAAGATTACAGATTAGGATCTGGGCAACAAATCAATCAACCAAAGTTTAATTTTACTGATAATCAAAGATATCTCCATTAAAATACACTTGCATTATTTTTTCTAATCAAATTAGTAAATCTATTTCGTCATTGATTGACTCAGTGCAGGCCGCAGTGTGGGTTATAAAGACTATTGCTCTGTTGTTGTATTCAAAGGGGGCAAAGGTCATCTATAAATGCGGCATGGCAATCCAATTTT
Organism: Ailuropoda melanoleuca; assembly: GCF_002007445.2. Lineage (NCBI taxonomy): Eukaryota > Metazoa > Chordata > Mammalia > Carnivora > Ursidae > Ailuropoda > Ailuropoda melanoleuca. The sequence goes on from NC_048229.1 coordinate 73,136,963, forward strand.
ATGGTTCAACCCCCTTTGCGACCGGATCGTTCCAAGCATAATTTGATGCTATCGCACATTTAAGTACTGTAAGAGGTGGGTTTGCTGGGGAAAGTAAAGTCCCAAAGCCTCCCACTTACACTGACTCCTCCCAAGTTGCCAGGAAAGGCCCTAGCTATTTTGTATTTTTAATTTTGTAAGCAATCCAAAAATGTTATAAAGCTCTGGGGCCCTCATAAACAGGGGTCCACCTTTGAGGACAGCTAGAGAAAAGGTGAGGGCTGCCAGGGAAAACCCTGGTCCTGGACAAGGCTGGTGCCTCGGCTCAGCTAAGCTTGGAGGAAGCTGAGAGACAGGACATGGTGGGGAGAAGCACTAGTAGGACATGACAGAGACCAAGGCCAAAGCAAGCCGGATGACGATGCTCTGTGAGTAATGAAAGGGAGAGACACTCAGACAAAATTGCCCCCAGGCACTGAGTAGCTAGGAGAAGCCAGGCCCTGTGCTGGCACATTGGGGGGCAGGAATATGGGCACTGGCCCCAGCTCCTCCAAGCCGTTGTCGCCCTCCTCGGTGTATAAATAAGGAGCGTGGGGCTTCGAGAGAAAAGAAACTTGCTACTGGTCACAGAGTGAGTAAACAGCTGGTTAAGAGTTAATCCCAGCCAGGACTGCCTGACTCCAAAGTTCCCTTCCCCTATGCCAAGCCACCTTTCTTATCGTGCAAAACATCATAAACCCTCGATCTGGAGGCCAACCCCGAGAGTGATGGACAAGGGTAAAAACCCATGTCAAGTTGTAAAACAAGAACAAAAACTAATCTCTGGGCTCACATGGGAAATTGCTTCAGATATTTCAAGAAATAAAGTTGGGTCATTTGAGGAAGGGAGAACCGCCGTTTCCCATTTATTCGATGCTTGACAAATTGATCCATAATGAGATTAAGCCCCTTAACAAATAAAGACCTAATGCAGGCCTAATCCCACGTGGAAGATGAGAGATGTATCGGAATCTCTTGCCTGAAAAAGCCGACCTTGTAGCCTATGCGGCTGCCACTCCCCCAGTCCGACCTATCTGGGGAGGCTGACTTCCAGCAAAAAAACTGGGTGCTTCTGGATGAAGTGGCTTCAGTTAAAATGTCAATGCTAGCTGACTACACCCGGGGCTTGAGAGTTTCCAGTAGTTCCAGATGAGCGGAGAGGAGTGCTGGACAATCTCCCCTCCTTCCCGGTTCCCTTCTCCATCCCTAGCTCTGGAATTTGATTTTCTTTCCAGATGCTGCAGACTTAGCTTCCCCATCTGTAACATGGGACAACAGCACACGTGCCTGGCAGGGATGTCGTGAGCACTGAACAAGAAAACACTTGTGGAAACGCCCGCATGGTGTGTGGCCCCCGAGTGATGCCACCTGCTTCCATCAGACCCTTGCCGTCTGCGTGGATTATTTTAAAAACCTCATGATGCTCAGTTTTCTGTTATTTCCCTACGAGGTTTTGTGGTTCATGCAGCACTGGAGCGCTTCACTTGATGGGAACCAAGGCATTGTAATTTGGGCAGTTATAATTAATTCTAGTTAGTTAGTTAAGGTTAAGATTAGCTCTACTTGCTCTTTGGCCTAAGTCCTCCTGCACTGTATCGCTAGTCGGGGTGAGAGTGCCGTTCTAAGGAGGAGTTGAAATTCATGTTTGTCTATTATTCATCAATGGATCAGTCAGTGCATGGTAAGTGGTCCAATAACATTAGTTATTGAATGGGCTATGGTGGCAGTTATGAGCTTGGATACCTAGAGTACTAGTTCTGCCGCTAACTAGCTGGGTCTCACCCAAGAGAAATGAGTGCATATATTTACCAAAAGACATGCTTTGGGATGGTGATAGGGGCTTAATGCATAAATCAAGACGGGAAAACAAAGCAAGTGCCCGTCAAGAGAACAGCTACACAGATGGCGGTGGGGGGGGGGAGTGGTGGAACAGACTACTTCAGAGCAGCAGCAGAGAAAGAGCTGTGGGGCCATGCCAGAGTGTGGCAGAAGAATCCAGACACTGCAGCACAAAGGAAGGAGAAACAAGGGGATACACTCTGTATCATTCCATCTGGGAGCGCTCCGACAGTGATGCGGTCGGGCCCGCAGTCGCCACTAGGGGGCGCTGACTGGAAAGGGGCAGGAGGGCATTTCTGGGGCTGGAAACTTTCCATGGCTTGATCAAGGAGGTGGTTACATATAGTAATTCACTAATCTCATTGACAGAATTTGCAAGACCTGGAGCAAAATGAAAATGAGGAGTCTCGGTAAAAAAATTATTAAGAATTCCAAGACAGCAGAGTGTTGGCCCTTCTAAGCCTGGGGCTCCGTGCAAGGGTGTAGGTCCCACACCCATGAACCTGGCCCTGGTTAAGTTGTACATGTGAGATGAGTACACCTTATGGACTTTAGTTACACTTTGATGAAAAGCCAAAAACAAACATACAGAACCACAGGAAAAGAAATCTTGGGGGCCATTGGGGAAGGGGGTGGTTTTAAAAAAGGATGTTGCCCCAAATCATTCCTTTATGTACTTCCTGTCGGACTCATCAGCGCCCACTTCCTGGTGCCGTGGCCAGACAGCCTTCCGAAAGCTCATCAAACTGGCTTATGCTAAGGAGAAAAGCTAAATCAAGCTGAAACGTGCATTTGTAATTTATATTTGTATTCAACTCAGTTGGACTTCAGACGGACCAGGGAAGGCAGGAAGGACCCTCTCCTGATGTGGCCAGAGAAAACAGTGGGGCCCTGGGAAGGGTGACATTCCAGTTCTGCCAGACTTTTCTAAGATGTCTGGGGTCGGCCATGGAAGGTCTCTCCATGGAGGGGGAAGCAGGCAGAGACCCCCCGGGAGGAAGGGAAGGAATGACGTGGCCAAGGCAGGGAGAGAGGATCAGAATGAGTTTCCACGATGGGCAAATCCAGCAGCCAGCAATTCACAGCAGGGACAGGGGATGATCGGGGTGGGAACATCCCACTAACAAGGACAGTCTTTGCTGTCTTCCCTTCTGTTTGGTGATATTCTTCCCATCTTGAGTTTTATTTTCCTTTTAGCTCAGAGAGGGCAAGAGGCAGGGGCGGAGACAGCCCGGAGACAGTGGACCGCCCAGGGAAGAACCACAACTGACCAAGACTCCTGCCTTAAGCACATTTAGAAACAGACACTTCCCGTAGACCAGACAGGTCCAGAACCCAACTTTCAGGCATCCAGAGGTGTGAACGGAACCACCCTCACTGCACAGGTACCAGGGGTCCTATTTTCTTCCCTTTCTCTACAGCTCAACGGTGCGACGACATCATTTACCAAATCCAGCTCAGTATGTAATGAAGAAGGGACACCCCAGAAAGGTCAAGTAAGTAGCCCAAGATCACACGGCATGAATACACCGAAGCTGACAACATAATCGAGCATTTCGTATTTTACTCCAGGGAGCTTCATGGATTTCTACTCCGACCCACGTGTCACTTATTTCCCGTTCCCTTTTCTTCTGTAATTTGGTGAGGATTTTTCTCTTTTTCAAGTTTGGAGGGGAGAACCACTGTTACACATTAATGAACACAGACATAATCTTGGTTTGGATTTATTTACGTCTTCCATAAATCATATTTATTGAGTGCCTGGGGTGTACAGGCATTGTGAGAGGTCCCACACATTAAGGCAAGGAAAAAATAAACGTTACAGACACTTGGTGTAGACTGCAGACTACTTAAATATCCAAAGGCATCAAATAAATCATTGGACTGTTTAGAAATAGGCTCTGGCATGTTCCCTGCAAACCTTCATACAAAACCCGGCAATTGTGCAATGTGGGTTGAGGGCTGGGAATATTTGTTCACATGAGTGAGTGGGTCATAGGTCCCTGGAGTCATCCATGTTTTGGACTTTGGGAATAACTGTGGCCTTCTTCTCAATCTCCCATCTCAAACCACCATTCTTCTTCAAACCAGCAATAAAAAGAAATGGAACCGTAAAACGTTGACAGCATCCCATTTGAAACGAAACTGACCCAACCCAGAAACAATCGCTACACCGTCTTTAAAGGTGTCGAGAACGTGATTGCTAGAAGGCTGGTGAGCAACAGGTGCATGCACACGTGTGCACACACACACGTGTGCAGACACACAAACACACATGCCACCCCCTCGCCTCCTTCTCAGTATGGTGGGGAGGGTCACAGAAGATCCTTGCTATAAGCTATAAAGCTCTTCTATGCATACACAGAGCCGCTACTCTCCACTTCAAGTACGAATGACCCATACTGTAGGTTCCAACCAAAGGAATTACTGCTTTTCTTGAATTTAAAAGTCCAGTGGATGTAAATCCACTTCCTCCTTTTGCACATCATGTACCTCAGTAATGAGATTTAGTCTTTTTTTTTTTTTAATTCACTAAAGATTGAATGAGCATGAACACCATGTCAGGCACCGTGCTAGGCACTGGGGACATGAAAATAAATGGGACATGGCTCTGTCTTCAAGGAGGCCACAGTCTAATGGTGGAAACTCACACGCAGTGTTAGGGCCTTCCTTTGGGCCCACATTGTTCTTTGGTATCATAGAGTGGGGAGTCTCCACTCCAGGGGGTCTCCAGCGGAAGGAAGTGAGCAGAATTTTGAAGATGGGACTGCTCTTAACTCAATGAAGACAGACAAAGCAAGAACATTCCAGATAGAAGAACACGCACATGGAAGCAGGAGCCAGCCAGACAGGGGAAGACACTATGTGTGGAAGGCATTTAGATCAGCCCAGAGACTGCCAACAGTCTGAGGGAAGGTCAGGCAGCCACTGATGGGCCAGATCACAGCCTCACAGATCCCTTTAAGGGCTGAGCTGCGGCATCTGAAAGCAAGAGGGCAGCGTCAGAATTAGGATCTAAGGAAGTGACAGCAGCAGTTTTGCCTTTTAGAAACATCTCTTTTCTATCATTTTCCGTTTTAAGCTCCTCCTACTTTTGAGAGCAAAAAACAAACACTCCTGCAACTCTCAGTATGCTTCAGGCTAATCTCCTCTAAGGTAAAGAGTATTCAAGGGGGATAATTTCCCAGCCCAGAAGCACAATCTTGTAGAAAACATACAAAGTTACAGAAGCACGGTGTGTGTGCTTTGGAAATTTCCAAGGTTTAAAAAGAAAGAAGGGAAGGAAGGAGCAAAAAAAAAAAAAAAAAAAAGAAAAAAAAAAAAAAAAAAAAAGAGAAAAAAAAAGAAAAGAAAAGAAAAAGAAAAGAAGGAGAGAAAGAACAGAGAGAGAGACACAAGCAGAGAGGGAAGATAGTGGTCTGTAACCCATAGAGATGCACATTGCACATCCCCCTTTGCCTCCTGCCAACTGCATAAACCTGGGTCACTTGCTTAACTCATCTGAGCCTCAGTTTCCTTTAGGGAAAACCCTAACAATTTCTCATCGGGTTGGTATAGGCCGCATACCACCTGTGGCAAAGCCTCTAATTATTCACTGAGGCCCATGCTCTCTTGCACAATATAGAGCCATCAGGGGAAAGGGATGCATTCACCAGGCCTCTCTTCCAACCAGGTAGAGCGACATGACTAGTCTCACCGAAGGAATGTGAGTGGAAGTGTGTCATGTCTGGGCCAAGGTTTTTAAAAATTGAATGTACCTTCTCCATGCCCCTCCTTCCCCTTCTGCCACCTGGGAGCAGATGACACTGAGGATAATGGAACCACAAGACACAAGGAGCCTGAGTCCTTGAATCACTGCATGGAGGAGAGCTGCCCTCAACTGGGAACTCGGATTGGATTCTTATGGGAGTGAGAAATCTCATGGTAAGCCACGAACACTGTGGGGCTTATTTGTTACAGCAGCGAACCCTGCCCTAACTAACACAGTATCCTGATATCAGGCGCAAACAACTGATAAAGTGTGTTTAATAAGCACCATAGGATGGAAAAATGCAGCACTCCTGCTTCCAGCGTTTTCCTTCCAAGGAAAAGAAACAGTACAATTTCTCAAGATGACTGTTTTCACTGGTGTCTTTGGAAGAGCCTTTTCATTAAGCCACCCCTAACGAGATTATCTCTTTGGAGGAAAACAAAGCCGAGGCAGGGTTTCTTCCTTCCCCTTCCCCGTTAAAAGCATCCTGCCAACTTCTAACTGCCATTATTTAGCGAGTTCTTCAATTTAAAAAGTTACCATCTACTCGCCATCCTGGCGAAGCTGTCAGTTGCTGAGAAGTGGAACACGGCCAACTGATTAGTTTTGATGGACTGCGGTGTGGAAATCCAGCCTCTGTCACTAAAGTGCCTGTTCATCCAATTAACCAAATTACTACGGGAACTCTAGCCAAGTGCAACACTTAGTGGACGGCGCTCGGGAGGTCAGGGATGGCGGAGGAGGGGGTTTCATCAAATGCCTGCTCCTCCTTCCCTGTTCTCGGGCCAAAAGGAGTGCCAAGCGGAGGGAATAAGAGAACAGACCCATCCTACTCCTTTCCTGCCTGGCTTGAAAACTTCAGTGTGACTCTTTGAAAGGGTATCTCGGTGTCGTCATGACCGTCATCATCACCACCACCATCATCCTCGGTAGTGATGTTAATTTTTATTTATTCATTTAACACCTGCTTCTAAGACACCTAGTCCGTGCCAGGCACCATGCCTGGAACTGAGAAGACAGCTGGGAACGAAGAAGTCAAGGCTATGCCTTTCTGGAATTTGCTCTTGCAGGGAGAGACAACAGCCAACAGCAAAGTTTCTCAACCTTGACACTCCTGGCACTTGGAACCAGATCTTTCTCTGTGGTGGGGCTGTCCTGGGCACTGGAGAATGGTGCACAGCACCCTGGCCTCGGCCCAGTACGTGCCACGAGTACCCCCTGAGTTGTAACAACCAAGAATGTCTCAAGATGTTACCAACTGTCCCCTGGGGGCACACTTGCCCTCTTGGCCTCTAACCCCCATTGAGAACCCGTGCTCGACAGTGAGGGGAATACATGGATTAACTGCTGATTGTGATCCAGGCTGGGATGGATGGAAAACTACACAGGAAGGCAGGGCGTGGTCAGGGAGGGAGGGCTCCCTGGGAAGGTACCCTTTAAGCTGGGACTCAAGCTGACGAAGAAGCGGCTATGAGAAGAGCTGGAGAACAGCCTTCTGGACAGAGGGGACAAAGGGACAAAGGCCTGCAGCCTGGATGAAAGGAGAAAACACCAGGAGGAGCCAGGGGCAAACAGCAGGAGTGCATGTAGGACACCAGATGGGGGAGGAGAACACTGCAGGGACAGATCCGAGCTCGTCGCCAACATAGGGAGTATGGATTTTATCTGAAGCACGACTAAGAGACGAAGTATAGTGTGATAAGACGCTGGAGCCAGACTGCCTGTGCCTCAGTTTCCCTGCCTGTGTAGTGTGCAGCCTGGTGCCTGGTACCAAGGGAAACATCAGAGGCTGCCCAGTGGGGCACAGGAGCTGGCAGGAACCAGCTCACCAGAGCGGATGTGCATCTGTTCTCAGCTTACGTCACTCGGGGGCTTGACATTGGCCATGGTGGGAGTATTTACCCCAGGGACACTGGCAAGGGCTAGGAGTCGGGGTGTCTCCCCACCCTGGAGTGCCAATCTTAGGCACTTAACCAGCTCGGCCCTGGTTATTGGTTTATATGATTATGTTGGCTGTTGAAGGGCTTTGAACACAGGAGTAGCACAATTAGATTTATGTTATTTCTTTTTTAAAGATTTTATTTATTTATTTGAGAGGGAGAGAGAGGAAAATCTCACGCAGCCTCCTGCCTGAGCAGAGCGTGACGTGGGAACTGCTCCCAGGACCCTGACGTCAGGACCTGAGAGGAAATCAAGAGCATGACGCTCAACCGACTGAGCCTCCCAGGAGCCCCGAGATTCGTGTTTTTAAAACGTGACTTCGACTATTCTGCAGAGAGCAGGTGGAGCAGTGAGGGTAGGGCTGGAAGCGGGGAGACAGAGGAGAGGCCAGGGCAGTAACACTGCCAAGAGAGGCTCGCAGTGACCAGGCAGTGATGGTTAGGCAGTGATGGGGGCAGAGCTGAGACAGAGCCTGGGGACAGACTTGCTGGTGGGCTGGATGCCACGGAATAAACAGAAGAGGGTGACGTTCCTGGACCTGGGAGCCACATGGAAGGCGATGTGGTTGTTACGCTACCATTAGCAGCAACAGAAAACACAGTGTTTGTGGTTGCCTTCAATTAAGCACCTGCATACAGGGCAGAGACAACTTCCATGTATTTTTCTCGTCTTCTCCAAAATGCCATGAGAGAATTATAATTCGATTTAACCACAGTCTAGGGTGTGACACTGAGTCTCAGAGAGTGAAGGGATGTGCTCCAAGCTGCCCAGGGAGCAGCAGGCATACACGGGACCTTAGTCTCCTGTCTCTGACTTGAAGCACATGCCTGCTGTCAGCCTGCCTCCCTGCCTCTTCAGTCTGATCTGTTCCACGAGGGCCCTGGCCAAGGAGGAGGGGTCTCCTTGCTCTCGGGGAGTCCCGGGGACTGAAGTCCAGGCGGATTCTCGACAGCATTTCACAAGTATGGAATCCAGGAGAGGCTGCAGCATGGGGAAGTTTAAAGGGGTTAAGTCTTGGTCTTTGCATCCCTCACTTCCAAGCCCTTCTCCCCAGCTTTCTGAGTCTAAGGATTCGAGGAAAGGGCTCTGAAGTTGCTGGGCAGCTCATCACTGTCGTCATCACCATCGTCATCATCAGACCAACCCAACAGTTACTGACATCAGTACATACGAACACATTACCATATCCTGTTGAATTGCTAACAATGCAATAGGTATTTGTGCGAAATGTTTTACCTTACCGGCTTATGAGAACTCTGTGAGGTGGCCACATGATTAACCCTGAATATAGATGGAGAAACTGAGGCTCAGAGAAAATTAAAGATCTGATTGCTCAGATAACATGGCCAGTAAATGGCACAGCCAGAAGGCAAATCCATTAAGAGGTCACCGGGTTTTTGGTGTCTGAAATACTTCTTGCAATTCAATTGCTCTGTACACCACTGGCTACTTCTAAAGGCTAAGATATGCAAATGTCCCTCAGGTATTTGGGGTTTTTTTTTGTTTTTCTTTTTGGTCAACGTTGGTAAGAGGGAGCGCTTACAGCAATCCCCTGGGCACCCTGCCTTGTTCCCACCCCAGAGTGAATCAGCCACCTCAGCCAGGGGAAAAGTGAGCTGGACACAACAATTCAAGGCTTGTCAGAATAACTGCAGGTGGTACAGGAACCGAGAGGCAGTCAGGTCCCTGGGGGTGAGAGCGGGGCACCCCTTAAGGAACCGTGTCCCAGTCCCACGAAGCTAAGGTTATGACAGATTCTGCCTGTGGAGTTTCATCAGCCAGGAAAAAACAAAACAAAACAAACCCCAAAACCCACCCAAAATACCCTATTTGTGTGTTCCTGTTCTCCTGCTTGCTATTTGCCTTAAGTGGTTCACGGAAGAGGACAGACGTTTTTAAGGACTTTATATGTCAGCGTCCGACTCAATCATCTCAGCAGAACGGTCCCTGTAAAGGGCCGGAACAAGCGTATCTGGAATTGGGCAGTTGTGTCATCCGGCTGAAACCCACGTACATGCAGATAGCCCTGAAGATGTTCCACAGGGTCGTCAAAAAAGTACACACCCCACCACAACGGCCATAATCATAAATGGAAACTTTCTTTTTCTTTCCTTTTCTATGTTTTTTGCTTTGCTTGGAAACACAGCTCCTGGCCTGTACTGTCTGCGCCGGTGACTGTGATACTTCCCTTTAGACACGCACGTAAATGGATTGTCGTGAATGCAAATGTTGTGGTCAAGGCCATTTACATTAGCAAACTCGACTTTACAATCAGTAATCTTTAAAAAGTCGTCTGGCTTACGTCTCTCTTTGGATTATTTGTCAAAATTCTTCCTGCTGGCACGCAGGACGGCAGATTCGCCCACCTTTGGCAAAAGGTCTGAAAGTTTCCAAACGGTTTATTGACTAGGGCTTACTACCCCCATGTCCCCAGCATGATTTTTTTTTTTCTCTTAATAGGTCAGTGTAGTGACATATAAAACCACCTCAGGGTGTGGTTCTGACAGCTGAAAACTAAACCGTACTTGCTTGGTGAAATCAATCTGATGCTCGCATTTCTGTGTCCCCTGAAAACAGCGAAATGTGCATATGCACTCAGGAGACTCTGGCCCAGTGCCCCTTGCTCACCACAGGGGAGGCATCCACATTTCACAGAAGCACTGTGCCCACAACCTCGAGGGCTGCTGAGGGCTGATCTGAGGAATTCCCTGACAGCCCTGATAGAAGAAAGCATATGTATGCTGAGTGTCTCCTAAGCGTTCCAATTCTTTAGAAGGGATGAAACATGCATTTCTGAACAACCCCGTGTGTGTGTGTGTGTGTGTGTGTGTGTGTGTGTGTGAGTATCTTTATACCCATTTTGCAGATGAGAAAACTGAGACCCTAATGTAGTTCAGTAACTCACCCAAGGCTACATGGCTAGTAAGTGGCAGATGGACACTGGGTCCTGGTCACTGACATTTGTCAGAGCTGTGCTTACCCAAGTGTCCTTTGGAGATAAACCACCTCTGGTCCTGGGATGATTTTTGAGCATGAAAGGGGGTGCTAATACTAATTACATTCATCATAGGTTTGTCATAGTTTAGGACAGTCCCAGACAACTAGGACATGAGGTTACTGCATTGAAAGAGGTGAGTTCCCATGCCCCCATCACAGACCCGCCAAATCAAATCTCTAGTGGAGGGACCGGACACTCTGTTTAGTAAGCATCTCAGATGACTCTCACTGGTGCGAAGTGGTCCCCGAATCATGGCTGGCTACTTGAGAGTCATCCAAAGAGCTTATCAAAATACTGTTTTGGGGTGGGGGTCTACCACCCTGTGCATTTACATTTGGTGTGTCTGATCTGGGGCTAGGAATTCTGCATTTTTAACAGGGGTCTCCAATGCTTTTTGCTAAATTTAGGCATTGTGATCAACAATATAGGGACTGAATTTGAAATGTAGCCTTCCATTTGTCACAGAGAGGAAGGGAGGAAAATCCTTGGTATTAACTCTTCTTAGAAGTTTGCTATGTTCTTTTGTGAAGAACAGTCAAAAAGAAGGAACATCCTCCGCCACCCCCAGGCTGTTGTGTGAGCTTGGGGCAAGTTTATTTACTTCTCTGTGCCTCAGCTTACTCACGTTTAGAAAAGGATTATCTATGGGAATATACCAATTTAATTGGGTATCATTTAAATTACTTAGAATTGTACTTAGCATGTAGAAAGAGCCTGTTAAAATGTAATGACCATTAAGGATTTTTAACAGTACCTGATTTTCCCCAACCTGATTTGCACTTTTCATAGTCTTTTTGTTTCTCATTACATTTATATATTATTTCACCCGGTTACAATAAAATACCTTTCCTGACTCTAAACCACTGTAACACCACTGACATCTGGCCACCTCCTGTCACCCTGCTCAAACCCAATTTTGTGTAACTCATCCGACTCCATCCCACTCTGTCCTGAAACGCAAAGAGGATAAGGATTTGTTACAATAATCATGTGCTGAAAACTAGTAAGAATTGGTATTCTGAAAATGGAAAAAGACATAATTAAACTATTTCTTCAACACCCTTTCTACTGGCTACATAGTAGTCCATTGTAAGTATAAGGCTCACTTTTGTTAACCAGATTATTGTTGGAATGATTTTGAATGTGGTATGTAACTCTCTTTCTCGTCCCAGTGTGTTCTGAGGAAAACCAGGGCAGAGAATTGGCTAAAATGAGTACTTGCTAAATAAAAAAAATTTTTAAAATGTATATATTATTAATATTCTGAAAACAGATNCCAGTGTGTTCTGAGGAAAACCAGGGCAGAGAATTGGCTAAAATGAGTACTTGCTAAATAAAAAAAATTTTTTAAATGTATATATTATTAATATTCTGAAAACAGATAAAAATGGCCGCTTTTATTTAATGGCAAAGAAATATAAAAGGGCCTTCTTCCCTTTCATGTTGAAACGCAAGTACTAATGCTTTCTGAGGCTTTGGTCTTCAACGTCAAGGATTTTAAAGCTGAGAGGGTGGACTGTTTCTGTCTTATTCTGTGTGGCAAGAATAAACATCACGGCAGATCTAAATGATAGCAGAGCATACATGTGTCTTCCTACTGCATGCATGTCCTACTATCTCATATTAATAGTAACATTATATATTTATAATAGTCTGAAAATAATGGTATACGTTTCTGAGTTTTAAACACCCCCAAAACATACTTTTCCATAGTTTTGCTTACTTCCTAGGGAGAATTGACAAATGATGGTTTTAGTACTTGACAAGATTTAACCTGCTATCAAAATAATCCCACTAGCTTTCTTTCTTTCTTTTTTTTTTTTTTTTTTAGCTCACAATTAAAGTAAAACCAACAGCGTGACTGGTGGAGTTATTAGACAGATATACCTGGATGAATCCAGACTCCATCATGTAACAGCTGTGTGACCTTGAGCAAGTTTCCAAACCCAGCACCTGCTCTGGGGTCCTGTTAGGGTTCCTGTTATGTCAGAAACTGGCCATGTTATATCATTTGCTGAGCTATCCGCTACAACATAGAACTTCCACGCAGAAGATCGGGTCTTGCCGGAGGAATATAACCTTCCATTTTGATTGCAGCTGCACAGACAACCATCTGGGTGCGCAGAAATATGTGTGAGGGGTGTACAAAGCCCCAGTCTCCCTCCACGCATGGCTCTGCCTTCCAACGAGCTCACCCACTGGGTCTCGCTCAGCAGGTCGCCAGCAGTAGCCAGGAGCAGTGAGCCAGAATGTTGGCCTTAACATTTGCATAGGGCTTTCCAGCTGACAAGGAACCTCAGCTCCAAACCCAAGGCGGAGCTGTCCCCCGGATCCGTTTTAATGGGCATCGGCGACTTTTGTCCTGGCACGGCTGGAGTACATCTTCCCTGACACTGCTCCCAGCCCTCCCTATTATCGAGAAAAGTTCTTGTGCTGCGCGCACCGAGCAGGGAACAAAAGCGGCAGGGGAAGCGTCAGAGAGAGATCTGAGCCGGGTTTAAAAATGATATGCTGGCAGTCAGCTCCACCGAGCTGGGGATAGTGTGACCATTATCAAGGTCCAGAGAGGTTGCACCAGCAGCTGGAATTCCAGCTCTGCTCCTCTCACACCCCGCATGCCTGCCCTGTCGGGGCTAAGAGCTCCTCTCCACGGCTGTCTTCTGCTCCCACGTGGGCCACCACCGACTACCAGTGGTCAGATCCGGGAACAATGGGCTCTTTTGTCCCAGGCAAGAGCTGCAGGTCAAACGCAGACACCTTTTCCCTTCACAGCGGAGGAAAGGGTCTCTCTCCATACATATGTATACATAATTTTTAAATTAGGAAATGAAGGAAATCCACTCTCTCTTTTTTTTTTAAAGTGTCCTTTCAAGGATGTCTCTATTTGCATAGTTTGATCCCCTTCCTGTACCCAGCACCAACATTAGTGTGACCTTTTCCTGCTAATTGGAAAATCTTACGGAAATAAACCCTGTCAGAAAATGAGAAGTGACTCCCCCTTTGGATGGCCAAACGACCTCAGAGGGGGAAAGAAGTTCTGAATTTCTGCTCCTTTTGCACACACTGCAAAATCTTTATTACTTTGGAGAGCCTTGAAGCTCAGTAATGCCCCTCCAGTGCAAAGCGGAGTAAATAAATTTCTTCTTATGACCACTTTGGAGAAACACACAACCAGATTTACTCAGCAGGGATAGATAGTGGACAGGATAATGAAGAGAGAATAAGAATATGATCGGGGTTTACAGCCTCTTCTGTCTCTTTAAAGGGTTTTAATCCTTCAGAAACAGGATACGGGGTCCATTTCCTTAAAGATACAGTGTCCCTTCTGGGACGAGTAATGTTATAAAAAGCTAAGATGTAACATCTATCTCGAAATATTGATTGGCACTTTAGTGTGATAAAAGGGGTTGAACCTGAAGGGGAAAAGAGGAAAAAAGGTAAGCGGGAATTACTCTTCGAAGAATTCAAAGTGTCCCTATAATATCAGGCCAAACTTCTATGACAGAGAAACAAAAGCGCACTTTGGGTTCAGTGACATTCATCGGCAGAGCTGGACAGTTGGGGCGGGTTTCAGGAAACCACTGTTGCCTTAAAAGCAATTCTGATGCTTCTGATGGCACATTCTGAGGATTCTTAAACTGACCCCAAATGAGTCAGGCCAGATATTCTGATCCCTTGCCATCGGCCTAAAGGACACGGTCCTATCTCTTGAGAGGTGTTGAGTTAAATGCTCCAGTGACCCAGCAGGTTCACCTCATGCCCCAGATTCAGCGAAGTCAGTTTTGGTGACTCTCCTGTGCATTTCCCCCCGCCAGCACTCTTGAGGTTAGATCCCTGTCACTCTCAGCCCTATGCATGATAATCGGCTCCTTGCCCTGCAACGAAGACACCGAACCTTTGTTGAGGGCTCACATGGCATCAAGTATTATCCTGAATCTTCATAATAATTTCAGGGACAACGTTATCAACCCCAGTTTACAGAGCAGAAAGAGGATACTCAGAGACGTCTTGCATCTTGGCGAAGGACAAACAGCTCTTAAGGGGCAGAGCTGGGATTCGAACCCATGAGTGCTTGAATCCAAAGCCCACACTCTCTCCTGCTGGTTACCTCCCCAGTCAGGCTCCTCAGAGGGATCTGAGGTTGCTGTCCTGTGATTCAACCCCTGACACCCTACATCCTCCCAGAACCTCTGGTGTCCCTTCTGATTTGTGGAGGACTTCAAGTGTTGTCCGGCACATGCATTCAGGAAATTATTTCTCTCACAGTACAAAGTCCATTCTCTCTCTCACCGTCTACCAGCAAAACAGAATGGTCATCACCAATTTGGAAAATGACATGTAATCCAGGAATCCAGGAATCTCGTTTCTGGTTTTGCTCTGGAACTAATCACTAATCAGGCCGATTCAGATCTGCTCAAAAACACAGAGAATGCCTCTGTGCAGACCTCCTTACCTGGAGTGCAGCCTGGGTCTGTGCAGGAGCTCAGAGGTCCTTGCCCTTCACCTCTGCTGGGACTCAGGGCCGTTCTGTTGTGGCACTTGGCTTGAGCACAAAGCTCTCCCCTGCCCTAGCCCAAGAGCACTTTTTACACCTGTCCTGTCTAAGATTCTCCGTTGGCTGCTAATCAGCTTGAAACCCAACCCTTCACCTTAGCATTGTGCTACGGCCCTTTGTAATCTGCCTTTAATGCCTCCTCACCACCCCACTGCCCCCTCCCTGCAATTTCAAACACACATACTCTGTGCTTCACTCATACAGAATTTTTCATCATTCTCCCAACACAGCACCCTTCAAAACTCTTTGCTTTTGCTTTCACTTTGATTGGCTTTCCTCCTTGAAGGCACAACAAAAAGTCACCTCCTCTGAGAAGCCTCCCCTGATTGCCCCAGCTTGAGTCACATTACATGCCTCCCTGCTCTGGCTTCCCATTGCCCCTCTGTATCGCCTCTGTTCCCTGCCCAGCCTTTGTAGAAACAATTTGCTCATATCCTGCCTTTCCTTGGATCTGTTAAGGCAAGGACTGTGTCCTTTTCATCTTGGGTCCTATATACCTCATCCGGGTAGGCTTGTTGGTGAAATAAAAGAACTTATATAGGTGAATTAATCAGCACTTCTACAATCCCACTGTGTGCCAAATCATACTAGGCAATGGAGTTACTGCGTCACTCACGTAGACAATCCATGACCTTAGAAATCCTTCCACCGTCAGAGAGTTCTGACCCAGGGAATAGGATTCGAGTCTCTGGCTGGGGACAGATGGAACCCTGCAGCACATGTTTGATACTGTGGCAGATACTGGCCAGGCATTCACCAAATCATTGTGTTTTTTTTCTTTAACACACGGATGGACTACATTTCCCAGCCTCCCCTGCAGTTAGGTGCACTCATGTGACTGAGTTCCAGGTGGTGGGCAGAAGTGATGTGCATCACTTCTAGGAGTGGCCCATAAAAACCTCCCGGTGCTCCTCTCTGCTCTTTCCCTGTCCAGCTACAGACCGGAGGGGATTCCTGGGAGCCTGCAGAGGGCAGAGCCACAAAGTAGAAGGAGCCTGGGCTGCTGAGAATCTACCTGCAGAAGGGCTGCCTCCGGGCCCGGTCAGCCAGGCACACTGGCTTTGAGTGAGCAAGAAATATGGTTTTTACTGTGTTCAGCTGCTGACATGTTGGGGTTACGTGTTACAGCAAAGAGCCTGCCCTAATAGAGTGACAACAGTGTGTGTGTGTGTGTGTGTGTGTGTGTGTGTGTGTGTGTGTGTGTACAAGATCTTTGTGATCCACCACGTGCTCAGGAGGAATCCCAGACAATCCGAGATGGCCTGGCTGCCATTCCTGTATCACCCACAGCTTCCAGACTCAAGGGTCGGACAGACACACTGGCCGCTCCCATAGGAAGCCTGATGTTCGCCATCCCCATCTGTCAGCTGTCACAGCAAGTGTCAAGCTAACTTGAAATACTCCTCCTCCAAGGGTTCCCTGTTGTTGAGCCCTTGTTTTGGACTTGACTGCATTCCCTGTGGGTTCTGCTTTCTCCTTCTGCTTTGACAAAGACCCCTTGCTTAGTGCCTGCAAAGGCTACAGCGCTCCGCGGTTGACCACCTCTGCTGATCCTATTCCTGCGGTCCTGAACCACGGGGTGCTTTATAATCATTGCCAGCCATGGTTAACAAGGGGTCTAAGTGGTCCTCTCCTAAATGGGAAAGGCCTCTGGATTTGGCATTCACACAAGAACTCTCAGTACACCTGAATGTGTTCCTCCCCCCAAAGTAACCTGTTTTCAGCTCTTGTACCAGGCTTGGGGGGAGGTGTGAATTTTTGTTGTTGTTTTGGGTTTTTGTTTTTAATAGCAGGGTACTAGGAACCAGGAAGTGACATCATTGTGATGTCAAAATCCACAAATCCATGCAAAAATGATCCTGGAGTGTCCCAGAGTTCCAGAGGCACAGAATCCTGAGATCTCTAAATTCCAGCATCCCCAAAGCATGGATTCAAGGAATTGAAGAAACGCAGAATCCTGTTTTAAGGCATTCTCAAGGCTACCAGTCTCTGGGGTGGAACTTGGAGCCATGTTCCAGCCTCAGTGACCAGTGTCCGTTCCCTACCCCAGGAGGTGTGGCAAGATGTGACATGCCAGGTTCTCCAGTGACAGGTGTCAGGCAAAAGCCTGGAACGGCAGCCTGAGCACGCACTTGTCACCTCAACACGTTGCTGGGAAATTCGGCAGCTCTGCCCACGGACAGGCCTCCCCTGGTGTCTGCTGCTTTTTCCTTCTTATCCCTGGGGGAGAAAATGCAATGACACAGAACATGCCAAGCCACCAGGTTTTTGCACCCTGAGATAAGCACATTGGGATTCAGTCCACTGATGGAAATGCCACTGTGGAGATGACACTATCCCTCCTTTTGGCCCTGCCTCCTGCCTCCGGATCTGAGCCTCCTGGGAAGTGTCCGACCAAGCCCTGGGCAGCCAGAGACCCGGGGCCAGCTCTTAGGGGAAGTGGCGCCTGCTTGAGGGCCACGAAAAAGTCACTGAAACACAAAATGTCCTGCCAACGGGCTGAGGCAGCCACACCCCGGACTCGACATTAAATCATTCTCTCAACTTCAAGAAGGTATAAGGCTGATCTCGGGGCAAGAATAACATCATGCAGAGACTTGCCTTACCCGCTTTTGCCATTCTGGGACTCACTAGCCCTAGTCACATATAACACCTCTTCTAGAAGTACGCAGAGTATTCTAGGGTATTTTGGTCTCCATATTTGTTCATATCTGGAGGTAGGGAGGCCTCACGGCACAGAGGTGATATCCAGGGTGAAGAGATCCAACAGACACAAGGTTGATTCCCGAGTCTGCACTTTGTTAGTTGCGGGAGCTGGCATGGTTTCGGAACTTCTCCCAGCCTGAGAACTGTGGGAATTACATCATAGCTAGCATCCATGGTGTGCTGTGTGCTAGGAATCGTGGTAAGTATCACCTCAATTAGCAACAACCCTATCCGCTACATACGATTTCTCTCTTTTTTTTTAACAGATTCAAAAAAAATGGGTAACCAGTGCCCAAGGTCACTTAGCCAGTAAGAGGAGGAGGCTGAGAGAAGTGAGCTTTCAGCTGTAGGGCCAGAGCTGGCTTCTCAACCTCAGTGCTCCTAACAATTTGAGGCAGATTATCCTTCGTGGGGGGCACTGTCCTGTGCACCGCAGGCATTCAGTGAGATGCTGGTACCACACAACCCCACCCACTTTTGACAGGCAGCATTGTCTGCAGACATTGCCAAGCATCAGGGGGGTAGAGTTAAATAATCTGAAAACCACTGAAATGAACAAAGAATCAGATGGGATACAGGCATAAAGGCGTGGTGCCAGAGACAGGCGGTATCGATGTATGTAGTTACTAGAATTCAAAACTGGAACCCTTGCCCTATAGCTAGTGTCAAGAGTGAGCAAGAGGGAGAGAAGCAGATATCAGGCCTCTCTGACTAGAGGAGCACAGAGCAAAATCCAAATGGAATGGATTAAATATGCAAATGCACAGAGGATTTTTTTCCATGAGGTGAGGAGACCGGCGGCCTTGTGTGTGTCATGTGCAGATGCTCAGTGGCACGAATCCTAGCACACAATNTGCCCCCCGGGGGGGGGGGGGGGGCGGAAGCGAGGGACACTGGTAGGGAGAGGGGCTGGCTGTATGGCCCCTGTTGGAGATCAAACCCTGTTAGGAGCCTTGCATTCTGTGCTGTCCTCCCAAGAGCCCTGGCAGGTGGACCCTAGTCTCTCCTGTTCTCCTGCTTATACAGTCCAGCTTGCGGCGAGCCAGGATTGAAATAAAAATCATTCAGACAATGGTCTTAACTCCTGCAGTCCCCAAAGAAAAAAAACAAATTGGCCTGAATATTTCTATAGCCTCTCGTACATGGAAGTGATCATTTGTTCACACCCACAGCCATCCTTCGGCATTTTTTAGATGAAGTTTTCTGGGGATCCCTATACACCTGTCAGTGAGCCACCCAGAGATAGCGACACAGACCATTTCAGGGCAAGGTCGAGAGTGTGATAGGATGGGGATGCAAGAGAGGCCGGGCGAGCAAAAGAGAAGGTGGATAAGTCCTGGGGTATGTACATGGCCAGTCATTCCGTGTGCGGAGTGACAATTACCCATTCCACACTGCACCTTTTGGGCAAGGCAGGAGGTGGGCAGGAGCAGATGAGGGGCCTTTTGCAGGAGAGAGGATGCTGAGTTTTGAAGATGCAAAGCACAGAGGCTAAAGTGATCAGAGTAAGGAAGGCATAGGAAGCAAACGGACTGGTGGGAGCCACAGTCAGCTTTGGGAGACAGTGAGGGACTATGTGCCTTCTGACTATCCACTTCCCCTAGCAGGAGCAAAGGCGATCAGGCCAGCAGAGTGCCCCATTCTGGGAAAATTGTCCCTGGAAACAGACACATCATCTTTCTTAGGTACCTTTTCATTTTAATCCCATCTTCCCCCCGGCAAGTGTGACTTCTATGACATCCTCGTGCCTGGACCCGTGGAAGATATAAAGCCATCTCAAAAGTAACAGGAATTTAGTTTCTTCCAGTGGAAAAAAAAGAAAATTAAAAAAAATAGAAGAAATCCAGACAGATAGTGTCAGACTGGGTGGGGGTAGGGGTGCGGGGGGCGGGGAGCGGGAGAGAGAACCTGGCAGCTTGCAAAGCTCTGGGGAAAGGAAAAAAAAATCCAAACCTTGCTTGGGAAACAGTCAGAAGTTGTTTCATAACATTTTAAAATCAAAGTTGGCTCGAATATAAAAGATTTCCCCTTCCTTGATAAGATTACTTTGCCCCCCCTCAACAATTTCAACAGCACTAAAATAATTTGGACCTAAGGACAGTTCATCCAAAGTCTATCTTCTTGAAGGATCCTTCTTAAAACTCCTGTGAGCATTGGCAGTGCCTGGAGCTGTCACCCCAGGATTTCACAACCTGCTCTTCTGGAAAATGCATCCCACGTTCTTAAAATAGCATCAGATCTCTGGCTGAAGTTGGTGGGCAGGGAGTCGAATTCACGCACGAAGGGGGCAGAGGGCATCTGGCCGTCGGCATTGGCTGGGCTGGGATCAGGGTCTTCCAGACACGGAGGAAAAAAGGAACAGCAGGCGGGCGCGTGTCCAGCCGTTGCTCTGCTTCTGCTCCCGGGACTTTCTAATCCTCAGAGACCTCCAGATTTAAGAACCAGTCTTGTCCCAGTGTGACAAGTAGAGCCCCGTGGGGTCCAGTAGGAGCCCCTCGCTGGTTAAAGGTGGTGGTGGGGGGGCTCCAGGTCCTTCCATGGCTGGGGAATTGTGACACCACAGGGCAGGGAGAGGAAGGAGCCTGGGATATGGTGTTGGAGAACACAGGTTTGAGCCCCAGGTCTGCCTCTCTGTTTGACCTCCTCAAAGGAGCAGCCCTAGCTTCCTCCTCTGGAAACTCAGCCCTCTCTCTCTGAATGGTTTTGACAACTAAACGAGAACAGCACATAGTAGGAATTCAAATATGCTTTGTCTTAATCAAACCTGAAGTTGATTCTAGTACCCAAGAGGAAGTTGTTGGAAAAGTTTGTATTTTGCAGGGAGAGCTGAGCTACACTGACTCCACTGGCCTCCAGCAAAGGGGCTCTGGGATTGGGGGGTGGGTGTCGGTATGAGAACTGTGCCGGGGTCCTCATTCCTGAGCATCCAGCCCCTCTGCCAATATTCCCAAGGAGGCATGAAATTCCAAACGGAACTTACATGAACTCCAAATAAGTACTCTGAGCACCTAGTGTCTTAATATTCTTTTCCACAGCTACTATTTCTAGGGACTTCTCCATGCCTTGCTCCTTTGTCTTCACCTTACAGCTGCAGCTCCATACACACGCACATTCATACACATGTGTCACACACGCTTACACACCAGGCATGCTTGCACACGAACATACAATGGCACCTGCAATGCTCACCCACACACTCATGCACGCGTACTCACTTACACACTCACAAATGTGTGTCCATACAGTCCCATGCAACACACTCACACACCTTCCTACACATGCAAAACACACACACACACACTCTCTCTCTCATACACACACACACACACCCCATGTCTCTCCCAAACCCACTTCTTCTCACCAGCCCAGTTTCAGCTAAAGAGCAGGAAATCCCCAGGTCACACAACCATCTTTTCAGATGTCTGACCCAGTGCGCCAGGTGGCCTGGCTTCCCCAAAGCCAACACCAGCAGCCTTTCCGGGTCAGACTTGCAGCAGCTCTCTTGCTGTGGAACTCTGCAGCCCAGTAGTGAGGACCCCTGAAGCTTGCTCCCTGTCCCCCTCGCCGGCCTCCCACATCCTCAACCTTGTGCCACATGCTTCTGCAGCTGGGACCACATTCCCTCCGGAGTCAGCTCTGAGTCTGAGCACGCTGTTCGGTCTCACCTTGTCTATCTGGCAAACTCCATCTTGAGGCTGCACTATCTGCTTGGCGATTGTTTACTGAGCACCTCCCACATGCCAGATTCTGAGCTGGGGGAGAGCGTGTGTGTGTGTGTGTGTGTGTGTGTGTGTGTGTGAGCACGCACGAGCGCACGCCAGGGGTGGAGCTGATAAACAGAAGTATCACTGCCACCAAGAACTCACAGCTGTTGACGACTTAGCCTAAAACACTGCTTCTTCTTGGAAGCCCCCATCACGGTGTCTCCCCCAGCCCAGGTGAAAGCAGACACTCTGTCTTAAGGATTCCCCGCCTCGACGACCACAAATCAACTGATAATGTTCACCCCTAACCCTGTTGCTTCTGCAGCACACCCTGGGTGCTAGAATTCAGCTCCAGGAGCCAGCTGCATAAGGCGATCCCTGGGAACCATGCTTGACCCGTCTCTCCTCTTCCTCCATTACCTCCCCTCAGTGCCAAGCCCAAGCTTGCCACCTCCTAACTGTCTTTCACATCTGCCCTTTCTCATCTCACTGTAACAGTCATCCCTTGTTGCAGTCAGTCACCCTGGTTCCCATACTTCGGTCTCCTCACAGCAGCCAGGGCAATTGTTTGAGATCACTAATGTCACTGATTACCCACGACAACCTTCCTCCCATTATGTTGTCAACCACTCCTGAGTTTTCATCACTCTGACATTAAATCCCGAGACCATGGTTTACCTCTGCGGCCCTGACACACACCACACACCCCTTAAACTCTCTGCAAAACTGTTCAGTTTCTTAAACCCACTCTTCTTCCTCACCCCACAGGCCCTTTGCACGTGCTGTCCCCAATGTCTGGAACACTTCCTCCCCTCTACTGGTAACTCCTGCTTTCCATCAACCCTCAGTTTAGTTATTACATTTGCAGGGAAACCTCTCCGGATCCAAGGACTAAATCAGTCCACCCTCTTAAAAGTCCTGACAGCACCTGGCCCCAGGGACACATTAAGGTGTTTTGGGGCCCTATGCACTCTGGCATTTGTGGGTCCCTTCCTCCACTAAAAAATACTTAAAAAATAGATTTTATAATTGGTAGAAAGGAAATGTAATCCAAACTTGGTTCATTACTACATATTCATTATTATTATATTCATTTTTTTGTTTTGATTTTAAAAGAAATTAAATTTAAAACATTTTCCTGGGTCCCTAAAAGTCTCATGGGCACTGTGCCTCCAGTTTCTGATGGTTCGTTGGCCCTGCTGGGTCAACCCTTCACTAAGCCTGTCATACATGAAAGTTTACAGTTAGGGGACTACTGTTCCAAATAGATGTCAGTCTCCATCTCTGAGTTCTATGAGAGTCTGCCATATCAGTCACCCTCACTACTAACTCCCCAGCTGCTAGCCAGGGCCAGGCACTGCCCAGGTGAGCACTCGGGAGACAGGTGCCGGGTGAATGAATGATTTGTGGGTCCCCCTGTCTGACCCTGAGCTATGGGCAGGGCAACATCTCCTCTTCCTCCTCTCCCAGTGTCTGACATCGGAGGACTGTACAAGTCCAAATACAGAAGACTGCATGTGTCTTTCTTGCACAGAGCTCTGTGGGGGCCGGCACCCCTACTCCTCGATGGCTGACCCACGCTGGGCTGGGGCTGCCAAGCAAGACAGTCCAAGTACAGAACAGCCAGCATCGCTCTTGGACACCACGTGAAGGAAAGCAAATGGCCCATCTGGGGACACTGGCACTTCAGCACCAGCAGCCCCTCCTGGGTATGAGGATGGAACTCGAGATGGCTGTTCTGGGGTGCAGCCGCTTCACTGTACAAGCGCTGGCCACAGAAGAGGAGGCGCCAGGCCCAGCGGCTTTCCCCCCCCACAGCTGAACTCTTTGCTTTTCAGATGCCTCTGATGGGAGGGGAGCTGGGCTCCTGGTGGGACAGATCTGGCCCACCTGCTGGGATCTCAGGAGTTAAGGGGGGTCAGAGTACAGGTGACAGTCACCAGGATCAGCCTGGTATGCCAGGCTCATCAGCTGGAGCTTAAAGCCATGAGAAGGTGACAGGCGGGTCGACCCTTGATACCTCCCTGTTCACTGATCCCACAGATTATTATTATTTTTTAAAATTTCAATGATGTTCATCTGGGAGAAGGGAGCCCAACACAACTACACCATCCCATCCAACTCCAGAGATCCAGGGCTGGATATCTCATGAGTTGGGGGGGTTAGAGGAGTACTGGGGGCACATGAATGTCGTGGTGAAGCCACCTCGATGGCAGCTCGTCACATGCAGACAAGTGACTTACCCTTTCTGTGACAAGTAAGAGAGGTAAAGTAGATAGTGGGTGAATACATGCCTGGCAGACAGAAGGCAGTGAATACCACTAGAGCTCGTTTTCAAGCGTGCTAGCTGCATCCTGAAACAAGAATGCCTCTCCAGGTATAAAGCTCAAGTCAGCGGCCTGATTCCCTTGGCTTCTCGCTCTGGACCCCATTTCTGGTGAGTCCAAGAGCCAGGCAGGCCAAGAAGCAGCCCCCGGCCTGGCTGTGGCCGGGACGGTTAAAAGGCTGCTCTGATGTGAGGGGCACTTCCCCAACAGGAGGAAGCAATGCCATGAGCATCAGGAAAGGCACCTCTCAAGGCCCAGGAAGGCCACAGATTTGAGTGCTGGACGGAACCAAAGGCTTTTTACAAAGTGTCCTTTGTCAGGGAGGCTGGAATAAGGTGGCACTGAGCAGGAACAGGGCTGGGTGCCCACGGCCGCTGGGGCAATCCGTGGAAGCCAGCAGCGTGAGGGAGCCAGGCACACTCATTGCCCAGCGTGGGTTCAGGGCGGTGACGTGCCCCCCACGTGCCCAGCCCTTCCCCTGCGTACCTCCTCCCGTGCACCCAGGCCCCACCAGTCTGGGAATGGAGAGTCAGGAGGGAGTTTAATGCCATTACTTTCCTAAACCAGGTCATCTGTCACCCTGTACCCCAAAGGGCATGCCGACAGCCCTCTGAATGAGGTCTCAGGAAGTGATGGTGGCATCAATTCCAGTAGCTTACAGACAGAGGTGTTTGCGAATGGTGACTTAACAGGAAGTGCTAGAGCACACCAAGAAGTTTCTTTGATAGGATCCCGGTGTTTTGAGGCCACCCTTGCTGAAGAATCTTGTAGAAGAGAGGACAGTTTGGTACCCTGTCCTTTAAGTTCATCAGACCACCCCTCGCCCCCCAGCACCTGGAGCTAATGCTTACTGAGCTCTTATCATGCCAGGAGAGGGGTCATGCTGGGGGACAAAACCAGCCACAATGTTTGTGCTTGGGACACAGCCAGCCAAGGAGGAGAATTCAGAGAGCAATTAAGTAATCACCGTAACCAAGCCAACGTCTTTCCTGGGATGAGTGCTGCAGAGCAAGGCCACACCAATGTCCCAGGTGCTCAGCTCTCCCACGCACCTTCAAGAGTACCCTGATACTCGAGAGAGATTCCACAGAGAGGTGGCTGTCATGGTGGCGGATCAACCCACTGTTGCACACCCAGGACAGCTGGAAGGTAGACCTTGGCCTGAACAAGAGAAGGCCATGGGATGTTGGGATGCCATCTCATGACACATGAAGGCTTGCTATTAAATGGGCAGAGTTATTCCCAGCACAACCAGAAGAAGGAACGTGGAGCGGTGGGTGGAAGAGGGTGGGGGTGGTTCTCAGGTCCACATAAGGGACTCCTGATTCCTGGAACGGCTGCCTCAGTACGTGGGGAGCTGCCCCTAAAAGAGGTGTCTCATCTCCATTCTGTCCTACCAGCCCCCCGCCCCCCGCCCCATGCTCGTGATCAGCTGCAGTGAAAGGGACATTCCACATAAGTTGATGGCTTAGCTCATCCTTTCGAACCACCTCACCTCTTTCCTGCCTGGTGTTCTGCTATTCTTCTGTTTCAGCTTTCCTGGGAAATCTCACCCAGCCTTGTCAACTATCTACAGCTTCCCAAATGCCCTTGGAGGACACTTGTTTGGGACTGGTTGGGACATGGTAGCAGCTAAAAGCATGGGTATAGGAGCAAGGCAAACGTGGTATCAAATCTTAGGACCACCACTAAAAAGTCGAGTGGCCTTGTGTGCAGGGCTTCTCGGAGTCTGTTTCCTCATCTGTAAAGGGGGGGAGGGAGTCGGGGGTGACACCACCTGCCAGGACTCGGTCAGGCATTCGATGAGATCATCCTACGGTGGATACCCACAGGCTCTGGGGAAATGATCTACTTTCTTTCTTTCTTTTTTTTTTTTTTTTGAAAAGCAATTAACCAATTCTACTGAATTACTCTGTAGCCAAAAGCTGGGGAACCAAGCAGACACAACCTTGGAAAATCAAAATAGGGCAAGTTTTGCCCTTTTCTGCTTGTTCTACAAGTGCTGTGTGCCTTTCCATGATATCTCAGAAAAGGCAAGATGTGCCTGATACAGGCAAGGAATGAGGGCTCGGACTGCCCTGGAGAGGGCATCCTAGGCAACCCAGTGGAGGTGATGTTGGAACGGCCACCTGTCCTTTGACCGGCAGTGTCTGGGAGCTGCCCACGCCCTGACCTCCCTTCCTAACTCTGTGTTCAGTGACGTCACCTCGTTAGCCTGAATCAGCCATGCTGGGAGCATTGACACCATGGAAATTGGCAGAAGCTCCAAATCAGGGCTCCTCCACCCCCAGCAAGCTGATTAGTAGACATTTCCCAGCACATCACTTCTTGTGACAGTCGGAAAAGGGTGGCCCAAATCACAAGATTCACCCTCACACTCTGTGTTGACAAGGAAGAGGAATTGGGGGTGCAGAGGAACAGCAAACCCTAGAGCAGCTCCGTCTGTCCCGGGTGCGGACACAGAGAGAGCTGTTAAGCAGCGTTTGCACCAACGATCCGCGTCCCCGTCTGTCTGTGGTGTCCTCACAGGGGAAGCAGGGGTGTCTGCCTGCCTTGACCTCAGACTGCTAGCGGTCTGGGAGAGTCCTGGGATCCCCGCAACTGGGGCGGATGCGGGGCTCTCCGGTGACTGGCGACAGTAGCGCCTCTGAAGCCAGGAGCCTCTCAGTAATCTACCATTGCCTTATAGGGTCTGGAGGAGGCCAGGCCTGGTGCTGAAGTTTGATTAGTAATAAGAACATAGCAGCTTAACCTCTAACATTTAGCACTCTCCCCCGGATCGAATGACTGATCTCTATCTGAGTGAGCCATGCTAGCCGGCTGCCTGGGAACATTACACCTCTCTAAAAGCTGTCAGTCTCTGTCACTGTCTTTGCACAATGGAGCCCATAGCTATTTTTAAAGGACTGTGTCACCTTTCAAGAGAAATTGTGTCTGCCCGGAAGATTGACTTTTTTTTTTTTTTTTGGTTGTTTTATATATGGATTTGGTGGTCTTCGATCTCCCAAGGTGAAGTTGGATGACTAATTCCCCACAAACCGGCATTGTTTTGATTCTTATTATAGGGAGAATATGAAAGAATTGAGAAAAATGCAGTAATTGCCAAATGCCCATGTGGTCTATAGAAAGGAAAGGAATGGAACAGGAGAGACACTTGTGATGTAACTGCCAGGTGACAAGCATTTCACTGAAATAATCACTATTTTGCTTAATCCTTTCCAAAATTTTGCATGATAAGCTTTTGTTGTTAACCCTATTTGCAGATGATTCCAATTAGGACGGNTGCCAGGTGACAAGCATTTCACTGAAATAATCACTATTTTGCTTAATCCTTTCCAAAATTTTGCATGATAAGGGTTTGTTGTTAACCCTATTTGCAGATGATTCCAATTAGGACGGCCCGACTCTGGAATTAAAGCCCTGGGCTTATGATCCTGGCCAGACCAGGGAGCCGCTTCCTACCTATGACCCTGTGCCTCAGTTTCCTCATCTGTGAAATGGTGATATGAACAGTACTTAGTGCACCACAAAGTCACTGTGAGAACTCAGGGAGTTCATCTGATTTAAGCATTGAGACTAGCCCCTTGAGTGTAAGTGGACTATAACACAGGCTTGTTTTGGAGGGCGGGGTCTTGTGACCTCTACTTTCTGGGCTCTTTACTAAAACTATCATTCCAATTCATCCTCTCTGATGCCTTGCAACATGAGTTCTCTTTACTTTCCACAGGGAGACAACAGCACTTGCCTCAATGACATTTTTGGTTGGGAGGATTACTTCGAGATCCTTAATTTCAAGTACTGACCCAGCACCCAGCGCCTGGGGAGCTCTCAGCACGTGATGGCTACTTATTAGTCATCCTTAGACATAGTCTTTTAGCGAGGAAACTGAATTTTAGAGAGTTTGGATGAACTATGGGCATAAAAAGCAGTTGGCATGGTGAAAACACATAGAATGGTCTAGAAGACTTAACAAAGGCAGGTGAGGTGGTCCAATTAAATGCGGTAAGACTATTCAAACCATTGATAAAATTCTAGACTGCATGACTTTAGTTTCTCCTTAAAGACAGTGAAACCCCAAATTACAGATGATGCATTATGGGTGTGGTTCGTGCCACGGGAACACGTGGTTCTCCATCACAGTCTGCTCAAAGCAAACGCCTTGCTCTTACGAAAGAGACCAGTGAGAGTGTGCCTGTGCTTCCATGTTTTAGGTCAAAGCACACTGTTAAATACTGGTGTGTCTGTTTTTATGATCCCCTGCTTTAACTACCTTTCCTGAGTTAACCATCTAACCACTAATGCTGTTAACCTGGTGTAGGGACTTTGGGGATCATCTGAAACTCATTCTGTCTTCAGGAACTGCCCCACATCTTCCATTAATGCCCAGTTTGGATTTCTAAAAGGGACGGAACGTGCAAGAAAGAAGCGGGTGACAAAGCGGAGTTTATCTGGACATCTATTAACTTAAAAATCATTTAGGAAGTTCCTAACTCAAGATAAGACAATAGGGATGCACAGATGAGCAAGAGGGGAAAGGGAGCTGGGGCAAGGGAATCCCTGCTCTTGAGGATCTCTCAGCTCAGTGCAGAAGACTTAGTAAAATAATTGTAATACAGTGAGATTGGTGCTTGGGTGGAGGTTGGATAACATATACAGAGAACTAAAGGAAGGCATGGTTCATTCTGCCTGGGGTTGCTGGGGCCAGACTTCAGAGAGGAGATTCGAGGCGGGCTACAGAGGGTAATTAGGAGTTGGCTTCCTGGACGGGCATGCGCGCTGGGGGATGAAAAGAACAAATACCTGGAGGGTAGAAGCCTGTGACCTATTGTGGAACCATACAGTTCAATGTCACACCTTTCACGTTTATGCTGCACTTCCAGAGCCTGGCACAGAGCTGGAACATATACTCAGCTTGGCAAATATCTATTAAAGGAACGACTTACTGGTAGGTGGCCTCTTCATTACACTTCGTGATCGGGAGCCCCAGCTCTCCTCTCAGACATGCTATAGTCTCTGAGAGTCCACTGCATCTCTGAGAGACCCGAGGAGGTGACCGGATCTCAGCTGGGCTCACTCATATGTCTGCAGATTGGTTGGCAGCTGGCTGATCTAGGTTGGATTGGTCAGGACCAGAATGTCTTTATTTCGCTATCTTCAAAATGATGCCATATACCCAGAGATCAATTATCTCACAGGGGAGAAGTGTCTTAGAACCATGAAACTTTTGGCAAGATGCATATTCCTTCAAAATTACTCAGCATGTGCTGTCTCCAAGAACACTGAAACAGTGTTTTCAGAACAACACCTGGACTCAATTTAAATACTCATTGGTCTGTGCAGATTTGATCCGCTAGGATTTAATGACTTTCAATAATTGTCGTCTGATCTCCTCTGCCAAGTCAACTTTTCAATGGCACACACTTCCATAAACAAATGTTTAATTTTTGAGATCTCCTCTTCATCCTGGTCTCTCTGTAAAACCATGTAAGGTTCCATTGTGTGTTTCCTTCAGCAAAATGAATATTTGTTTACTGTTGCTAAGAATAGCCCTGGTTTACCAGCTGTCATTCTCATAGTGGTAAGCTTTTCCCGAGCCTGGGAATAGTGTCAGGACATTCAAAACCTCAAGAAATGGGAATAGGCAACAAGAATTCAGCTGTAAGAGAGTCAACCTTTAAAAAATAACTGCGGGGGGCGCCTGGGTGGCACAGCGGTTAAGCGTCTGCCTTCAGCTCAGGGCGTGATCCCGACGTTATGGGATCGAGCCCCACATCAGGCTCCTCCGCTATGAGCCTGCTTCTTCCTCTCCCACTCCCCCTGCTTGTGTTCCTCTCGCTGTCTGTCTCTATCTCTGTCAAATAAATAAAATCTTAAAAAAAAAAAACCTGCAGGGTGGAATCTCATGGCACTGAATATCTTTTGGAAACCCAGGTAGAAAATAGAAGTCAAGAGTATAGGCTGGGTAGGGCATATGAATAGAGGCCAGACTACCTAAGTTCACATCTCAAGTTGCTTTTGTGACCTTGGATAAGTCTCAGAAACTGTCTAAGTCTTGGCTACCTTAGCTGTAAAATTGGATTATTAATAATAATAATAATAATAATAATGTACTGTTAGGGATTTTCACATATGTTGGTTTTCCTGCCTTTCTAGACACCTGATAAGGTTGTACCTTCTGGTCCCTTAAGGTTAGCTATAACTATGTGACTTGCTTTAATCAAGGAAATGTGAATAAGAGTAATGAGTGTTGCTTTTCTGGTGGAAGTTTTGAAAGCTGGGATGCAATTTTCCATGCCTTCTTTCTGTGTCCCATCATAACTGGGAAACTCCAGTTGGGGTTCTCAGTCAGAAAACGGGGTCCTGGCAGGAGAAAGATGTGGAAGCAGTGACACTCACTAACCCATGATGGACAGGTAGCATGAGCAAGAAACAAGCCAATGATTCCCTAAGCCACGGAGATTTGGGAGCTGTTTGTCATTGCTGCATAGCCTGACTCATACAGACTCATAAAGACTTACTAAGATCTTGTATGGAAAGGACTTACCACATGCTCTGTAAATACTAGTTACCATTGTTGTTGATCCCCAAGAAAATGCCATGAAAAACTCAAGAACTTTCCCCTCTTCTGACAAATAAGGACTTCCCTCAAATCTGTCATTTCTTCTTCACTGCTCTTTGATTCTCCCCGAGAGTGCAAAGATCAGCCATCTGGAGACCGGAATCTTCATGCCGTGAGTCAAGTTTCTCCTCCCCTTGAAATAGTTCTCTTTCTGTCAGTCCTGTGTGTGCCTGACTTCTCTGAACACCCACTTCTCTGAGGAAGCTAGCTCCCCTTGTCCCTGCCTGGCCACTCTGGGGATAGCCTTGCTATTGATCAGTTGTGTTTTGTTTCAGTGGCTGCCAAGTGAGGCCACTGTGGACGGGGCCTCACCTCCCTGGCTGGGAAGACAATGGTCATCAGCCACAGGGCTGAGGGAAGCAAGAAAGCCCAAGAGACCCAGTCACAGGGCTTCCTGTCTGCAGTCAGAACAGACTTGATGGGGTCTAGATTTTGTAGCCCAGCCAGGGCCTTGGGAAGTCTTATTTTACTTCCAAAGTGCTTATACTAAAGGAAGTAAAGGTCCAGACCATCACGTGCAAGAATCCCTGAGACTTACAGGATTTGACACCCATAGAAACAGTGAAATGATCAACATATAGAAAGAGGAGGAAGGTTATCACATACGAAGCCCCAGATACGGAATACGTTTTCTTATCTTATGGAATGCTGACTCCCCTGATCCCAATAACCTTAGCCACCATTTACTGAGCATGCGCTCCTTCCCCAAACTGGCTTACGTGTGTGAACTCATTACCTACTCGTGCAAACTCTGCTCGAGATGCATTACCAATTTCAGCCCTTTTGACAAACAAAGAAATTGGGGAGCCAGGGGGGTCATGCAGCCCAAGGTCACCCAACCAGTGATCATCAGGGCTAAGATTGTAGTCTAGCTTTGTCAACCTCAAAAGCTTCTATGCCCCTATCTAGTATGTCCAGCTTTGACATCTCCCAGATTTCCTGATTATAATAATCACCTGGGAGCTTATAAAAGTTAAAAAAAGGAAAGAAAAGGAAGAAGAAAAGTCTTCAAGCTCCTCTTGAGAGATTCTGATTCAGGACATCTGAGGCAGGGCCAGGATGTATGTCTAGAAAGTTCCCCGGTGATTCTCGTGGCCAGGTGACTTTAGGCATGACTGGCTCACAGCAATCTACTCAGTCACGGGGGGCCCACACTCAGCAGGATCCTGGTTTGGTGCTTTGCTATCACTGTTCTGAAACCCTTAATAATTTCATCTTGGAACGTGTGTTTGGTAAGTGAAGTCTCATGGGACAAAGGAACATGCACGTGAACAGAGAAGATACCCTCTATGTGTGTTCACCACCATTGCCGCCCTGACTGCAAACAGCATTTTCACCACCCCCAAAGCACAGAATTCTGGGGGGCCCACAATGCATGAGAGTTCAGCGAGACTCAAAGCAAGTACCAGGTACATGCATTACATCTACAATGGAGTAAGTCTTAGGGAGCCAATGACCCCGGGAGGCCAGCTTTCCATTCAAACCAGAACTCACTTTGAACACAGAAAGAATGCGGTGCCATCCTAAGGAACACAAGTGACCAAGGAGTCCTATCATATCCTGTCTTACTCGTGTTTCTCCCCTGTATTAGGCAACCACTTTGGTTGAAAATGATGAGCCGGAGGCACAGGGAAAGATTGGGCAACCCATAGTTCCCTTTCCTTCCAGTCCTTCCCTGCCCAACAGGAAGTCAAGGTAGAGAACGCTGGTAGGATGTGCGCATGCCAAGAAGTGAATAAGAGGAGCTGAGCTGGTTTTGTACAGTATTTCCACCGTCCTGATAAAGAACGTAGCACATTTGCATGTTGGAGCTACAGGACGCAAGTTGAGTGATTTTGGCAATTTCACATAGTAAGTTAAATGCTCTCACATTTGCGTTTAAAAATGGTATTGAATGATTTAGAGGTGGATGTTAAAACTCATGCTAATAATTTAAAATTTTCATTTTTCATTACTTAGAATGACATTAAATCACTAATGAGAAAACACCGTGGTGATTTGAGAAAGACTCCATGGAAGAAAGGAAAAGGCTTTATATTTTCATACCATGAATGATACTTTTTTCTCCTAATTTCTGAATAAAGAACTCACATTTCATTTTGCACCGGTCCCTGGAAATTATGCAGCTGGCTCTCCTGATCCAAATATTCAGATGATCGCTTTATGTTTCCATTTCTTAAAAAAAGTAAAATAAAATAAGACTGTTTTGACTAAGGTAAATAGTTGGGCTAGTCACTTTTTGGAATTGCAGTTATGAGCTCTACAGAGAAGTAATGGGGAAAACAGATCCTAAACTAGTTCGTGGCAGATGGCCCCCCAGACAACCAAATCTCGGATCATGTTATATTTTCTCATTTATTTGCCTGATAATTAAAAGAAAAAATGTTCCACAAAGGAGGTTTCGGGGAGCTCACAATCACCCCTCAATTAGATGCCTCGCCTCCCAGGTCAAGGTGTTGAGGGTGTGTGATGGGTAGAAGGAGGTAATCATGGGAAAATTCCCCACTGAAATGGTGGCCACGATAGAGGCTGCCTGGCCTGGTGGAAAGAACACAGATTCTGTGACTAGTTGGCTGTTGGTTTGAGTCCCAGACCAACCATCCAAGACCAACCATGCATTATCTCTATCACTTGGGACAAGTCTCCTTTCTGGGCCTCAGTTTTCTTGCCTGTGTAAAAGGCATGCCAATATCTGTCCCATGATTGCTATCAAGATTTAAAAAGAATCCTGTCCCTTTTCTTTTTCTCTTATCTCTGTCTCTCTTCTAAGTGTTTCTTTAGGGTTACCCCCAGAAAAAGCAAAGAGGAACACAGTGATTGCTATTCGCCTGTACCAATCTAATGGGCTATGTACGGCCCAAGAAAGGAAGGGAGGGAAGGGAGAGAGCGGGGGTAGGGAGGAAAGTGTTTAAAACAGAAAGGGCAGCTTCCTATAAGCACGCATCCCCCAGAAGCACCCGCATCCTCACGAGGAACAGCTGTGGCTCCACCACTCTTGAGTGGCCATGGGATCTGTAGAACCCTGCAAACACAAGCACTGTCTCCTTCCAGGTGTAAGCCTCCGAGGCTCATCTCTTCGTGGCCCCGCCATGAGGGCTCCGTCCCTTGAGGCTCCTCCTCGGCTGCCCAGTGGGGGTTTTAGCCCTGCCTTTAGGGGTTCAGGGAGGACTCAAGGACACAGTGCAGCGCTGTCCAACACAACTTTCTTCGATGACGGACATGTTGCCTATCTGTGCTGCCCACATGTGGCTACTGAGTGCTTGGAATGTGGCTAGTGTGACCAAGGAACGGAGCTTTCCGTTTGATTTAATTCTAGCTCATTTACATTCATGTGGAAGTAGTTACACATGCCTAGTGGCTCCCACATCATCGATGGCACAGCCCTAGCGAATGCCCAAGCCTTGCATGTCATAGGCACTTGACAACCCAGCCATTCACTGCTTCATGATTCTGCTTCTGGAAGACTCCATAAAAACAAAACTCCTCTTCGGGGCTTTCAGCTCTCACACGCCTTGCCAGCAGCTAAGCACTTTCAGAAGAGGAAAAAGTTTGACCCGACACCAGACCAGGCCAATCGGCGATGCTCTGTGTTATCACACACCCCATTTGTCCAACGAGTGACAAGTGCAGAAAGATCTTGGCCGCATGGCTCCCTGCAGGCCTGCTCTGAGGCTGGAGGCTTCCCCATCTGCACCCTGCTCTCCCATAGAAGCAGGGAAGGGGGTCTCTGGCTCCAAGACGAAACCCAGGGATCACCCAGGCTGGGAATCACTCGGACGGCATCGTGTCTGGGGGCCGACCCTTCCACCTCACTGAAGCTCACTTTATAACAACTCTGGAATAAGCCATGTCCCCGGTTCTCAGGCCTCCAGACTTCGTCTGCCTGAAAGCACGCACAAGAGAAGAGAATGGCATGAGTTAGGAGTAGAAAGGATCGTATCTAATTTTGAACCATCAAGACCAGGTCTCTGGACACTTTGTAGAGCTCAGGTTCCATGAGTCTAGGAGAGTATATTTTACAGAGCAATCCATGTGACAGTGGTTTTTAGCACACGAGTTTGAGAAGAGTGATACTGGTCAGTTTTCACAAAAGAAACATGTAGATGTTTGTAAACTGCCCACTGTGTACCAGGCGTGTTACTGGAAATGCACCCCTTTCCAGAGCAGATGCTAAACACTTTCTCCAAATGGCCTTCAAGTATCTACCAAGATGACCCCTGCTACGCTTTGGCTTCAGCTCTTACTTTTCTCCTTCCCTCTGCCCACTCTAGGCACAACAGCTAGCCTCTGTTTCTGGAACATGCCATTCAAGCTCTTACCTCAGGATCTTTACGTGTCCTCTTCTGTCTGATACCCACACGACTGACTCCTTACATCTTTAGTCTTTGCTTAAATATCAGCGGCCCAGTCAAACCTTCCTTGTCTATCTCCCCTGCTAGAAAACAGGATCCACGAGGGTTGGGAGTTTAATCTGCTCTGTTCTCTGCTATATCATCAGTACCGAGAACAGTGCTGGGCACACAGTAGGAGCTCAAGGAATGCTCGTTGAATGTATGAATTCTCTCTTATTCATTCCTCATTATCAACTCTCCACAGCTTTACAAATGAGGTAGCTAGAGCTTAGAGAAGTTAACTACCTAAAGTTTCTCAGCCAATAAGTAGAAGAACTTCACTAATTAATTCCCTCAACAAAACAAAGGCTTCTTGAGAATTCCCTCTGTCCTGGGCACTGGGCTACAGCGAATGAACAGGTCAGACAAGATCCCCGTCCGTAGGGAACGTGCATTCAAACGATAGGAGTGATTCCCAGGAGTCAAATTCAAGTCTGTCTCCTCCCAAGGCCATCATTTTCTACTGCATGGCATTGCCTTCCACATTTAGGTAAACGTTACTGTGTCCCTGGAAACGAGTCAGCTGTTTTTCTTGAAGACAGGGGGATGCTCTGATATCATGCATCCTGAAAGAATGGTGTACTTCCATGATGTCTGGCTCATGGTGTGTTTGTAAAATATTTCCTTTTCTTTCTTTTTTCCTGCAGTGCCTTCAGCGATACCAACACCCAAAATTCGAGAGTGACTTTGGAGAAACTGTAGCCTGGCCTCTCACTGACATTTGGAAAAGGAGACATTCGGGAAGCTGTCCCAAGTCTAAGGCCAGATGGCAACCTGACAGATCTCAGCCACTGCAAATGCCTCCACCCTCCATGATGGAGTCAAGGCTTGGCACACACAAAGGGGCACCCCGGCTAATCTCTAATCGTGAAAACTTCGGACAAGAGCAGATCGCCATGACCTGAGCCCCAGCGGAGTGAAGCAATAACTTGAAAAGGAACTGAAATCCAGCAAAGACTGGGCCTCCGAATCCTCAAAGATGGCCTCCTCCACTGGTGACCTCTCCTGACCTTCTCAAGCTGCTCTGTCATTGGCACTCACCAGAAATGGCATGGGGGTGACTCAGCCAAGAGCCCGAAATAAAATGTTGATAAGAGGAGCCTGACTCACCCACACGACTAGTTACCGCGTCAACCAGAGGAGACTTAGATGTCTCTCTCCTCCAAAACTTTCCTTCCCTGGGGGGATCACCTGGCAAAAGTGTACCTGGCAAATTTCGAGATGGGAAAAGGAGGGCATTGAGGCTTTCCTGTAGTGCTGGGAACAGGTGGAGAAAAGATATAGGAAGGTGGTTGGTGTTGAGTCCTTCCTCTTTGGACTGACAGTGGAGATCATCTGCTAGCAGTCACAGTGGGCAAGGAGAGAGGGGCAACAAGCCAGTGTCAGAGACCAGAAGCCCTTAAGACAACCAACTCTGAAGCACTCAGTGGGCTGGGTAGCCCACTGGCAATGACACTTCCAGACACACAGAGGTTCCGAGATCTCTCCTGGCCCACATTGAAGTTTGCCCAATGGCAGCCAAACCCTTCTTGTGCCCCTTGCAAGGGCACACACCTGTCCTTTCTGGAGAGAAGAGCATCTGTAAAGAGCAAAACCCAAGCAGGGCCAATGTCTTATCTGTGTCATGAAAAGGTGGTGCCACCTCCCCAGGATCTTAGGGTCCAGGGGGTTATCCTCTACTCTTCCTACTTTACCATCAATATTTGACCTATCAGCGAGTCTGGGTTTTGTTCTTATTTTTCTTCAAAGCTTATATCAGATTCACTGCTTTTCTGTTGTCGTTCCTCACAGTCTCACCTGGATGACTGAAAGAAACTCTAGACTCCATCTTCCCAGTCTCTACACTGTGGCCAGGGTCATCTCTCTACGACGTGTTCACGAACTCACAACTCTCTGGCATCCTCCCAATGACTCATCTGTTCTGAGTATCCACTACTATGCAACAATCTACGTCAAAATGTTGTGGTTTAAAGCAACTGCAGTTTCATGGTAGCTTTCAGCACGCACATCAGCAATTCAGACAGGGCTCAGCTAGATGGTTTTTCTGGCCTCACTCACATATTTTGGTACTTTGGTGGGTGTGGCTGGAGGGCTGGGCTCAGAGGGGATTGTTGACAAGAGCATCTATATGTCACCACTCCAACATGGTGGCCTCATGGTCATCTGGCTTCTTACATAGTGGCCTAGGACTCCCAGAGAGTGTTTCAAAACAAGAAGTGGAAGATGCTACTCCCTTGAAGCCAGGGATGGGAAACCGGCATAGCATCACTTCTGCCATGTCCCATTGCATGTTCAGGAATGTGTGGCCATCTTTAATTTGTCACACAACCACACTCAGAAAGACATCTACTTTCTTGGCTGACCAACAAGACCTTCATGATTCAGCCCTTGACGGCCTTATATCACTTTCTCCCCACCCCATTTCATCCTCCAGCCATGTTGGACTCTTCCTTATTCCACAAACACACCTAGCTCTTGCTTCTCACCTCAGAAACTTCACATGTGCTACTCCCTCTGCCTGAAATGCTGTTCCTCAAGCTCTTCCCATACTGGCTTCTCTGCATTTTTCAGGTTCCAGCTCAGGTGTCTTCTTTACATTGATTACCCTCACCAGCATATTCTCCCAGTAAGCCCCTGAGTTCATCCCACTACCATTTAAAGCATCTGGGCTAGAATATTCTAGAAGGTCAACAATTTCCTTTTAGAGATTGAAAGAAAGAACTAGTATGAGGCTCTAGGGAGAGAGAACAGTGCTTGGACAGAGATGAGTTTAAAGTCTGCCTACTGGTAGGCTAGTTATCACTACACCCCCAGAAAGCAAGCTTTACTCTTCTCATCTATTCAACATGGAAAAACAACAATCACCTTAATGTGTTGTCATAAGAAAAAAAAAAAAGATGACCCATGTGTAAGCATTGTAGGGAGTGCCTGGACACAGTAAAGTTTCAACAAATATTTGTTAAAAAAAATAAAAAGAAAGAAAGCGTGTTGTTGTTGTTGTCGTTGTTGTTGTTGTTTTTCCAAGTGCAAAGCCAGTTGTTACTAGGCATTCTGGTTTGGCCTCTGAGTTCCAGATGGTTCTTTGTTTAATTTGAGAGCAGTAATCTCAGCTAGTCCTGGTCAGAAAATCCGATGCATGCCGTTCCTCACGGCGAGGGTGAGGACAGAGTAACTTGCTCAGAGTAAACAAGCTTAGGAACTGTGGGAGCAAACACACAACTGGCAAGAAAGATTTTTTTAATAATAGATGTTTAAAAATGAATCCAAACAGGAGAAATATACCCACCGAATAGGAATAAGTGTAATGTCTATCATGAACTGTGATATATGTCTGCTCTGAGACCAGCTCGACAAAAGGCCAAATTTTCTTAAAAGCATGTTAAAATATTAATAGATATCTGAAACAGTTTTCTTGCAAGTGCTGCCAGTCCTCGGAAAGATTACATCAGACTGGAAAGAACAAGGAGAGGCACTCTAATGTCTTAGCAGCGGCGACCTACTGAGGCACTTTACAATCCCCTTCAGTAGGGCAGGCTGCGGTCTGGCAGGCAGGCCCCTGGCAGGCTCCACCATGGGAATCACAATTATTGAGAAATTTCGTATTCGACCTCAGGAGCTGTGATTCATGCCCCCCAGCAGGTTCTGTGTCCCTGACGTGGCCCACAAAGGCCTGTTTGGTTTGGCTTCAAGCTCTCTCACTGGCCTCTTCTCCCTCCAGGACCCCTCTCAGCTCTGGCCCCACAGAGAAGCTTGTCAGACTCTCCGATTTATCTAGCTTCCTCCTGTTGCAGGACTTTCAACCTGCTCTTGCCTCTTTCCAGAACACTCTTTCCTTCCCTCTTAACTCCTTCGGTTGCCGCCTCCTCATCTAGATCTCTGCTGGAGGGTTGCTTCTTCTAGAACATCCCTAGATGCTTCCCAGAAGTTGTACGCAGGACCTCTGCCTCCTCTCCTTTGCTGTTTTCCCATGAGCTGCTCTACACAGATATGGGTGGTCATGGGGCACCCCGAGCCCCTCTCCTAACCCCTGTAGCAGCAGGGATCTCATCTCTGTTCACTCACTATTGCACCAACAGCATCCAACAGACTAGAAAGCCAGCAAACAACCGCGAGCACAGGAATAAATCCAGAAAAATCTCCCTACATAGCAAAAGAATAAAGTTCATTCTCATGATTCCGAGAGGTAGGGGGATTCATTGTTATGTTTCATTAACATTATTGGTCTGATCTGCCATGGAAACCTTCAGTCTCCTCTTTGCCTTGTCAGTGAAAACACATCAAGGCACAGAAAGAAATCCACCATGTCAAAGGTGCTCTGGGATCTTTGGCCTCCGGTGGCGTGCTGGTGCTTATCTCTCTCATGCCCCCACCTGTCCCTTTATCCATCACTTACCCTCATTGACTTTGCTCCAAAACTGACTGGAATTCATGGGGCCATTTTCCCTCCCGAGCTGCCCAGGCTCAAGATCTTGGTGACCCCCTTGGCTCTTCCTACTTCTCTCACCTTCTGCAGCCAAATGGCCGACAAGCTCTGCTGAATTTTTCTCCCAACCTCTTCACGGTTTGCTCTCCCCTGTCCAGGCTTTGCCTCGGCTTCAGTTCACACCTCTCCATCTCGCTGTCCAATTGCTTGCGATTGCCATGGCAGCCTCTTCCTGAATACTTGCCGTCACCCCGGCCGGTTATCCTTTTTCCAGTGACACCTGGTAATATTTCTAAGTTACAAAGCATCCATTCAGCAGGTATTTATTGATGATGCTATTACAGGACAGACACTGTGAAGGCACCGGGGATGTAAGGCCGCTGTGACCTCCGAGAAGAGACAGGTGTGTAACCAATGGCAGCATTCTAGGGGCAAGGGGGTGACCGCTGTCACAGGGGAATGAGCGGGCACAGGGATGGGGAATTCGGGAGAGATTATTTATTCCTCCCTCCCTTCCTTCCTTCCACTCTGGCTTTGTCTGTCTTTTTCATTCACTCATTCTTTCATTCATTCAGAAAACACTGTCCGGTGACAGACCAGTTGGATATGTTTGACAGGATGTGGGAGGTGCATGGAAATGAACGTGGTATGGAGTGCCCCCGTAAAGGGCTGACTTCTCAGGGAGCATGTTTGCACTTCTGGGTGCAAACAAGCTCGCCCATGTCCACACTTGTGTCCGGGGTGTTCGGTTCCTCCAGGGCCAGAAACTCGTATGATCTTCTAACCTCTAGTACATGACATGGGGTTGGCACACAGTAGGTGGGTGGTGAGCACTTTGGGAATAAATCCATGCAGGTCAAGGAATAACTGACCTAGTGTGAAAAGTGAAGGAGTGTTTTCACAAGAATCATTCTTTCTCCGCAGGAGAGTTCTGATGCCTCGAGTAGAAAATCCCCTATGACCCAGAGGCGGGAATCTCTGGAGTTCTAGCTGCCTAAGAGGGTTCAAGGCACTGACACTATGCAGCTAAAAAGAGAGACTCCCTCCTCCCCTCCTGATGTGCTTGTTCTTATCCTCCATCACGCACAACCCAGATGCCTGGGAGTGTGTGCAGAGGCCTCGCTCACCACTCTCCAGAAGAGAGAGAAAGGGCTTAGTGATTCCACACTGAACTGATGTTCTTTCCCAGAGAAGATGATGATGGTGATGGTGATGATGATGACAATGACAACGACGATGATGATGGCCACCACTTCCTACACACCTACTTTGCACCAGGCACTGCCCTAGACAGCTGGCCGGCAACTTACCACCAAAGTGGGTATTAGCACCACATCACTGACAGGCACACTGAAGCTTCGAGACACAAAGAGAACTTACTGTAGTTTACACCCAGTCAAAGAATCACTCCCTCTCTGCCCTGCTACATTTTGGCAAATTCCAGTTTAATTCCCCATGGTTTCCAGCTTCAGAACCCAAAATGTTCCAGGAAGCACAAAATAGCAACAGAAGATGAAGGACTTCATAAGCACTTATGTAAACATAGATAGAATCAGAACATATCAGACACCTTGCCCGAGATGTGGGTTAGAAGAAGTGTGAATTAGCAATGAATCCTTCGCAACGGAAACAAGTCAACGCGAGAGTTCAGTTTCTGTGTCCTGAGAAACGTGTCCGCAGAATCCTTTCAAAATAATGATATTGCCTGGGAGAACAGCAAAGCAACTTTCCGGGAGAGAAAACAGAGCAAAGAAACAGAAATGTTATTCCTTCACATGATTTAGGATCTCACTTTTAGTTAGGTTTAGTTTACTTGGTTTCATTTTTTTGGATGCTTGCTTCTGTCCTTTGGTTTTATTCTAAGTTTTCTTTGGGTCTGTTACACAAAAAATACGGTAGCTTCTATCCTGATATGGATTTCTCAAACCTTCTCTGCTTTTGCCTTTGACAAACGGAGTTTTAAATATTGTTGTATTTTAACTTACATTTGTTTGTTTTTCTTTTGTTTTTTGGTTTTGTTTGTTTGT
Source organism: Ailuropoda melanoleuca (assembly GCF_002007445.2). Lineage (NCBI taxonomy): Eukaryota > Metazoa > Chordata > Mammalia > Carnivora > Ursidae > Ailuropoda > Ailuropoda melanoleuca. Next base: position 73,178,262 of record NC_048229.1, read on the forward strand.
TTTGCAGTGGAAAAGTTGTTATCCTGTGAGCCAGGACTTCCACCCCTGGATACACCCCCACAGAAAAGTTCGGGTATGTTCATCGAAAGCCAGCAGCATGGCAACTGGAATAGCCCCACCGTGGAAAAGTCCGGCAGTCGTGCAAAGCTGGAGTCCCAGAATGGAACACGACACGATGAGCATACCGTCACTCAGAGCAACTACCCAGCTGAATTTCAGAAGCACCGCAGTAACAAAAAGAGGTCCATCGGAAAAAGTGCTCAACTCTTGACTGCATTACTATAAAATTCAAAACCAGAGCAAAACCACACTGCTCTGTTTCTTGATTTGGAGCACGTAAGGGGCATTCGCCCTATTCCAATTCACTGACTGGTCCACATAGGATCCAAGCATTTTTCTGTACGTATGTGACATTTCCATAGGCATTTTAATGAAAAAGAATCATCCGTTATTAAAAATAACAATAGGGATAAGCAGAATGAAGGAATTAATATGTCTCCATAATCTGACCACCAGAGATGATCACTGTAAATACTTGTTTATATCCCCAAGCCTCTTTACATTTATTTTTTAAGGTATACACCTTCTAAGTACATTATTTCAGCTGCTACACCATAGTAAATCAAATGATTGTGTACTAATTGTTTACGTCTTTCGTTTTCGTTGGGCATCCACATTACTGCTATTGGCATTGTAAGTACTGCCCCCAATGTATAGCTTCTTCTTATAAGGAATTTCCTGAACTAACATTTTTTCTTTAGTTCAGAATCTCAGAAATAGAATTACTGGGTCAACTGGTATACATTTTTTTTTAGTTGCTATTTATAAATAGTCAATACCTGTTTTAATTTAGACTTGAGTAAAAATAAAGCAAGACCTTGTCTCAGGACGACTGCCCTGGCTTTGTCCCTTAGAACACAATGTTCTCCTTGCAAGGAGTTCTAAGTTTTATTAAAAACAAAACAAAATAAAAACAGATTCAGCTTGTGACAAAATTAAATGATTGGCAATGATTTTAACATGATGTGAGTAACATCTTCTCTGGATCACAGATGTGGCATGAGGACTTTTCTCTGCCAGGGTGAGAGGTGAGGCAAAACAGTCTTCACCTTGCCTGCCAGCTCCCAGATGGGTCCTGTCTGCCTGGAGAACAGTGCTAAGAAGTGACATGGTGGGACACAGTACATGATAAGAGGCTAGGACACAGTAAGTTGGTGGTGAGTATTTATGGAATAAATCCATGCAGGTAAAGGAATAACTGACATAGTGTGAAAAGTCAAGGAGTGTTTTCAGAAAAGTAAAGAGTGTCCCGATTCATGAGCGGTACCTGCCAGGATGTTGACACGGACGGAGCACAAGTGTATTGGCCCTGAGCTTGCCAGCCCTATTCTACCATCTAAGGATAGCTGCCTTGCTGATGTCATGTTCTGTCATTGCATTTACCTACAAGTTGCCAATTTGGAACTGCTGGGCAAAAGTCTATCTAAGATCTGGGCGGGAGCAGATGTAGGAGAAGCAGTAGTGTAAATGCAAATACACACACACACACACACACACACACACACACACTTCCCTAGCAAGCATTGCTTTAGAATATAGGCACACCAGTTCCTGTCAGGTAATCCTATACAAAATTATGTTACATTCTCTCTTACTTTCCAGCCAAACTTCTTTTGAGTTTTAGCATCGCTTTATGAAGTGACACTTTATCCTGGATGCAAGGAACAGATCATTTTGCATAAGTGAAAGTGGCTAATCCCAGGGACTGACAGCCTGGCACCCTGTCTTCCTGCTTCACTTTGTGGGGGGAGGGGGATGCAAGGAGGAAGGTGCATCTTGGGTCTGAATGTCCACGAGGGGTATCGTTAGTTGAAGACTGACTGCCCCCAGCTGAGGGGCTCTGGGCCCGAGGAGCCGTTGTCCTGTCAGCTGGGGGGTGTCTCACTGAGGCCCCAGTGCGTGGAATGGAGCAAGCATGTCTGAGCTCAGAGACACCACTGGGACACAGTCTGAGTCCACGCTGAAGTAACCCACAGGCTCTTCGAGGGTGTGAAAAAAGCTGAAAGAAAAATAAAACACAGGTCCAATGTCTCTACTCTCCTCCCAGATCTAGGGAGCCTATACTCTTCTCAGGCAGTGAAGGGTTTGCGATCAAACCCCTAAAATACGTAGAGGACGTTCTAGGCTTATGTTCCTTTGGCCTAACCACTTTATTTTCTTACTACTTAATCATGGCTGGTATTTCTCAAAAAACGGTTACATTTTGGCTAAATTCAACTTAGGCTTTTACAGTAGAACTCCATTTGAAACATTAGGTACGCTAATCATAGTAGCTCTTCACTGACCGTGAATCCTCAGTTTCCTTGTCTACAAGACAAAATAATACCACCGACTTCACGATAGTTGTGAGCATCATGGGGGATGATAATTAGAAGAGTAATGATAATAATGAAGGTAGTGGTGATTGAACGTTTCTCAGAGAGCAGGAATTGTGCTAACAATGATCTCATGTAATTCTTCCAATAGCAGTGGTATGATTATATTATAGAGGAAGAAACAGAAGCCCAAAAGAATTAAGACATTTTGTCATGGCTACCTGGCTACTTAGACTATTTCTCTTTGCATTAATCGGTATGATATGCTCTTCCTATAGCCCTATTTTATGATTCCTGCATCTTTAGTAGTGTATCTGCAACAAAATAAATAGGATACATGGTCTCTCATAATGCTTAGTAGCACTGCTGCTGCAGACCAATACCTGAAAGTACTCCCCATACGTAGCATCAGCCCCACTGTACAGATAGGGAGACTGAGGCCAACGTCTCAAAGCTAATATATGGCAAAGCCACACATCAGTTCCAATCCAAAGCTGTACACGCCGCAGCCACCGGCCCCATAGCTCTTGCATTACTCCGATCTTGTACTCATCCGTGCGGTGACTCGCTTCTGTTCTAACTGAAGCTGCCTGCCAGCTGCGGGGTTGGCCAGGGCTGGCCTGAAGACTGACAACTGCTCTGGTCTTTCCTTGCAGTTCAAGGGTCATGGGAAGAACCTGTGGACAAGCCTGTTCCCCCAAAGCCTCCAGTCCCTGGGACCAGTCCTTCGGCCTCAAGGGCTGGCGGGCTCACTCCCACCCTGGCCTCCTGAGGCAGAACGGAGGTCGCGTGTGCGTGCTGACCTTTGCGTTCGGGAGCCGGCAGCTGCTGCGGGAGATCAATGATAAGTAGAGAGCCGGCACATCGACTACCTACGCCTGTGCTCCCTCCGAATCATATGACTTCCTATTAACGGTATCTCTCGTCTTACCAAACCGATATTTCCTGTAAAGGGTTTAGACTAATTGTGGTTTTAACAAGGGTAACATTATGCATTTCTGTGAGAGCGAACAACCATAGGTCAGACAGTCAGACGGTCAGTCTGGAAAACAGATCCATACTCCGAATCTTTAAGGCTGATATGAAACCCAGATAAGTGTGTTTGTGATGTGGAAGTTACCCTGGGAAAATGAAAGGGAGGAAAATGAAGCCGGCACAGGAGCAGCTGCTGGGCTAGGAGGGGTTCCTAAAGGCTGGAGCACTGCATTCTCCTTTGGTGTTGATGTGAGCAAAGCCACCTCTGGAGGCTGGAGGCCCCATGTGCCGATAGACGATGCCCCTGCCGTGCTTGGAGCAAGAGAGTCAGGCAGTTCCTGGGCCGATCGCTCTCTCTGGGGGTCCCACGCTCTACCTCAGTAGTTACAACACAAGATGACGTGGCCGCTAATGGCAATCTTCTCTTGGAGAGTTTCCCTCTTGGCTTGGATCTTTCTCAACAGCTTGGAAGCCCTGCAAACATTCTGCTCTTGAGAAAGGCAGAGGCTGCCTTGGAGAACACATTTGCCCTGACTGGCTTGTTACTGTGCAGAGTGGATACACTGTGATTGAACTCAGAGCTCTTGAACTCAACCCGCGCCTTGAAAAACAAAATGAAGGCAAGGGGAAGGTTTGAACTTCCTCCCTTAACCCACATCTGGCTCAACAGCCTCCCTTTCCTGTTAAGACGTCAAATGTGATATGACAGCGTACCATTTATCACTTAGACATCCTCCGCTGGCTTCCTCTTCCTTTGCCCTGTCTCTTCCACTTACTTTAGGTCAAACTGAGACATTTCTTACAGGGGAGCTTTCAGCTTGGGTGACACTTCCCTGATTCTGAATCTTGTTCCAAAATGCCACAAGCAAAATCGCCAGACTAGAATATCAACATGTCAGAGGGTTTTCGTTTTTTTAGACACAACTCAATCATTTTTCTTCCAGCTCATCTAGGAGTTTCATTTGGCAAATTAGTGTCTAATCCTACCAGGGAAATTCAGAACCACCCCCACCCGACACTAAAATCTGCTTCCCTCTTACCCCTTTGACTGATTTAACAGAGAATGCACATGCATAGATTTTATACAGAAGCTGTCCAATAGAACTGTCCAGAAGGATGGAAGTGTTCCATATCTGGGTTGTTCAATATGGAAGCTGCTAGCCACTATCGAGCAACTGACAAGTGGCAACTGCAGCTGAAGAATGGAATTTTAAACTAGGCTAATTTTAATTAATTTAAATTCAAAACTATATCTAGATACACACTAATGTACAGTAGAGAAAGACTGTAGGAAAGATTGTACCCTGACCTGTGCTATTGATGAAGAAGTGGTAAGATATTTTTTAAATGGCAATTATCCATTCAGCTGGTTTCTCTAGCCCCAAACATTGGTAATGAGTCCCCATATTGTATATGACTACTTTGGTTGGCCTGAACTGGTATCTCAGAAAAAGCTAAAGTCGAAGATGCCAAATTGTTGAAATGGTGCATTTCTGTTGAGGTTTGGAGACAAAGAGCAGAAAAAGAAATGGCCTAGTGCGTGGGTGAGGTAATGGGATGCAACCAAACCAGAGTGGGAACACTTTGCAAAATATTACTAATGGGATGGGGTCTGGCATTCTGGCCCCGGACCTATGCTTCAGTATTCATTTGTTCATTCGTTCATTCATTCAATATTTACTAAATCTCTACTACATACCATGTATAATATCTCAGTTTTTTCACCTAAAAAAAGGGAAGAAATAATATATAATGCCTAAATAAATAATGTGTGTAGTACCTGGATGAACTGTGAACCACCAGGGACATTTGGACAATGGGCGTGTCGCAATTTTCTTTAGGCTCCTCGAGGAGGAAGACACGTTCAGATTGGAAGGGGTGGGTACTTGAACAGCAATTGAAACTGGAATGGGGTAGGAGTGAGATGAGGGCAAAGGATAAAGAAATCATTAACCATTTTGGATGATTATTTGAGATGGTTCAAATCCCCGCCTTCATAAAAATAATAATATCCTGAGAGTATGAAAAGATTCACAGGTGGAAATCCAAGAGATCAAAAGGAAGGGGAGAAAGGAAGAAAACCAGATTTTTAAGTGTCTTGTTTTAAAAAAAAACAAAAACCTAAAACATGAAGAGACAATAGATTTTGGAAACCATAGGGTGATGACTTTATACTAGCATGATCTAGCAACAGGTTACTAGCAAGTTGATTTTAGAAAAAAGAAAACAGTAACTAGTGTCTCAAGGAGAGGACGCAGTACAAGCATGTTTGGATCTCGGGAAGGCGTATGATGGTGTCCCTCAAGAAATAACTGAAGACAAGATGGGAAAATGGGAACCGGATGGGAAGAGCTAGAAGATCTGCAGTTACTTAACTTTATTCGGGGAGATCCTTAAGGTTTCATTCTTTCTGACCTCAAGAGAAGGGTCTGTAGGTATTTGGGCTGGTCCTGTTCGAATCCATTGTAATTTAAAATAAGGACTATGACTATGGCACTGGAGGAGATAATGCTAAGTGAAATAAGTCAAGCAGAGAAAGACAATTATCATATGGTTTCTCTCATCTATGGAACATAAGAACTAGGATGATCAGTAGGGGAAGAAAGGGATAAAGAAAGGGGGGGTAATCAGAAGGGGGAATGAAACTTGAGAGACTATGGACTCTGAGAAACAAACTGAGGGCTTCATAGGGGAGGGGGGTGGGGGAAGGGGATAGGCTGGTGATGGGTAGTAAGGAGAGCATGTATTGCATGGTGCACTGGGTGTTATACGCAACTAATGAATCGTCGAACTTTACATCAAAAACCAGGGATGTACTGCATGGTGACCAACATAATATAATTAAAAAATATTATTATAATAAAAAAATAAAAAATAAAAACTTAAATCAAAAAAATAAATAAATAAGGACTATAAGATGTGTTCATTAAATCTGCAGCTGGTACAAAATGGAAAAAGTCAGAAAGCTAGGTGACCCATGAGGGTCCAGAAAGATTTACATAGTTTAGAACAAGAGACAAAATCATGAAGATAGAATTTATATGTGTCAAGTCTCACAGCATTGAAATTAAAAACTTTATTTTGTCCAAATTATGAGATATAGAGGGTCCTGCCTGAAAAGCTACTCATGAGAAAAAGCCCCACGGGCATGAGTTCTCCCTGATAGTAGAACAGCAATGAGACATAAATCCTGTGTTACAGGCTCAGATTAAGGGAGAGGGACCTTCTTGGCTTGTGTAATCCAGAGGAGGATACCCAGAACAGGAAGGGGCTCAGGAAAGCATTCCATCTGAGCCTCATTTAAAAAAGACTGCAGTTGTTCATTTTGGAGAGGTAAAGGTTACCTCCAAGTTAGGAGTGACATTGCTTCTCCAAGTTAGGAAGATCTTTCACATGAAAGGGACTTGAGCTCAGGGAGCAACATACACAAAGGTGCCATCAGATCTTGAACAGCTAAGGCGATGGTTGTCAGAGTGGGGTCCTGGCACCCGCAGCACCAGCATCACCTGGAAACTTGTTAGAGAAGCAAATCCAACCCCCTCCACCCCCGGCACCTGAAACCCACTGAATCAGACACCTTGGGATGGAACTCAGCAATCTGAGTTGTCACCAGGCTAAGTGATTTGGCTGCCCATTAGTGTTTGAGAGTCACTGTGCAAAGGTGAGGCTCTGCTGCCTCTTGAATTCTCATTGGCATAAAACTTGGAATGCTCTCCTGGCTTGACGCTCTAAGATTCCTGGAGGGTGACGTGGGAAGGAAACGTGGAGGGTCACTTATCCCGTTCCGCAAGAGAATGCCTATTTTTTTAAAGTGCCCAGACTTGTACTTTTGAAGGGTTCTGGAGAAAGGAGATAGGACTAATGTGTAGACACTAAGTAATAGATGATACCTACTCAAGAAAGAGACTGTAAATTACCAGTGAAAGGTTTTGGGCTGATGGTGGGGAGATCTCCTCAGAGCTCCGGTTCTCCATTGCTGGAGGGAGAGAAGCAGCAGGTACTTTGTACTGGGAAGTCCTGCCTGTGGAAGTCTGGATCAGACAGAATGAAGATTTGTTCTAGTTTTATGTTTTCTGCCTCAAAGGGATCTCTCTCAGCTCTCAAACGTCCACAGAGCCGACTCTTTCACATCTACCCATGTCACCTCCTCCCAGGAAGCAAGATGAACCCCCTGGGCTTTTGCAAATTTGAACCCATTGACAAGGAGAACGTGGGAGCTCCTGAATTTCTCCTTCGCAGTTCAGGATCAAATTCCAACTCTGAAGTTGGTTTTACTGGTAGAAGTTCTGCTTCATGGAACCAAGCCACGATTCCAATGTCCTAGTTTGTTTCTTGGTCAGCAGTTAAAGATGGGGCTGAAACCCTTAAGTGGTGCCAGCTGCTAGATTTTTCTTTTTCTGATTACTCTCATCAAGAGAAGCAATATAAGACCACTAGCTAAGGAGCCCAACCCCAACCCAGCCCCTGACTGTATGATTTGGGCAGGTATTTCTCATTGCTTTGACTTCCTTATATGTAAAATAGGGAGAATCAAATTAGTCTATGCAGGTAGCCGGCATCTGTGATCATCATGAAATAGACAAGGATGCTGTGTAACCCCAGCCTCACCCCTTCCCTGATCTTCGCAGGAGGAGCCTATAGCTCAGTTTCTCTGCTCACAGTAAAATTGCAGACTTGAAGAAAGCAAAGCAAAGTTACACATAAAAGGAAATGGAAGGAGTCCAGAAGGGCATTCTAGATCAGAGGGCTGGGAAGAAGATGAAGAGGTTGGCTAGAGTTTGTAGGGGAACAGAGGAGGAGGAATGGGGAGCAGCTGACATGACAAGAGGACTTTGGGAATGTAAAGTAGTCTGTGTGGGATATAAAATAACTCTCCCCTGGCCTCAGTAAAGACGCGCATTACTGTTCAAGGTTCTTGAGGTCAGGTGGATGTTTCTTTTGCACTGGACACTGGGCCTCATCTAATTGGCATCTACTTGGCAGGGGCCAATTAGATGATCATTTCATCTGCTAAAGAGTCAACCCAACTCCTGTCGGTGTGTCTGGGTTACAATCGTCCAAGACCAACCCATTGCCATTGTCCAGCTTCCCAACTTCCAACATATAAATATGACTTGTTAGATTATTTGAATGTATTTCCAGTTGGGGGTTGACCAGTTGTTCACAATGACAGTAGATCCTGCAAGCAAAATTCTAAGGCAAGTCTCATCTTATGCCATGGCGCAGAAGAAATACCAGAAGAAAATACTGGAGTCATTCTCAAACAATATGTTCTAGTTATGGATTGCTGGGAACACATCTTGGGAGACACAGTCAGGGAACGTGTGCAGAGAAGAGCTACCACCATAATTCAGAGCAGAATTTTACATGTACCTGCCTACAAAGATTGCTGAGCATAGGTGGATTTTTTCAACTTCCCCTTCCAAAAGCATTTACTCTAATAAACATATGAGATGAAATAATGATCATGTCACTGGTGCATAAGAAGGATAATAAGATATTAATATACAGCCCAAATAAATTCAACTCCCTTTGAGGGAAATAGCTAACTTGCCAATATGTATGAATCAATTTAACTTATAAAGGGAACAGAGTTGCTCATTGGATTATACCAAGAATAGTGATTAACAGACTGTCAATTGTAATATGAATTTTGTCTCTGCCCAAGTAAAGGTTTAAAATTCATTTCATTCTTTATGCATAAAATTCTGCTACTTATTTTTTTAAATTTTGAACTCTATATGTTCTCTGTATAAGAAAAAAAAATATGAGGAAAGGGTTGAAATGAAACAACAACAACAAGAATCCTAAATCTTCTCTTTTTATATATGCAAGCGTGTATGTATGTTATGCTTTTAAGGTAAGATTATACTTTATACACCCAAGTCCCAGTTTGGTTTTTTAACATGCATGAATATATTTAATAGATATTTCTTGAACATCTACTAGGTGCCTGACTTTTTATTAGGCTCTAAGGAAGTGAAACCAAGAGCCTGTCCTCAAACCTTAGAGTCTAGAGCTAGAGGAAAGAAAATAATCAAGCAGATAAATAAGTATATAATTATAGATGCCGATATGATTTATATTGTGTAAAATATATAATCACAAATTATGAAGTGAAATCATAGAAAAGAGGAGAATAATAGGGAAGAGCTATTCAATAATGAGGTTGTGGGTGCTTCTCTCAGAAGGTGAGATAGAAGGGGACAAGCCACCAAACATCCTTCGAGCCAAAAGAAGGCAGGGTTTCAATCGGATTATTATAAAATGGTATAAATAAATACTCCATTTAGTCGGTATTATTATAAACTCCATTGTACAGAAGGGATACTGAGGCTCCAGAAGCCCACGGAACTTTCTCAAAGACATACATTCACTGTTGATCTGACCTAGCTTTGGATCTGGATATGAGCTCAGCTGGTTAGCTACTCAAAGGTTTAACTACACCCCATGGCTTTGAAAGCAGATTTCCCCAGAGTTAATATCTGCTCAAAGATGTCACACCTGCTGTTTTTGGTTTTGTTAGTTTATCTTCCATTATAGTGAGCACATTCTCCACAAACCATTCCAGACACCAGCAGCACACAGCAATGGCAGAGACCGCTCTCCTCTGTGAACCAAAGAATGGTGATACCTTCTGTGAGCATTTGCATTCGACTGGCCATCCCACATCTCTGCACTTTTAACCCTTTCTATAAGCATGTGGATGAGATGGAAAGTCATCTTAATGCACAAAGAGCCAAGCGAGGCTTTCTTTTTCATATCTATTTATAGCCTTCATAGCTAGATGGAAATCCATCCTTAAGATCCCACCATCCACCACTAAAGGAGAAAAACAAAAACCACCAGGTCAAAGCATGAGTCCCAATGGGAAGTTATTAGTGTCATCTTGGTATTACACTAAGTCTGGACCATTATTTTACATGAATAGCCAATGCATGCTGAATAAGGCAATGGTTGCCAGCACACTCACTCTGAGCTGTGTTTGAGTGTGTGTGTGTGTGCATGCAATCTTTATTACAAGTAATGTAATAATGGGTACTTATTGATCACCTGTATATGCCCAGACCTTTGAGGACAGTATGTCTAAATAGGATAATGAGAACAGACCAAAGTTCTAATGTCTATATCACAAATATTCACAATTCAGCTCTATTACTTATAACACTTGCTACTTATAACCGGTTCTGGTAACTTAAGTGAAGCCAAATAGTGAAGAAGGTAGAGCATTAGAGAACACTCCCCTCATCGCATGAGGATTCTAATGAAGAAATGGAGGTAATTTCTTATTAATTAAATCCCTTGAGGGCAGAAGTTTTATTCAGTGACTTCTCAGTTAGCAGAGTGCATAGTCGATTGGAAACAAATAATAACTAGTAATAATTTCTTCATGAATGGGCAAAAGCACAGTGAGCTCGTGATATGATGAGATTCTTGTCTCAAGTTTTCTGCGTCATTTTGTTAAAAAATCCATTTTAGACTCAGAACTAAATTATAGGGCCTGCTCTCCTGTTTTCACTTCCTTCTCCTTTCCCAGTGCTTAAGTGATATAGAAGATCTATGAGGAATTGAAATAAATAAATGCATAATTATGTTCATTTATAATGCATTAAATTCAGCTACATATATTTGCCCGAGTTACGCATGCTGGTCTGGCTCGTGGATAAATAGCACGCATTTTATAACCTTTGCAGAGTGTTCATATTTCTTGGCTGTTACGATTTCTACATCATAGTAAAAGTAAGTCACGCAGATGTTTAAAAAGCCAACTGTCTGCTCTTAGATGGATTCCTCACCATAGAGCCTCTTGCTCAAGTGGACGATCTTCAAGGTGAATGGACCTGCCACCATCTACGACGCACATGATATTTTTCTTCAACAAGTAGAGGTCATTTCGTCGTTTGTTTCTCTTGAATGCGTATTAAATCCATTTTAAAAAACCAAACAAACAACTCTGGGGCAATCTGCTTATCAGAGCAGCACTCTCTTTCTCCATCTATAAACCTTTGTTTTTCCTTGTCACTTTCCAAGAAATAGGTAAGAAAATGGCATGAAAAAAATAAGTGATTTTAGAAATGACTGAAATTGCTGATCTCTACCAGACACAAACACAGAAATTTTAGAGTACCTTGAGGACAGGGCCAGGAGGAATATGCTGTCTACACAAAGCACGGCGTTAGCGTCTTTTACACACATTCTCATGACAATCAGGAAGACCAGTAGTGGGATCTGTCCATTTCACAGGTGAGAAAACTGAGGCCCAGAAAAGTTAAGCTTAGCAGGGCCCAGATGATTAGTCATAAAGTCATAAAGTCAAAAACTCATTTGGCTTGACCTGCAGTTCATGCTTTTTCCAGTCTAGGTTGGTTTTCCTACCCCGCTTTATTATTATTGTCCTAGAAGGAGGCCCCTTCAATCTGAATCTTGAGGACATGAAATCTGGATGTTTCCAAAACAGTTATTCACTTTAGAAAACCGACCACATGCGAGACCGTCCCACGTCTGGTTGTGGTGGGACAGGCTGGGAGGTTCACATTTGAAAGGATTCCACCAACAGCTTGTAAACTCTTCCTTGCAAAACAGTCAATGGTCAGACTCTATCCAACGCCAACCCTACCCCCAGGAAGCCTCTCCCATTGGCTACAGACCCGTCCTCCTTTGGATTTGCCTTGACCTTGACTAACAAAACAAAGAAACCAACAAACAAAACACCTTTTTTTAACTTTTTGTGAACCAGGTGGCCTTTGACATACTTGTTTGTCTTGATCACTCAGGTGATCCCATCTTTAGATCATTTTCCTCATTTTTCTTTTTTGCGGAAAAAAATCTTTCACATGGCTCATCACGTGGTGTGTGTGCGTGCACGCACGTGTGCGTGTGTGTCCCTAGACATGCGTTGGTGGCCGTGTGTATGAGCCTGTTCCTAAATACTGGGGGTGAAGCTGTGGGCGTCAGAGCATTAACCGGCCTTGGCCGATCCGAACGGCTCTCCTTGAAAGCCAGGTTTATTTTGGCAACACTGCATTTCTCCCCAGTTTCCCCTGACCTCCTGTATTACTGTCTGTGGATTATTTTTTTACCGAGGGAGATACTTAGGCATGGGCTGGAGGAGATAAGTGATACGGTCAAATCACTACTGCCAAAGCTTGAAATTCCTGACCACTTTAATAGCTCTGGCTGACCTCTAAATGAAACGCCACCTTTGGTTATTAACATGTCTCTCACTGCTTTTATGATTTTTCAGAACATAATTTGTCACAGTTTTTATCTGCACAGAGCAAGCTTTAAGCTTTTAAAAATGTGAGTTATCTTTTTACAACTGCTAACAATTACACATCACAGAACAGGCTGCTCTGAAAACCAATTATGAAAAACCGGCATGGACTCAGCATTCAGCCCTGGAGTGAGCTCTTGCCACGCGGAATTATAGATTTCTGAACTCTTGCCACGGAGCTGCCGGTGCTCGGGAACTGGGAACCAGAAACTGAACTTGGAAATGGCTTGTGAGATCCAGGAGATAAGATAGGGGCAGAGAAATTAATTGTCCTTGTTCGGTATGATCATCTGATCAGCGGAACACAGGGCTGTTCCAGGTCTGAACGTGCAGAGGGAGGGGGCGTAAGTGGGGGGGCACTTCTGCTGGAGGAAGGCTTGCTCACACCTGGGCATCCCGTCTGTCATTCAAAGGCCACCTGCTTGCCCTGAGATGCTTATCAGGGAGGGTTCTGGCTAGTGTTTCAGCCTTACAAACATGCATGATTGCAGGACAGAAGCGCACTGTCTCGCCACTGTCCTGGCTGTCGGCACACAGCCGTGCTCGCCTGCACACTCTCTATCCTTGCTCTCACCCACAGGCTAATCGAGGGGTAGGGTCATGTTCCTTGGTGTAGCATCAATGGAGTGTGTGGTTCAGCCTGCAAACTCCGGAGATGGCCACGTGGGCTCACACCCTAGCCCTGAAAGCCAGTGCTCTGAGATGAACAAATCTCTCAGCCTCTTTGTGCCTCAGCTTCCTTATCTGTAAAATGGGATTAATAAGTACATGCCTTTCAAAGATGGCTGGGGAATTAAATGAGCCGTGTAGAGCACTTAGGAGAAGGTCAATCAGTTATTTTATTATGGTAGTTGCCTTATTCCCAGGTATCCCGCTTTTATCCCTAGGTATCTGCACAGAGCTGGGGAACCCCGGTCTGAAGCACAGCCAGAGACATGAAGGGCGCAACGGACTCCATGAGGAGTGCCTCCTTCCATTTGGATTAAGGTGAAAAGGTTTTATTTCATGGCAGTTGAGATGATGATGAAGAAGTGGCAGGAAATGGTGTGAAAGCTAGGGGCAGCCTTTTCTATACAAGACTGAAAGAAACATCTGTGGTTAGACCACGGAGAAAAGTAGAGCAGGGAGGGAAACGGGGCCGCCCTGGATGGGAGCCTCTGCCCCCTGTGGTCCTCAGGCGGGAACCCAGGCCACCTTTTGTGTCTAGGAGATGCTCAGGGAATGGCGAACAGGGGGAGGGAATGGAAAAGCAGAGACTTTCAGGTGTCCCGTCCTTATCTACCTCCCTAGGCGGCTGATGGACAATGTGAGCCCATTCCCAGAAAAGGCAACACTTCTTGATAAAAGAGAGGGGACGAGAGAGATGGGGAAAGAGAACAAAAGGAGTAAGCAAGGGAGTTGATGAGCACGGGCTCACCCGCCAAAGATGGGCTGTGCTTCCGTGGATGAGCTCATTTAAGCCAGAGGCAGCCACCACGGTGCCTAAGAATGTTGTTACCGATGAGAGGTTTACTCACAAAGTAGGATTCACACTTGTTAGGAAGGAAAGGAGACTTAAAGGCGGTCTGAAGCCCACCCAAGAGCCCATGCCAGGCAGATGGCACAGCGGGGACCAAGCCCACGTCCATCCAGCCATCCCAAAGCTCGCCCTCCTTCAGCACATGGGAAACCAAAGATTTCCCCACGTGGCTGCCAGGTGCCAAACTCAGGGAGGCTCCCAGGAGAGCCAGGGCTCTGTGGCCATGCTCCCAGCTGGGGGGTCCTCGGCTCCTCCTGGGGCTAAGTAAATGGAGACACCCCAATAACAGCGGACTCGTTCCGGGCCTTGGCAGCTCCTGCCTCCCTCTTCAAATAACTATTAAAAGACTCTCTTCCAGGAAGTGATTTTTTTTCTGTCCTTTCCAGGACCACTGTCTGCCTCGGCCCCGGGGGGGAAAACATTCCCTCCGCTCCCATCTCCCTGGCAGGAAATCCATTCAGAAAGGATGTTGATTATCTTCTTCAGCACTTATTTCCTTGACATGATTTTGATTCCGTTATTTCTCATTATACCCCCAATATGTTTTGGCAGCCTGGGTTTGCAGATGGGAACAAACAAAGACTTCAACAGTCCTTGGGCTGTACCTTCTGACTCGACTCCAAACTGATTTCTTTGGGGGCTGGCTACTGCTTTGCAGGGCTGGGTCAGGGGGCTGGGGCTCATGTGCATGGCTGGCCAACACCCAGGGCTGGCCGGTTTCCAGAGTGCAGGATTCCCAGGCAGGGCTGCAGGGGTTGGGACCCCTGCCTCATTTGATGGAGTCGGGGCCATGGCCCCCAGGCTCTCTGGAGGGAGGGGAGGGTGCAAGACACAGACTTCACCCTCTGCACATGCAGTGCTCTTAATGGGCCTTCTGCCCAACTAGACCTCAATGCTAGTCACAACTATTCACCTCTGGGGGGAAAGACCCAGCCCAAGCAGCCACACGTGTACCAGCACCCTCCTCTTAACCAGGGGTCTAGATCAAGGGGGATCCTATACCAAAGGGAAGTCCACCCAGAGGCAACCTGGTGACCTGGAATATGGGTACCAGGCCAGTCAGATCCTCTCCCTCTGGCCATTTGAACCAGGACATTAAAAGCCTGAGCTGGCAGTGGGTAGGGTCTAAAGTAGAAAGTGGCATTTATCGAGGGGCTGGAGGGTTGTAGGGCCAGGAGAACTTACTAGGATGCCAAAGCAATAAGCAAACAGAAGAAGGTGACTGATGACAATGAAGATAAGAATTGTGGTCACGGTCACAGTTTTGAGTGTTTACAGGTGTCAAGCACAGTCCCAAGTACCTTGCGTGTTTTCCCTCATTTTACCTGCGCAGAAGCACTCTCTGAAGTGGGTTTGGGATGCTCCCTGTTCCCCAGATAAGGAAATTAACGTCCCAAGTGCGTCTTCTAAAGCTCGAGTTCTTTACCATCATACTCGTTAGACGGTCGCGCACGTAGTTCTCAAGAAAGAGCGAAAACTAAAGCGAGAACCCAGAGAGAAGAGGAGAGCTGGAAACGGCCCGGCTCAGGGTTGCCACAGACCCCATCCTGACTAGACTGGGCCTGGGAGGAAAACATCCTTCCATTCTTGCGGTAACCTGATTGGATCTCTATTCCTGGCAGCCAGAAGTCAGACTGAAAATCTTCCTCTCAGACTCTGTTTAAAAGTCTTTTCTGCTGGGAGGCTCTCCCCGACTTCCTCCTTATCCCACAGGCCAAATTGGTTCCTCCCTCCCCTGGGCCTCCCTGGCTGCTGGCTCATACATCTTTTACTGCCTCTGTCTCACTGCATTTTGATTATTTGTTTACAGCTCTGTTTCCCCAACCAGACAGGACACATGTTCTTTAAATCCCAGCACGTAGCACAGAACCGAATATATAGTAGGTGCTTATTAAATGCCTATAACATTTATTCATTCTCCCAACTGATATATATTGTGCCAGGCATTGTTTTAGGCCAGGGGTCTGCAAACTGTGACCTGGGGGCCAAATATGGTCCTCTGCCTGTGTGCAGTAAATAAAGTTTTATTGGAACACAGTTATGTTCCTTCACTCATGAGCTCTCTATGCCCATTTTCATGCTCTAATAGTGGAGTTGAGCAGTTGTGAAAGAGACCATATGGCCCGCAAAGCTGGAAAATATTTACTCTCAGTCCCTTACAGAAAATGTTTGCCGACCTCTGGTCTAAGTGAATGATCCCCAAACTTGCCTGCACATTTGAAAACTTCAAAACACACTATCATCTGTGCCTCACCCCCCGAGACTGAGATTCACCTGTTCTGGCCTGGGTTTGGGGAATTATAAAAGGTTTCCAGATGATTCTACTGTGCAGACAAATTGGAGAACTACTATTCTAGGCACAGAAGATTAGCTAGTCATGGTTACACTAAATTAGTAACGAGAGTAAGGATAGTAATTGTAGCAAATTAGTAATCTGTCAAAACAACGACAACAGCAACAACATCAGGCTTGAGAAAAAGCCTTGGCCATCTAGTTGTACCTCGTTCAGGGACGAGGGCAGATCTGAAGAAGTTAGGTGACCCTTCGCTTGGGCTGAGAGCCACGCGTTCAGTCTCCATGTCCACGGCTCCATCTGTGACCCTGCAGTGGTCCCTTTTGTCTGATCCTACTTCACCCAGAGAAAATGACAACATTGGGCTGAGACCAGACCAGAGAAGCAAAGCTACTGAGAAGGGAGGAACTTCAACTAGCAATGGTGGGCATCAGGGAGTGTGCTCTGCCGGGGAGGCTGAAGAGGCAGCCAGAGCCTAAGCTTGTAGGAGCCAGGAGGCCAGGTCAAGAAGGTGGATTTGATTCAAAGGGAAATAGTAAGGTTATCGGCAGGTGGGAAACATGATCTGATATGCACTCGGAAGATCACACAGCTGAGGAGCGCTGCTTTGGCAAGATGGAGAGGAGGCACACGGGCTGAAGAGTGTCCTCCCAAAGTTCGTGTCCACTGGAGTTTCAGACCTTATTTGGAAACAGGAGTTTTGATGTTGTACTTGGTTAAGTGAGATCACGGTGGATTCGGATAGGCCCAATCCAAAGACAAGCAGCATTATAAAAGGGCCATATGAAGACACAGGGAGACACGGGGGGAGAGAGAACAAATGCCATGTGACTCGGAGGCAGAGATGGGGTGACGTTTCTGCACACCATGGAATGCCAAGGATTGCCAGCCCACACCGCCAGCTTGGAGAAAGGCATAGAACAGAGTCTCCCTCAGAGTCTCCAAAAGCAACCGACCTTGCCAACACATTGATTTTGGACTTCTGGTCTCCACAACTGTGAAAGAACAAATATGCATTGGTTTAAGCCTCTAAGTATGTGGAGATTTGTTACAGGAGCAAGAGGAAACTCATATAGGAGGGGAGATGCGGTCTGGGAATGATGAGAGAGGACGAGAGGCTCAGTAAGAACGAGGACAAGAGAGACAGATGAGAAGGAGGGAGGCAGATGGAGAGAAGGGAGCGAGAAGGAAGTGAGAGCTGGCAGCAAATGCTCCCTGGTTGTTTGCAGACTGAACAATTCCCGCAGCCCAGCCTCCTAAGGGGAGGCTTTGTCTCAATGTCTTGGAATCTTGGAGAGATGTGTCCCTATTAGTTAAGAGTTAAAAGAGGAAATGACCGAATCTCTTGTGCACGGAGGTCCCTAGGCACCAACCTGAGAACTTGGGCAACTCCAGAGGAGGAGCTTGTCCTGTGGGACAGGGCCCACGGGACTCAGGTCAGGGCTGGGGGCACCAGGAAGCCACACTCCTAGGGCCTTGGAAGCAGAAGCCCTCTGGGGCTGCTGGGCCCACCTTGGGTCTATGTGGACCATGCCCCGTGGAGCTGCTCTAACTGTTAGGACAACCTATGGGTCTAAGCAGATTCAATTAAGGGTTTAATACTCCGGAAGAAAAAGGGGATGCTCACAACAAACAGAGTTACACCTTCATGGTCATTCAAGGAACTGGAAAACCCAGATTGGGGATGGGGGGAACAAACTTGACTCAATTTTTATGCATCCCCAAGGCACAATGCATTCTCCTGTAAAACACTTCTTTTGACCTACTATCAATACCCCACTAAGAAGATATTTTAGTGTAGTGGTTAAATACAAGGGTTCTAGAATGTTCGGGTTCAAACCCCAGCTGGATGGGTGTCTCATGACCTGAGGCTCAGGTTTCTCTTCTTTAGAATGGGTCAGTACTACTAATTCCTTCACAGGGGGTTTAAGGGATCTCAGCGAGAGATCGCATAAGGAAAAAAGTGGTTCCCCAACCTGGCTGCACTTTGGGGTCATCTGGGGACCTTTAAAAGGCACTGACGCCTGCCTCCCACCCCCAGACATTCTGATTTCGTAGGTCTGGAGTGCGACCCACGCATCGGGTTCTTAAAGCTCCCCGGGCGATTCTAATGTGCATCCAAGTTTGGGGAGCGTTGGCCGAAAGCACCTCCTGCACAGGGTAAGCAACCCACAACCAGCAGCTCCAGGCGGCAGGCACAGCCCCGAGTCTCCTCCACGCCGATGAAGAGCATGTGCCCTCGGGGGCCAGCCGGCCTTGCCCCAAATACTTCCCACCCGCTGGCCACGTGGTGGCCCACATCACTCGCCCTTTCCGAGGTCCGTTTACTTCTTTGTAAAATGGGAACTAGAATGCTTATCTCCCACAGGTAAATTGCCAGGATTCAGTGAGCAAATGGGTAAAAGGCACTTCCTGAGGTCCTGACCCACAGTGCTCAGGAAAGGGTGCTCTCCCAATTCATAACTGCTTTGGTGGGAATGGCTTTGCAATCCAGCTCTGCCACAAAGAGCAAGGCCACAGGCACCGGGCCTTTACCAGAGCTCTTGCCCTCGCAGAGGGAAACGCGGGGTCCCGTCAATGCATGGAGAGTTAGAGGCAGATTAATGCCGCTTTGTTCCTTAAATAGTGCAGAGCCCATGTCTTACTCTCTGTTTATCTGCCTGTCGAAATCAATGGTGTAAATAATGAGGCCGTGTGATATTTGAATATTTCTACTGCTATTTTTCATTCTAATTAAAGCCACAATGTTCCTTTTTAGAAATCAGTAGGAATAATAAAAACCCAGCTGCCTGAATATAATATTGTAGTTTTTGTTTAAAAAAAAAAAGAAAGAGAGAGGCAAGCACTGTGTGATCATGGGAGACTGGCTATAAGCTACGGGCTCAGTTTTCAGAGAGGACAGACCTATCCTTGGACTCTCTGGACCCCAGGACCTGCTAGTTTCCCTTTCCTTTGGGGCCCCAGGATTATCAAGCTGTCCTGGGTGTGGTTATGGTCAATGATAGGAGATCCTCCCATTGCTTAGGGCCAGGCTGGCTCCAGGGCTGGACCCCACCTCCCAGGCTGAGGGCCCCACCAGCTGGAGGAAGGACTTTCTGCAGCGCCCAAGAGGTTAGCATAACCTGAGGCACGGGCGGTATTATACACCTGCCCAGGTGGCTGGTGAACCAACAGTTCACCTAACAGAAATGCAGGAGTGGTTCTGGCCCAGAAGATGTACGTTTCCTACGGCTGTTGTAACACATGACCACAAACTTGGCGCCTTAAAACAAACACAAATTTATTCTCAGTTCTAGAGGTCAGAAGTCCGTCCCTAGTCTCTCTGAGCTAAAATTAAGGTGTGGGCAGAGCTGCATTCCTTCTGGAGGCTCAAGGGAAAAATCCCTTTCCTGGCCTTTCCCAATTTCTAGAAGCACCCTCATTCCTTGGCCTGTGGCCCCTCCTCCACCTTCAAAGCACGTTACTCTGACCTCTGCTTCTTGTTACATCTCCTTCTCTGGCACCCTTCTCTGACACTGACACTCCTCCCTCACTCTTACAAGGACCCTTACATTGGACCCACCCAGATAATCTGAGATAATCTCCCCATCTCAAGGTTAAGTGACTAGTAACTTTCATTCCACCTGCAATCTTAATTTCCCTGTAACAAATTCATAACATACCACATCCCCATTCATATTCATGTAATCCCCAGAGACTAGGATGTGGCCATCTTTGGGAGAAAAGGGGCATTTTTCTGCCTGTAGCAGAAGAGGAATGGAAAGATGGAGGGGGATGATGCTCCCATTCAGGGCTCCTGGGACCAAGGGGCCGTCAGAACTCCCTGGCACCCTAGACGTACACAGGAGGGGTCTGATGGTATCAGCACCATGAGCTTGTGGCTGAATTCTGCGTGTGTGTGTGTGTGTGTGTGTGTTTCTGTGTGTGTGTTGACCAGAGTGTATGAGTGTGTTTCATGCAATGGTGGCACAAGACCCTCCTGGGTCCCTATTTTGGACTTGACCCTCCCTCCACCTACACTGAACCATGGGTCATGAACCATTCCAGTGTGCCTTGCTCAGCTTCAACCCCTGCCTGGGATTCTCTTCCCCATTGCTTGCCCAACCCCCACTCAACTGACCCTCAAGAGTCAATTCAGATGTCCTCCCCACCCAGAGTCAGGCCAGAGAGCCCCCTGAATGCAGGCTTGGTTCAAGGAATGCACTGTCCCCCCATCACTGACCTGATCAAACTTACCCTACACTGAGAGGAAGTACTCCGGGGGCTTGAGGATTGACAGACCTACCCTTGAATTCTGACTCTCTCCTCAGCCAACTGTTTGACCTTGTCCAAATAATTAATCTTGCTAGAACTACGCCTACCAAATCTATAAAATGGGGATGAAGATAGCATCATGGGCTGTAATAAGAATGAAATGAAATAATCTTTGCGAAGTGCTCATGACAAGATGAAGCTATAGCAAGTGCTCAATCATTGTTAGATCAGTCATCATCATCACCACCACCATCACCACCACCACCACCACCATCATCACCACCACCACCACCACCAACATCATCATCACCACCACCACCACCACCATCACCACCACCACCATCATCATCACCACCACCACCATCACCACCACCATCATCACCACCACCATCACTACCACCACCATCATCACCACCACCACCATCATCATCACCACCACCACATGACACAGAAGGAGGGAGCGTGGCTCACCTTCTCCTATTAAAGATAGTTCTGCAGGGTTGACTGGGAAGACAGTCCCCAAACTGTGGTTCCCAAGGAGAACTCAGTCTCCATAATCAAGGTGAACACACCGAGAACCCTAATGGTATTGACTCAGCTGAGTCAGAGAGCAAAGAAAGCAGCCACCAACTCCTTGGGGTCATTTTCCATTTCCCAACCAATTTAAGAAAATCATGGGCTGGTCTGTGGACACAGCCTAGTCAGGGTCCCTCTGAGGGACAGGGGGAGGTGGGAGGAGCCAGTGCTAAGACTTCCAGAGCCCTTAAGCTAGGAATAACCCCCAGATGAAGGCATCAGTAGCAAATACAAAGCTGCAGAGTCACAATTCTGGCCATTTCACCTGGAAAGCAGGGAGCAGGGGCGAACATTCATCCCTACCATAGCGCCTGTATGCTGACATAATTATCTCTAGTCCCCACTCTCTTCTCTACAGGGTCCTGGTTGGGATCCTAAGTTACATGTTGAAGCTCACCTGCGTCAGTTACCTGCCCAAATGCAGATTAGATGCTGGCAAGCACATCAGAATCACAACCGCAATCTCAATGATGGCATCATCATGAATAATGGTCACAGTACCTGGTACAGGTTTAGAGCAGTGGTTCTCACCTGGGGCTATTTTGCCCCCAGGGAACAGGTGACAATGTCTGGAGACATTTTTTTGCTTGTGGTAAGTTGAGGTGGGTGCTTTCTATGGACATCTACTGGCAGAGGCCCAGGATGCTGCTAAGAATCTGACAACGTGCAGGCCAGCCCCTCGGCAGGGAATCATCCATCCCAGAATGTGAGCAGTGCTGCAGGTAGGAGACCCTGGGCCAGGAAGATTCCCTGTGGGGTTTGGAGGGGCAGCTGGCACCAAAGGGGTACGTCTGAACCCTGCCTGCCACTTTCCCTAGCTGGGTAACTTTGAACAATTTTTAACGCTCTCTTAGCATAATTTTGTCTCCACCCAATGGAGTAATGAACGTCCCAACCCCTGAGGGTCCTTGGGAGGCTTTAGCAAAGTAACCGTGCTGTGCTGGTACACCATGTTCTGGGGAAGCCCTGCGCACCTGAGCCAGGAGGGCTCCTTCCCATGTATTATTCTAGTTGCTGTGTTTCCTTAATTCGGAAATGGAGAGAAGTACACCTCCCCACAGGCTTCCTCTCAGATGGATGGCAGAGGAGACCTGTGTCAAGGTATCTGTGGATTTGGGTCTTACTACTCTGAGGCACTCTGCAGAGTGAATAGGACCAACGTTATCGCCCCCAGCAACGGGAGCTGATGGGAATATGGAGCTGACTGGGCTAAGATAGCCCGGGGGAGGAGCCAGGAGCCCTGGCGCCCAAGCAGTATCTTGTCCTTGGCCATCACGTTTGTGGAATCCCAGCAGTCGACTTTCAACCCTTTTTTATTGGGTGTGGATGTTGAGAAATGAGCTGGGGTATCCCCAGGCAAAGGAGGAGCTGCCATGTCCCAGCCCAACCACGTCCAAAGTCTGGGTGGCCGACCCACCTGCCCCAGGGAGGGGCCTGATAACACTCTGAGCCTCTGCACACGCAGGCCTCCGGCCCTGGTGCCTCAGACTCTAAGCCTGCCGATAAGAAAGCTCGGCTCTGCCTTCAAGGAAAGGGGCAGATCTCACCAGGAAGTGGAGAGGTCAGCCGCAAAGGGGCCTTGGACCCTGCCCTCAGCAATCTCCCAAAGGCCTGCCTCTCTCAGAAGCGGACACAGCATGGTGCTGGGTCCTCCACTCTCGGTCCATTGCCCCATCTTCCCCAGTGAGCTTCTCCAAGCAAAGTGCATTTTTTTTTTTTTTTGCCTTCTTAGTTCCCCAAACTACTTGTGGTGTTGAGCTCTGTTTCACCGAGATCCCGCTTTAGTATTTTATTGAGCACTTACTATATGCCGGTGCACCACTTGCCATACTCTCAGCAAATTCTCTCCAAAACCTTGCAAGAGCATTGTGCACCTCTCATCATTCAGCCCCAATTTGAAAGGGAGATGCAGCTCAGAGTAATTAAGTGAGCTGCCCAGAGTCACACAGCTTCTAAATAGTAGCACTGGCTTTTCAATCCACACTCTACTGCCAAGCACTTCATATATTTTACTAGGGGTAGGATGATCTCTTCACTTTGAATTGTTGATCTATCTGCAAAATAAGCCAGTCCACGTCAAGTCTTTAAATTAATTGGGGGAAATTAGTTGGGGTTTTTGGGGGGGAGGGAAGGATGCCAAGATACCATCCTGGCATCCTGGCATCCTGGCATGTACCCTCACAGAAATAATAACAGAGCGCAGCCCAGGCCTCTCTGGGGCTTAGAGCATGCAGGATGTGGAAGCAAAAGCCATCAGAACAGAAGGGAAACAAAGCAATCAAGGGCTGTAAGGTGAGCAAGAGGAGATGGAGTCTGGGACAAAAGATGGGGGCGGCAACCGCTGGGCAGCTGAGCTAAATGCCCCCACATAGGAACAGCCGCTGTCTGGGGCTGCTGGTAGTGACCCTTACACAAATGTTGTCTACTGCTACATCGGCAACTTCCCGGGACCAGGCGCTGTTTTAGGCACTGTGGCGTGCCTCCTGTCACAGAGTGCATTTAACCTCCCCAGAAGCCTCACGGATTGGGTGTTACCATTATTCCCATTTTACAAATGAGGGAACTGAGGCCAGGAGAGGTTAAAGGACATGCCCCATGTTGCTACTAAGTGGCTAGGAGCGTGGGCTTTGGAGTTAGAAAAACCGGGGTTTGAGTTCAGACTCTGTCCCTGACCCGCTGTCAGAGACCCTGAGCTTCAGTTTACTTATCTGTAAAATGGGGATGTGGGGTCCTTCCTTCACAGGACCTTTTGGGAAAAGTAAGGATTACGTGAGATGATGAGTGTTAGCTAGACATAGTATCTGGAAGGCAGAAACACCCTGGAAAATGAAGCTGTTCTCCAGAGTTTCAATGCAGGAGTGTGTATGTGAGTGTGTCTGAGAGAGAGAGTAAGCAGGAGCCAGCAGCCACCTGGCCAGGGAAAGCAGGAGGAGGAGTGGAGACCCCCTATTGATCTCTGCCTCAGGGGGTTCAGGCCCACTCTTAACCCTTTCAAAGCGATGCAGGTCCTTCCAGGTGGGCCTCTCACTCTGACAGGCTAAGCTGGCCCTGGGAGCAGCACTCGGGCGCTCCGGCTCCAGGCCAGCCTGTGAGCTCTCTGCCTGCCAGGCCCAACTCAGAGAAAGGCCGAGCATGGGGTGGGGCCTGGCCGGGCTCCAGCAGCAGGCCTGGCGCCCGGGCTGAGGCCAGAGACGGGCCAAGGTCGGCCAGCAGGGCCCGAGGGGAAAGGTTGGAGGTGCTGGGGGTGGGGTCAGATAAAGGCCACTGAGGCCCAGCCGCCTGGCAGGGCGGGTTCCTACATGGAGAGGAGCGGGGAGCTCATGGTCAGTGGGGCAACATGGCAGTGCTCTTTCCTGTGCCTCCCGGGAGGGCCCACTGGAGAAACCGTCCCAGTGAGGCCACAGGAGGAGCTCTGAGATGTCTTAACCCACATCCTCCAATGAGTCCAGAGACCAGGAGTGGCTCTGAGTCAGGCTTGTCCGGAGGCTGGAGCCTTCTGCTCCCTTTACCACTCACAGTGATCCGGGCAGACCTGGGTCAAATCCTGGCTCCCACAGGTCCTAGTCTTTGATGTGGCAGGTGAGTTCACCTGCACTTCAGTTCCCTCATCTGTAAAATGTGATGAATCCTGGTAAATGCCTCCTGACTTTGTTTGCCCAGAGTTGGGCTAATGCCAGCACATGCTGACACGTTGGTTCAATACTCGGGCTTTGCTTCTATGACCATACTTCCACCGAAAGCAGGGGCTCATTCTCATCCCGCTTCTAAATGTCCATAACCAAGAGAGGCCCCCCACATGGGGTGGTACCGCAGTGTTTGCTAAGCGGATGCGTGGGTAGGAACCACCAGGTCTCTGCAGCGAGCTGAGAAGCCAGGAAGCCCTGGGTCCCGCAGATGGCATCATACTTAGAGAGCTCAGCATCAGGACTGCCCCACTGCCCAGTGAGAGGGAATGGTCCTGGCTTGAGGCAGACTCTCCCCTCTCCCAGCCACTGCTAGGAGACACCCTTCCTGGTTATGCCCGCTCCCAGCACTGCCTCCCGGAATGCCGCTCGAGGATTCCAGCTCCTCCGGGAGCCTCACCCGACCCACCAAGCTGGACTGGGTGCCCACTGGCCTCTGGAGTCTCCCAAGAGTCATGCCCTATGGAGATGGTTTACTTGATTTCTGACACGAGCCCTGAAATCTTGGGGTCAGGAACAACACATAGAACAGGTCCTTACATAGAATAAGCACTTGGTAAATATTTCTGAACAAAAAAACAAATGAGGAGGTGAGTTAGAGACCAAATGTCTTCATAGACATCACAGCTGCAGGACCCAGGCAGATCGGATGATTTCCCAGAATGTCATTCTCTGGGGTCCAGACAGGATATCATTCCATAGTGCTTCTCATCTGGAAAATTTAAATGCTTGGATAAAGTGGACGTAGGAGAAGCATGCGAAGAAATTCACTTCCGCCCACACAGTGTGGACCACATATCCCCACGTACTTCTAGACACACTTGAGATTATTTTGAAGCACTTTCCACCAGGATTTGTTTCCATTATGTGTTAAACCCCACTGACAAAGACGTCTGGTTTGTGAGGGCTCTTAAAATGCATTTTAGTGTTGGGAGATTATATATATATATATATATATATATATATTTTTTTTTTTTAAGGAATCTTCCCTTTTAAAAGCTTGCGCCAAGAAGGGACCGGTGAGTGCTTTGTGCCCCTCAACCATAATCACTCTGCTTTACAGAAGCGGGTGCCACAGACTTGGTTAATGACGCACACTGAGATGAGAGGTGCTGTGATCTCGATCTCTCCTTTTTTTTTTTTTTTTTTTTAGCAGCCTGAGCACTATTTATTCTTAACTGTGAGTAAGACTGGGGACATCTCCCCAGTGGATGACAGCAAGGCGAGAATGGAATTTGCAAAACCAAAAAGGGAAATCTCAGATTTACATGGAAGTGTCAGCTTGGCTTCCTGCTTTTTAGCACAGTCGAGGGGCGGCAGTAAGGGAAGCTGCAAATCTCCAAGCCTATTTTTTCCCCGTTAAAAGCGGCGCCCCTCCCCCTCTCTCCCATCTCCCTGTGCATTTCCACATGTACTCTTTCATTCACACACTCCCTCATTCATTCAGTGCCGAACTACGTGCCTGTGCCTACACACGGCAGGTACTACTGGCTCATATGTAACCATATAAACACACGCACCAGCGTCACTGAGCACTGGAAGATTAGATGCTGAGTCCCAAATGCCTGCTCTAAGGTCCCTTCTGAGGGTGGTAGCAACGTGGACATGAGGTCCCCAACACTCCCAAACACAGCAGCGTGGCGGTGCCCTTATCCATGCCAAAGGAGTAAGATCGCATCATCTGAGAACCCACTGGCACTCCAAGGACATCATGCCGACGGGAATGAGGGGGCCACTCCTTTGGTACGTCTATCTGCATTCCATGAAGTCTAAGCAAGAGGCCCCAGACACGTACGCAGGGACATTGCCTCAGCCTCCAATGCAGAAATCCCAGGGACCCCACTGTATTGCAGAAGTAACGTGTCCAGTGACCTAAAAATGAAGGACTTACTGGCCAGCAACTTGCAGCAACAACAAACACTGCATGTTAGACTCTTAGTTGATGAATTCATTTGCCCCCTTGCCTGGGATGACGATGCCCCAGCCTCCCTTTGTCCTCTGTAAACACAGTACGTGGAAGTCACTCCTTCCCTTGCTTTCTTATCTCAAGAGGAAGGGCCCATTCTTTGGCCAACACCATTTATCCCTTCCATTCCCTTAAATACCAAACATACAGTAGTTTATTTTCCAAAAGACCAAAATGTCTATGTTCCAAAGAAAGCCTTCAAATATGGACAAGTCACCCAGGTCTAACTTAGGGTCTTAACTGCAGTAAGTGGACCCATACTTCGGGTTAGCATGATTCGTGACTAGTGCTTAGTGGGCTCTTGTATTATCTCATTTAACCATGGCAACACTAGGCGGTAGGAGGTACTGGCCTCATTTTGGGAAGGAGGAACCTGGGACTTCAGGGGGCAGATGCTGTCCCTCTGATTTCCTCCCCGGCCTTCCCATTTCAGTGCACGCCATCCATACTTCCAAGCACCGGCCAGCAGCGTTTCTATGTCTGAGGCTTGCCAGTTGTGGAAGCCCATTCCACCCACCGGCATACAGGCAGAAGCCACTGGAGCAGCCCTCAGCCAAGACTGACAGAGCGGGTGTATAAATGCCCCAGCTCCCTTGCCCCTCATGGGGGAAGCCCCCCAGGGCATGTGTCTTACACTGCCTCCCAGAGCCCCTAGGGGGATGACCTCTAGTTGCTCACTTAACTTGAAGCTGCACCATTCATGGCACCCTTCCCCTCCCTGTTGCTTCCTGGAATCACCTCCCAAGTAAATTACTTGCCTTCAAATCCTTGTCTCGGGGTCTGTTTCCGGCCAAAGCCAAAGACTGAGTGATCGGGCAGCTTGCCTAAGGCACACAGGAGTAGGGTTGACACAGATTGGACTCTAGTTTCCGTGCCCCCGGAGCCTGTGCCTGTAACCACAAAACTGATGTATTACTTTACAGTCCCCAGACCTCTTTACGTACACAGACCGGAGGAGGGCAGAAGGCAGTTCATGCCCTTCAGTGGACAGAGGAGGACAGAGGCACAGCAGACTTGGACACCCCAGATGCAGCGGGGGCCGGGCACAGGCTCTCCCAACTCTTTGTCCAGTGCTCCGGGCAGACAGAAGCGGCTGACTTCTAGAGCAGCCGGGAGATGCTGGGGCCAGCCCAGCACACGCCCAGCCAGGAGAGAAGCACCTAGCTTTTGCTGGTTTGCTCAGCCCATTTCCAGCATGTACTAATATGCGAGGTTGGCACCAGGGAGGGTGTCATCTGGCAGCGCTATCCTTCATATGGAACATTAAGCTGAGGTCCTGCACAGGCTTGAACATTAACCATCCCCTGGTACCCATGAAGAAGAGCTACGGGTTTTATTAACCTCTGTGTCCTGGACGCATTGCACGAGGAACGCCATCATTAACCCACCTCCAGACGGGGGACAGGGGCCTCTTTCCCAGCCCTGTTCCAAGAGTGCCGGCCCTACGAAATGCCTTCAATAATTTAAGGAAACTACCAAAATGTGACCATAAAGGATATAACTTCACCTCAAGGATGGCGATCCATAAAGATTTTGTGATAGTAAAAACTGTGCTTTGTTCTGTTACAAGCCCTTTGAAAGTTTCCCTCTCTCCCCGTGCGTGCGTGTGTGTGTGTGGGCGCGTGTGCGTGTGTGCGCTTGGTGGGGATGGAGGGGAAGTCACGTAGTCGTGTTCCCGCTGCTGGGACTCGGCTGAACTCACGGTGTAATTATTCCTAACATCATGGCCGTGGCAGGCCCACTAACCACAGCCCAGCCTGCACTAGAAGCCCCACTGGTAATCTCAGAGACACGCCGTATCGCTCATTTCTCCCCATGTCAGAGATTTTTTTTTCCCCTCAGTTCCAGACATACAGCTTCATTATACAAATGGAACAAGCCCAAGAATACCCCTGACATCCTGACATGTGACTTTAAACGCAGATCCAGTTCAGCCTCCCCTCGAGGACTGGTTGCTCCTGGGCTTTGTTTCCTGAATGGCTCAGTTATCCCTCTGCCCGGTGATGCACTTTTTACTGGTGCCCCTTGCGCAGGCTTGCAATTGGCCTCTGACAGACAAGCAAGGGCCGGGGTATTTTAGCGCATGGAGGGAGGGTCAAGGCTCCCAGGAGCAAAATCCCTTCGCAGAGGGAGACTGACCTTCCTCCACAGTTTTAAATGTTAAAAAGCTGGTGCCATTAAAGAATGGGTAGTAAGTACTCAAAATGCGCTTTTTACTTGAAAAAACAAAATGGGAGGGTGGATGAGGTATGGTTAGAAGCATGGGCTTGAAGGACGGAAGAGAGTGCATCGCGGCCCCTCTGTTGTTGACTTTGTATGTCACTGAAATTCACTGCATTTCTTATGGCTTCTTTATCTGTAAGCTGAAACTGACACTGATGTGTCATAAACTCCTCCCTTCCTTCCCTCTACCCTTTTACTGTCCCTTCGTCCCCCCTCCCTCAAACGTATTAAATGCCTACTATGTGCCAGCAAATACACTAGGTGCTAGGGGTACAGAGAAGAACGAGAAGAGCCTCTGAACCCAAAGGCTTCATGCCAGCCTTTGTTGAGAAGATCTGATGCGGTGTCGTATAAAAAGCACTTCACAAATCAGAAAGACTTGCAGAAATATGCCTCTGTTTATTACGATTGATTGCAGAAGTGGGCATATTTTATGGGTTTTTTGTTTGTTTGTTTTTTCAAAAGATAGGATTATAGATGGACCAGACTTTTCAAATCGTGCTAGCCTACATGCAAGGGTACAAGTGCAGGGCCGGTGGGTTGAACCTAGACTACAATGTGAATAGCGCCCCCTGGAGTTGTGCATTCTGTTGGTGCTGGAGGAAAAACCAAACAAATGGGTGCCAGGTTCCCCTCCCCACTTTCAACCTAAGCAGCATTTTTTTCTTATTTTTTATGTACTTTATAAATTGGTCTTATATTACAGGGGCCCACTTCAAAGAGAAAAAAATGGTATTTGAAATCCACTGATCTTGGGGTTCAATAAAGGCCCTTCACTGAATTGGCAAACCAAAGGAAGAAGTAGGTTTTGTTTTTTCTCCTAGAAACATGAACCAGGAGACTCTCCAATAGCTCTGTCCTTATTCTGCCCACTCAGAACATTTTCCATTAAAAGCTGAGAGACATCTGTGTTTCTGAGCCTGCCAGGTGTTCCTGAGTCTTGCCTTGTCTATGTGGAGCTGAGCTCAGCTTGCTCTGTACTTTGGCTCTGGACTTTCCCACGACAGGTACCTGTGTCTGAACACCACAGCCGATGGGCTCTCTCTGCAGTCCCAAAGCCCACCCACAGGGAGTGATTTGATTTACCATAGAGCAGGAATAACCCTAAGCAAACCCCACCTTGCCAAATTCCTCTGCAGTTCTTGGCATTATACAAGTACTGATATTTGATTTCCCCAAAGTATTAGCCACAGCAAACCTTGGGGAGGAGAAAGAGGGTGTAAACAGGGATAGGAAGATGGGCACAAGAGGCCATTCTTTTTTTTTTAAAGATTTTATTTATTTATTTGAGAGCAAGAGTGCCTCAAGCAAGAGCAGGGGGGAGGCGCAGAAGGAGAGGGAGAAGCAGGCTCCCCGCTGAGCAGAGAGCCTGATGGGGACTCCATCCCAGCACCCCAGGATCATGACTGGAGCCAAAGGCAGATGCTTAACCAACTGAGCCAACCAAGTGCCTGAGGCCATTCTTTATAAAGCCAAGACCAGTGGTGAAGATTGGAACTTTCCAAGGTGATGAAAATGCTCTGTGTTCGTGCTGTCCAGTACCATAGCCACTTGCCATGTGTGACTACTGAGTGCTTGAAATGTGTCTAGCGACTGAGGAACTGCATTTTTCATTTTATTACCTGCAATTAATTTGAAGTTAAATAGCCACAGCTGGCTAGTGGCTACCATATTGGACAGAGCAACTCTAAACACACCCAAGTCTCTGCGAATAAGTCGGCTCTTTGCAAAAGGCATTCGGTTCCTCGTTCCATTCACCCTTACGGTCAACAAGTAATTAATGCACCTTCAGTATGAGTCATAGCCTGTGCTGGGTACAGAGGGGGAAAGAAATACAAAGCTAGACAAAGTCCTAGTCTCAAGAAGCCACCGAGGGAATGAGTCAGAGCAACCAATCCCGTGTAGGTGCTGTTTCATGGGATGAGAGCAGAGAGGAAAGAGCACAAGGAACGCAAGAAGGCTGCATGGAGACGGCAGCACTGAAGCTGTTCATGTAAGAATAATTCATCCTGCAGAGAAAGGGAAGAACATTCTAACGGAGTGAAGAATGTGAACAAAATCTCAAAACCATGATGTGACTATAGATTGGAGGTGACTTATAGGGTGCTGGCGTTTTGGTGTGAAGTGGGGCTGGGTGGTGCAGCAAGGCCAGAGAAAATTGTTCAGGAAGAATGGGACTAGACAAGGAGGGACCTTACATAATGTCCTCCGGAGTTTGGACCTGACCTCAATTTAGAATCCTGTGACTTTTCCTTAGGTATTAGTCTTGGGGCTCTTTACCCTGCTGCCAAATGAAATGTCCTCAGTAGTTTACTTTTTCTGTCTCTCCCGGCCTTCAAGGCTCTGCGTGAATCCTGCCTTCTCCAGAGGCCTTCCTCAATCTCACCTCCGTACACCAATCCTTCTCTTTTCCAATTTTGGTTTCCACTCCACAGTCACTATTGGGTAATTTTCCACTACAGTCTTGACTTTGCTTGCCTTGCAGGTTTCGCACAAAGTCTCAAAGTCTTGGTGTCCAGGATCTCACCATTATCATTATTCTTTGTCCCCCATGTGTTCAAGAGCAGAGTAGGTACTCTGTAAATAACCCCTGGGCTCATTAATTTGATTTGATGTATCACATCTCTATTGACTTATATCTGGGGATTAGTCTGAATACTTGTAGTTCTTGTGTTATCAACACTTGAGTTGGCTCCCCAGTTAGGCATACCCTGTGCCTTTTATTTTTGATGGCGAACCACAGTGCCATTCAAGGAGCCCCCAAAGTTAGTCCTGACAATGCGCATTGGGGAAAGCCCTGAAAATCACTGCCAGGGCAGGGGAAGGTGTGAACTCCCAGAGCTCTGACCAGTTCTGTTCTCAACTAAGTCAGCCTGGAGACCCTTTGGCCCTGAGTGATGGAGACAGTATGTACACTGAGCTGAGAGACACAGCTAGTTGTTACAAGATTTACTTGTGTGTCCCAGACATCTGGTCAACCCCAAATGCTGTCTTTATTTACTGAATTACTTCGTAGAACTTTCTAAACTCACCATGTGTTTGGTTCCCCCAGGCTTTCCTCACGTTCATCTTTCTGCCTGTGATGCCCCCACCCACATGCACTCCTTCTTCCAGGTCTCCACTCAGATGCCAGCCCCTCTAGGTCACCTTCCTCAACCACCGAGGCAGCCCTTCTGTGTTTTTTAAGCACCCTTCAATAAGACATGTCTCATAAGGTCCCTAGAGGATTTATAGGAGCTGATGCCTGGATGGTATGAAAAGTTTAGTAAATGCTAATGGTTGTCATTGATACTATGACTACTACAATAATTCATTTTGTAATACACTTTGCTTTTCCCTTGTGCATGTTTAGCACCCAGCATAGGCCAGGCACAGAGAAGGTGTTTCCTGAATGAGTGAAGCATTATCAGTTAGAGCCTTAGAAGAACAAGCCAGACCTTTACATTCAGAGGTCTGTGATCCAGGGTAACAGAAACCAAACTTACAAACATAATACAACAAAAATGAGCCTTCAGAGGGTACTGGTGCCAAGAATGCAAGGTGAGAGGCCCATGCTGTCAGAGAAGAAGTCAGCTTTGTCAGGGTCGTGGTCAAGGTGGCACCAGGTGTCAGCAGGTAGTAAGCAACCACGGGGAGATGTTGGAGAAGGGCCCTATCAACTTTATAGGTCTCGTACCCATCTGTTCTCCACTGTGAGGAGTGCACGATTAGCCCTGGCAGATGGGGGTTCAATCCCAGCCCCGTTGCTTGAATGTTCCATGACATACCTAAGTCAAAGTTTCTCAACCTGGGCCTTACTGTCACAGCACTGGGTAATCCTGTGTGGTGGGGGCTGTCCTGTGCATTGTAGGACACTGAGTAGCACTGTTGGCCTCTACTCTCTTGGTCATAATTCTGCCCCCCTTACCCCAAGTTGTGACAATTGCTTCCAGTTGAGAACCATTGCTCTAGGCTAAGCCTGGGTTTCCTTAGCTGCGAAACGGGGCTAACAGTCCCTATTGGGCCAGGCAGTTGTTAGGACCAAAAGCAGTAGTAACACGTATGAAAGTGCTTAGCCCAGATCTGGTGCAGGGCTTGAGGGACACAATAAGGGACGGAGGAAAGAGTGCCCTCCCCCACCCACACGCCGTTCTGGGAGGCTGCACAAGAGATAACAGGGCAGGAGGGGACCCATCAGTCTCTGTCCTGAAATCCCACCAGAGTCAGCAGCTCACAGACCTCGCCTTGCCCTGTAGGTATGTAAATACGGGAATTATCAGGGCCAGCATCTGTGAGAGTTAAAGCAGGAAGTCCTTACAGCTTCCTGTAAAAAAACAAGTGACGAACTTGGATAAACAGCAAGCAAAGATTCCTGTATCATCACCAGCCCCCAAAAGAGTTGTGCTCACTCACGCTCTGTCTCTCTCTCACACACAAGCACACTCATGCACACACACACACAAGCTCCTTGCAATGCGACGCAACGTAAAATAGTTGTCGAAACCTCCCTTCTGGAGTCAGACTCGAGTTCATGCCTCACCTCTGCTACTTACGAGCTCCGTGACTTTGCTCCAGGTACTTTGCCCCTCTGAGCCATAGTTTTTCCTCTTTTTAACCCAGGGATAACAAGAGGACCTACTTCAAAGGGTTGACAGGAGACTCAAATGTGACTCTCTGTATCAGTCATGTATGGATTTCTCTCACAGACGACGTCCACAGTGGGACCAGGTGTCCAGAATGCAGTACGTACTCAAATAGTGTTAGTTCTCCTTCTCAGCAATTGTACAACCAGCCATCTTTCCTAAAGGGGAATCTCAATTCTCCCAGGGAAAGGGAGCTGCGGGAATGAGGCATCACCTACTGGGGAAGAAAGCTCAGCAAATGGAGGCCCAATCAAGGGGCAGTCAGTGGGCATGCTGGAAGGCCAAGAGGATGGACCTTGATGTCAGACACATCTCAGTTCAAATCCTGACTCCACCACTTAGCAGCTGGACAAATCCCCCCCTCTGTCTGAGCTCTCATGCGCCCCCTTTCTGTACCCCACAGGGCAGGGCCAGAGGCGAGTGCTGCCTTTGCCAACTCCTGGGTTGCCCATTTCCCTCCTTCACTCATAACTCCCCCATGCGGGAGACAGAGGTAAACAAGGCAGGGGTCCTGCCTTCAAGGAGCCCAAAGTCTAGTGGGAAAGCCAAACTCTCCAAGAGAAGTTTTGGCTAGAAGAGAAGGCATAAAGGACCACGTTGAAAGCCAAGTTCAAAATGTAGTTGCATTAGTTAGAAGGGGCAAAGGTATGCCACGTGACAACCTTCAAATCTCAGCCGCTTCGCACGACAGAGGAGCACACACACAGGGTCCACTGCGGGACCACGGGCTCCTCTGGACAGCTGTCCCTGTGTCATCTTAGTATTATAGATGTTCAAATCTCAGGGTGTCTCTATACCAACAGGGTGTCTGCAATCACCGAGGCGGGGAGGGGAGCCACACCTTTTCGTGAACGCTTCCACCCCCAAGTGACGTACTCCTTTCCCTTCACATTTCACTGCACGGAGTAGGTCACACGTTCTCTTCTTTCATTAGCGCTCTGCATAGGGTCTGGTGCAAGACAGAAACTCAACAAACTCTCAGAGAAAGAACAGAAGGGATGGAGGAGAGGAGAAAAATGATTGAGTTGTTCAGGTTTCTAGCTGTTAGGAAACTTCTCTGCTGTCCAGGAACAAAACTGCATGTTGGGGAAGAAGTCTCCTTAAGCTGGGAGTGGTTCAATTTGTGGTTGAGGCTGGCCCAGCCCGACATGGTCAGCCTTCAAAGCTCAGACGGCTTTTCTTTCTGCAGCTGCAAAGCTGCTTGTGTGCGAAGTCCCTAAGGCCTCCAGGCCGCTGATACCTGCGTCCTCCTCCTCCTCAAGGTCTCCACCCCCTTATTTCTGCCTGGGGCCTATTAGAAAGAGCATGGGCTGTGGAGTCTGTTCAACCTGCATTTGACTCCTGGATGGTCCCCTTTCTATCTGCGTGCCTGCGCCTTTGAGCGAGCCACCTGACAACACTAGAACTCCGTTTCCTGTCTATAAAGCAAGGACATTGATCAAGTCACAGACCCCTCAACAACTGCTCCCCTTCCCATTTGGGCCACACCCTTGAAACCTTCACAGTATCACATTACAGCCCTTGGAATCACTCCCTATAAACATCTGAGCTTCCCACGGAGCATCCCCTGTGGGTGAGGCCTTCCCCGCCTCCTTGCAGCAAAGTGCCTGGTGTCTGGGTAGGCCAGAGTGCAGCACCTTTTCCCTCCCAGCAGCACTGAGAGAGGGGATGTACCCAGCTCCGGGCTGGCCACAGCTGCTGTGAGTGCCCCAAGCTGCCACATGTCGCCCAGGATGGGAGCAGGGGTGATTACTCACTGCTAATAATTATAGACAGGGACACCACCAGGAGATGGCTGAGCTGTGCGCCTGGAAGCCGGCGGGGGAAGCTCTCAGAGCCTTCCGGTTGTGCTGCATTCTGGGAGGGTTCTTGGGGATTCCAGGGACCTGGGTGAGGTCAGCCCCATTCACTCAGGTACCTGTGAGTTTTTGAGCATTGACTCGGTGCCTGGCTCTGAATCATGTTGGGGCTACAGACATGATCAGTATGATAAACATACTTAATTTTTATAAACTCTTCAGAATATGGCTGCTTCTGTTTCTCTTCAGGGTGATACCAGACATTCAGAAGAATACAAAAGGAAGTGGTTTACAGTTACATTGCAGATATATATATATATATTATATACATATAAAATAAATCAGGCGTTTATTGTGACTTGCACAGAATCCTATGTTGTTGTTGTTTTTTTAATATTTTATTTTATTTATTTGACAGAGATAGAGACAGCCAGCGAGAGAGGGAACACAAGCAGGGGGAGTGGGAGAGGAAGAAGCAGGCTCCTAATGCAGGGCTTGATCCCACAACACCGGGATCACGCCCTGAGCCAAAGGCAGATGCTTAACAACTGAGCCACCCAGGCGCCCCCACAGAATCCTATGTTTTTAAGCTGAGAGGTTTGCAGATCATTCAAGGAGTACCCCCCTTCCTTTCTTCAGTCCTCTAAATGTATAAGGAGAACCAAGAGACAAGAAGTAATTCAGACTTCCTGCCTAGGAACCCAACACTCCAAATGCCCAAATTTGTCCCTAGTATGAGGTCTTGCCTCAGGGACAAGAAAGGAGAACAGCATATGAAGGCACCACGGATCTGAAAGCATCAGACAAACCTGGATGTCTGTGTCACTTTCTCTCTATTGTGGAAGCCACTTTATTTTGTGACCATTTCGTATGGATAAAGGAGAGATAATGAAGCTTTTCATATTGCTGTTTTTGGAGGATTGAAAACAGCGGCGCGTTCTCTACGAGAGAGGTGTTATACTGATCACTAGGACAGCTACCAAAATTATTCTTATTTCCACACAGCACACCCCCTTATTTTCAAATTAGAAAAATGGAACATAGGCAAAGGCATTGTTTTCAAAATGCTGGAATTTCCAAGGCCTGTTAAAAAGCCAGACTCATAGAATGAAAGGATGCCTTTTCTCAGATTTCTAGCAAAAGTTACTAAGAGAGGGAAGTACCAATCCTGTTCTCACGGCAGGCTGAGGGGGTGCCTATGGCCCCTTTCAGCAGACGCTTGGACATTAATAGAACCTAATTTTTTAATGGACTCTGGGTGCATTTCTTTCTTGCATCTTGAGGTCTTTAAAATGCCTGTGGTGAATTGCAGGGACATAAACCTTTTATAGAAACAATTAAATATCACTTGGTAAGATAATTAGTGTAAGAATAGCACAAAGTCAGACTGTCCCATGTTCACTGCCAAATACTGAAAGGGCTCCTGCCAGCTCGTCCCCACCCTATTTTGGTGGTGGAGGGGGTAAATTTTCTCCCTCTCCTCACCAGTTTCCACAGTGAAGCAAAGCTCCAAGGTGTGCAATTTGGATGTGCTATGTTATTCTGGGCCGGGGCGGGGTGGGGGGGGAGACAGATGATCCCCCAAGTGGGCTTCCTGTTGGGCATCACAGGACTGAGGATGAGGAAGGAGGGAGGGATGGAGGGAGTGGGAGTTTGGGTGTCCCCCTCCCAGCCCCTACAGGCCTGCCTGGCCAACTTCCCTTTCTGGAAGCAGTGTGGTCATCCATCCCCTCCCCACGAGGCCCCTAACTTCCTGCCAGTCTTTCCAAGTATTTTCTCTTGTTGACTAAATATCAGGGGCTTGGTTTTGTTTATGACTTTCGGATAAAATATTGCAGGAAAGGAGTGTCCTCTCTTAGGTCCAGATAAGGCACACGGAGGAGCTCCACACCGACCCAGTGTGCGCTAGTTTCTACGATAAAGCACGTGTGTCTTAGCCTGGAAATGGGACTTCTTAGTAATGGTAACTTGCAGGGGTCCTCTGCTCAGGCCTTTACCCCGGAGAAACCCCCCCCCCCCCCCGCCCCTGGGCCAGCTGCTGTGCCTGCCTGTAGACATTTTTCCAGTACTTTCCCCTGATCACCATGAGAGGCAACAGATAATCACACTGTTTAGCTAAACCAGGAAAGGAAAGCACACTACACTTTTCCATTTTCCCCCATCTCAAGGGTACAACCAGCTTCAGTAAGAAAACCATGGCCCGTGTTCCAAGCTCAGCGATGCCATCTCATTGAACTTCCAGAACACAGACTCCAGCCCTGCCCAGCTTGAGAGACCATGGTTCGTGTCTCCTTTAATTTAACTGATAGATACGAAAACGGGTTGAGTTTTTAAAATAAATAGGCATTTCTCATTAGCTGGGAGCAGTGTGCAGGCTTCGGGCCTCTGTCAGCTGGGAACGGTCCCGGGGAAAACAAGAGCCCCTGTTCTCCCACACAAAAGCCCTGAATACCTGTGCCCCATGTTGGCTGGGGGTGATTATTCACTCATTCTGTTGTGACAGACAGAAAGGGAATTTAGCAAAGCACAAAAATTCCTAATTAGTGCGCTGGGAGTTCTTCGGATGGTAATTTGGAACAAAAAGAGGCAGCCCCATGACGAGAGGGTGAGGGAAAGAGAAAAATAAAGCAAAACGGGACGGGGGAGGGGGGTGGTGGAGGAAGGTGGGGAAGAACAAGTGGCTGGCTCACGGTAGGCACAGAAAACAGTTCTAGAAGTTTCTCACAGGCAACAGAATTTTTTCTTTTCCAAAGGCTGCTGCTCACATATGGCAACACGATCCCCAGGCGCCTGCCATATGTAAGGACACAAGGTTTTATGACTTATTGTCGGTAAGATTTATGACGATGATATATGATCAGCGATTTTTCATCTTCTCATCTCAGGAGCAAACATGCAGAGGCGCGGGCTCCGGGGTGGTACAGGCGGCCAGGGCTGCAGGGTCCTAACACGGGGCCCCAGACACACTCGGGCCCTGGCCGGGTGCTGCCTCTTCCCCCTTAATAAAGGAACAGCCCGTGGTAGCGGCAGCAACAATTTATTTGATTAAAATGGGCTACTCTGGAGCTATTTTGCGGTATGTTAATGAGTGCTATATCGTAGACATTTATTAAATTAGATTTCATAAATGTCAGCCGTGTTTGCACAGGAAATGCACCAGTCTAAATGTGGACCGAACGCGGAATTAATTCCCCCCCCCAGAAGCACGAGCATTCCTGCAGGGGTGAAGGTGTGCCGGGGAGGTGAGGACAAGGCGCCCTGTGCACACTGTTCATATTAGCCTGGTCCAACCCAGCCGTCCTGGCTCGCGGCCGCCCCGCCAACAACGAGAATTCGAGGAGGCTGAAAAGGAAGGAAATAACAGAACTCAACACTTCCTTGGAACAAGGCTTCAGCTTTCTATGTCACAATATTTCACCTTTCCCTTACATTAGAATCAGCACAAACATGCGCAGCTTGAGAAAACAGTCCACAGGAAGGGATGGAGATGTGGGGCCAGAAACGTCCTGGCTTTTGAGATCGGTGATTCCTTTGGCACCAGCCACTGACATGTCCTCCCCAGTTCTGGTGCATCTGGACCTGCTGGAAGGAAGGAGCTTACTGATGAACCCATGTCAGACTCCAGATGGAGGGACCGTGAGCCCGCGGCTCTGTCGTGCCCCAGTGTCCTCCATGCCTTTCCTTCCATGGCCTGTTCTAGAAGAGCTTAGATCTCACATGTTCCTCTTGAAGAAACAGACAGAAAAAAGAAAAACAGCCCCATTAAAATGAATTTCTGGGGTCATGGATATTTTCATGGCACATGCCATAATTCAGAGAAAAATCTTGATTGAACCCCCTTCCCACTTGGCATCGAAAAGAAATCAGCTTCTGATATGTACTTGGGGTGACCAGCCGGCCTAGCACTGCTCTGCCATGCATCGCCATGCCCTGTGAATTGATGAACCGGTCCCACCTTACACACTTCGTTTTCTTGTCTTGTTCACAATCCAAGGCATTTTACACCTCCTGCAAGAAAAGCTTCCACTCACACTTGTAACAGACAGCCTGGAAGTAACCAGTGGATTTGAAGAATTTTTTTGGAATGTAACACGTGATTTGTCTTTTTTTTTTTTTTTTTTTTTTTTTTTTTAGCCCATTGGACGATTCTCCTGTGTCTTCTTCAAGAAAGAAAGTCCGTAAAAGTGACCGTGGCTGGTGCCTACAGAAGTGTAGTAGTCCAATCACATGCCTCTGGATTTGGGAGACAGGCTGATGCTTTGTGTTCCTTCTGACAGAAGCACTTGGAGAAAAGAAAATCCGTAAGGTTGCTCCTTCGGCTGTGCAGCTTACAGATGTGTATCAGTGTTCTTGGATGGCGACAGAGTGTGTGTCACTTTATATGTGATTTTGCAGGCAGGAGACCCCCAAGGGACGAGGCATCCACTTTGGCCATCAGCAGGCACACACGAGAAAATGGGAACACAGTCATGTTTCTGGACGCAGTGGTGACAGGCCGAAATACCCTCCCCACACAAACAAAGGAGATGAGAAAACGGGGCTTCTTGGCTTGTTCAGACTGGAAGACACAAATCTTTGAAGGTAACATGATAGACATTCTGGACCAGGCTGGAGAACAGGCAAAGAGAGTTAGCCAGTGCAGCAAGATGAACTCACGCGAGCAAGGTCAAGTACTACCACCATTTCCGTATGTTGAGGAAGGACAATCCTCGAGGAAAAGTAAGCCTGTGCTCATACATCGTGTTGTTTTGCTTTGTTTTCACGGCCGCTGATTTTGAAATCTTGTTTGGCACGTTCTGTAGCTGCTAAGAGTTAGGTTAAGAAGAAGTGATTTGATCAATGAAGGCAAAGGGAGGTGGCCTTTCCAGGTGGGCCAGATTTGTTTCTATGAGTGTTCCAATGAAAGGAAATTCAAAGAATGTGAGCACATTTGATATACACAAGACTCTTCTTAGGGGGTCCTGGGAATTCTACAGTCTTGAGTTAAAAGGAGACCTGATTTGATTCCCACCACTTACTGCCTCTGAGACCTCGAACCTGTTCAGCAGACTTAAGGAGACCCTGTCTCCTCTTATCTCAGCTGAGGATACAACTTCCTTCCTGAGCTTTTGACCTATTGAGGAGATTAAGCACCTGGGCCACACCTGCTACACACTTGGGGCTCAGTCGATGTTAGTTTTAGTTCATATTTCCATCGCTTTGGGCATAGGTAGCTTTTGGATGAATATGATTTCAGAGTCATTTATTTATGAGTTCATGTACTCATTCAAGAAATGTTCATGGAAGACCTGTTATGTGCCAGGGACTATTGAAGGCAGTAGGGAAAAGATAGGAAACACGAGAGCTTAGGTCCCTATTCTCATGGAGACAGATAATAGTCAACTAAACAAATAAGTAAGATAATTTCAGATATGGAGAAAATAAGACAGCTAGAGTGACAAAGTGCCTGGAAGGGGGAACCGACTAAAGAGGGTGGCCAGCAAGGGACACCGTGAGGAGCTGACACTGACAAGAAAAACAAGAAGCAGGCAGCCAGATAAAGAACAAGAGGAAGGCTATTCTAGGGTAGGGTTGACAAATAAAATAACAGGACATTCAGTTAAACTTGAATTTCGGATAAACAACCCTTTTCAGTGTAAGTATGTCCCAATATTGCAAAGGATATAGTTATACTAAAAGAACTATTAACTGTTTGAAATTCAAAAATTTTTGAAGACTTTATTTATTTATTTATTTGAGTTTGAGAAAGAGAGAGAGGGAGAGAGAATCTGAAGCGGACTCTGTGCTGAGTGCAGAGCCCGACGCAAGACTGGATCCCACAACCTCAAGATCATGACCTGAGCCGAAGCCAAGAGTCAGACACTCAACCGACTGAGCCACCCGGGTGCCCCTGAAATTCAAATTTAACTACATATCTTGTTTTATTATTTGCTAGATCTGGGCAGCCTATTGGAGGGGATGGGAACAGCAGGGACAAAGGTGATGCTGTGGGAATGAACTTGGCTTGTGTCGGTTGTAGAAAGAAGGTCAAAATGTCCTAGGAGGGGGAGATACGGTTTCTGACAGGAAGCCAGGGTCCCACCATAAAAGCTCTGAAGGCTATGATGAAGAGTTTGGGCAAATCCAACACAGTGACATGTCTATTTAATCCATGGAATTATCTAGTCCATGAATGACAGCTTAACCAACCATCAGAGGTTGGCTAATGAAGCCTGTGGGTCATATCCAGCCTGACATCTGTTTTTGTAAATAAAGTTCTATTGGAACTCAGTCTCACTCATTTGCTTACACGGTGCCTGTGGCTGCTTCCTCACTACAATGGCAGAGTGGAACAGTTGCAACAGAGACCGTAAATCCCCCCAAACCTACTGTATTTACTACCTTGTCCTTTAGAGAGACTACAGAATGTCCCAGGAACCAAAACACAACAACTCCAAGGAACCAGCAACTTAGCTGTACTGAACTCTTACTTCCCACCCACTTTTCGTAGCTTCTATCTTTCTAGTTTGTGATTCCTGTTCAACCAGAAACTAGATTTTTAGGTAAGTGCTTTAAAACAATCACGTTTTCAGGTTCTTGAGTGTGGTACTAAAATGGAAAGAAAACTAATCTGATTCCATTACATGATTACTAATAAGACTAAGATTCATTAACCAGTTACGACACAAGCATGAATGAAGACTTATTTATTTCATAGACTTTTGTCCATTAAGACTATTACTTTCTCTGGTAAGAGGTGCAGACAAGACATGAGTGCATGTTGCTAAGTATTTATGATTTACACAAACTACACGGTCGCCAAGGTAGGGCTCATGCGGAATTATCTGGTTTTGAGGTCAGCTATGAAAGAAATGGGCAGGATTTTGTAAATGCTCTGTTCCCCTTAAGAAAAATGAAATAATAAGAAAGCTCTATCAAGACACTGAAAAATAATGCTTTTAAAAGTTATGCTGAAAAGCAAAACAAAGCAGCACAGTGGTGAGTCAACAGATCCTAGTTATAATTTCGATTTTATCACATGCCAGGTGAACGCAATTATGTCACCTAAGTCGAGGTTTCTTTCTCCATAAAATGGGAACAATTCCACCCAGGGACACATTATGATTTCTGGGGACGCTAGGCACTTTTGCCTTCATGACTGCCCCCCCCCCAATATTAAAAATTATATTTTGCAACTGCCTTGGTATAAAGATGAATATAATCCAGGCTGAGTTAGAGTCACTTGTTCCTTCTCATTTTAAAAGAAATTCAAATGCTTCTGTAGGATCACAAAACTGTCCTGAGTCCTAGGTGCTGTGTCTGAGGAGTTAGGCCCCGGCCCCACCTGTTTCCAGGAGTGTGGTAGTGTGTGTCGGGGCGGGGGGTCTCCGGGAGGTAAATCGTGAAAAGGGGGGGGCCGCATAATAAACACGCTATGGCTGGTGTTATGTACTGATACGCATACCTTTTAAAAATCAAAACATTCATATCATAGCCAACTTGTCGAATGGTGCCTTTGAAAATAAAATAGAATGCATTCCTATCCAAATCCTAATATTCATACGTTTTCATTATCGAAAATGAGAGGACACAAAAATGAGCCCAAAAGGAGAAAAAAGGAATCACTCAGAATATGCTATTCCCCAGAACTAGCAATTCCTAATGCTTTAACGTATACCTTTATGCTCTTCCTTTGATTATACGGGGTGATTTTTGTTCTTACAGAACTGAAACACACTCTACACACTTTTTTTGTGACTTGTTTTTACCCCATCTACCCAAAGAAGACAGATATTTGTCATATTAATTTTTCTTTCACAACATCAGCTTAATGATGTTAGAATATCCCATCTTATAAAAAGCACCCATATTTATTTATATGATCTCCTCTCACCCGACATTCCAATCTTTTTTTTTATTCACCATTATAGACAATGTTGTGATGAATAATCTTGTGGCCACCTCTTTGCACGCAGGTCCATGATGTCTTTTTTTATTTTTAAAATAAAATTCCTGTGGGCTTAACACTATCTGGAGTGTGGCCTCCCTGGGTAAAAAAAGATCTTACTCCACAGCTGGAACAGGAGATCCACAGAAGGAAAGGGTGCAATTAATGGCCTGGCTCCTCTTTAGCAAACTGGGTCCTGGGCAGAAAGTTCCTCTTGGCCGCAGGGTGGGAGCTCAGTCGGAGAACGGAACAACATTCCCCACGCATTTCTCACTTGAATTTAAAACCTAGTGGTTTTGAAAGTCAGTTAGTAACCAAAAAACTTGTTAGTTCCTGACCACTGCTAGTAAGAAAAAATGCTAATTTATACAGAGAATATCCACTTGGACTCCTAATGTTCTCCCTGATTTCCTTGCAGTGAGGGCATCTGAGAGTCGGGCTCTCCCACGTTATGAGCTGGGTACGGCTGCACCAGGCCCTTGCACCCAAACTTCTTCTCTGTAAAACTGGGAAAATGATACCTCGAGCCCACAAGATTGGAAGGACTGAGACAGGCAGGGATGTAAGG
The DNA here is from genome assembly GCF_002007445.2 of Ailuropoda melanoleuca. NCBI lineage: Eukaryota > Metazoa > Chordata > Mammalia > Carnivora > Ursidae > Ailuropoda > Ailuropoda melanoleuca. The sequence goes on from NC_048229.1 coordinate 73,222,316, forward strand.
GAGTGAGCACAGTGCCCGCCGCATAGTAGCTGCAAACACCCGTTAGCTCCTGCTCCAGTGCTCAGTGGAATCACGCGTGAGGGCTTCCCCAGGCGGCACGAACCTAAGTGAGAGGATGCGTTGAAAAAACTGTGCTGCTCTTCGGCCACAAAAGCTGAAAGAACTGCTGATGACTTACATGTACGCTTCGCAATCTTATGTCACTGAATAAATTCATCTCTTTATTTTGTCTCTGAGTCAGAAAAGACAATTGGCCATTTGACGGAAGATGAAGGAGGGGCACCGGAACACACGTCGTGTGAGACCTGAGTTCAGTGGGTAACAGCTACTACTTTTGAGTCTCTGCTGAATTCCAGGCGAGTGAATTTTCTTACAGAGAAGTTGCCGAGTGGATTTCATTATTCCCATTTAACAGAAGTGAAAACAGAGGCTAGAAAGGACGAAACGACTTGCTGTGTGTCACATAGCCAATAAATGCCAGAAACAGGATCAGAACGCAAGACCGTCCCTCCATGTGAAGCACTAAGTTCTTATCATGTGTTGAGTACTGTGCTCAGTTCCCTTCCTATCGTCCACATGCTTCTAGATACTACTAGATGCTTCTAGATACTATAAGATGCTTCTAGATACTAGTTTCAGGTGTGCAACATAATGGTGCAGTATTTGTATATGTTGTAAAAGGATCCCCACAATAAGTCCAGTTAACGTCCAACACCGCACATAGTTACAATTTTTTTTCTTATGATGAGAATTTTCAAGATCCACTCTCCTAGTTTCAAATGCGCAATACAGTATTATTAACTATGGTCATCATGCTATATATTACATCCCCATGGCATTCATTTTATAATTAGAAATTTGTACCTTTTGGCTCCCTTCACATACATCCCAAACTACACCTCCCCAACTCATCTATTCTCTACATCCATGGGGTTGGTTGTGAGTTTGTTTGCTTGTTTTTTTAGATTCTCTATATAAGTGAGACCATGTGGCATTTGTCTTTGTCTGATTTACTTCACTTAGCATAATGCCCTCAAGGTCCTTCTGTGTAGCAGCAAATGGCAAGACTTCATTCTTTTTTATGGCCGAATAATATTCCACCATAGCTATACCACAATTGCTTTATCCATTCATCCATCAGTGGACACTTGGGTTGTTTCTCTATTTCAGCTATTGTAAATAAGGCTGCAGTGAACATGCATATATCTTTTCGAGTTAATGTTTTCATTTTCTTTGGATAAATACCTAAGAAGTGGATTTGGCGGATCCTATGGTAGTTCCATTTTTAATTTCTCGAGGAACCTCCATACTGTTTTCCATAGCGACTGCACCAATTTCCATTCCCACCAGCAGTGCACAAGGGTTCTTCTAGACAGGATACCTCTAGATATTTCTAAGCACTTTGACCTTCTAGCCCTGTGCTGTCCTATGCAGCTATTGAGACTGCAAATGTAAGCAGTGCTGCTGAGGAATTGATTTTTTATTTCATTTAATTTTACAATTAATTTAAATGTAAATACTAGTACTTAATTCAGTTATTGGCAAACTTAAGTATGTTTGGAAAAACTTGGGTGGGTGAATCTACTTTTTCAACTGTAAATACTAGGAAATCTAAGTACAGATCAAGTATTTCTGATAAAGTTACAGCAGCCAATAGAAGAGGTGTTGTCAGTATATAAAGTATACACTGGATCTGGAAGACATAGTGTGAAAAAAAGAATGTAAGCTATCTGGCTCATATTCACATATTGATTACATGATGCAATGATAATGTTTTGGATGTACTGAATTAAATAAAGTCTATTATTATAATAAAGTCCACCTGTTTGTTCTTACCTCGTTCAATACGTCTAATAAAATCTTTGAAAGTACTAATGGATACTGGTTGTTTTCCATGGCGATGCCTCCGTCACCTCTTACTTTTGGGTTCTTACTAGAATTTCCCACAAGATCTAACCCTGCTCCACAGTTTGTTCCAATGAGTCAGGTGAGACCCTGCCTCCAGCTCTGGGATAAAACACGTGACCCAGGGCTGAGTCACAAGAAAACCACAAGGGTCTAGCCAGTCAGCCGTTGCTCCATCCACACGGTCAGAGCGATTGGTTCACAGAAGGACACGCGCCCTAGGTTAACCGATGCAAAGTGAATCCACGGGTCTGGATGGAAGGTTCACACAAATGAAGCTTTTCCCCTCCAGGGTCTGCTAACAGGAAAGACGGTGTGGATTTGGAGCTGCCAGAGCCCACACTTAAGAAGCTGGCGTGAAGTCCTAAAGTGAAGCTGACAAAAAACACAGGCACTACTGAGAAATGCAAAGTAACAGCCCTGATGACATTACTTGTACACCTTGATCGAACCGTGCCTGAAGCCAATATATACACACCTGGATTGCCACTGGGCCTGAGCCACTAAACTGCCTTGTTTTCTGCTCCAGCCCAGTGAGCCGCATTCCTGCCATCGGTACTGAAAGTTCAGGATAATGTCCACATTCGTTTAAATTTGTTGTGAGGACTACACAGGATAATGGATAGGAAACACTAAGGAAATTATACGTTATGACACATTTCAGCTATCACTGTGGTTTTAGAAGAGAAAGAAAAAATAAACACAAAGATGCAGGCAACCTGAACAAAGGCCACAATCAATGACTCCAGATGCAAATCAAAACCTACGTTTGGAAAGAGCCCCGTTCAGATCACTTAGCTTCACGGGCTGCTTATCTCATCCAGCTGTTCCTGGGTGCACTTCCCTTGTCCACCTGCTGTGCCCTGGGCTGCCCCCAGACACCTGCTGCCACTTCAGCTGGGCTTGAACTACACCGTTAGTTGGCCACTTCTACCTGGGTCTTCCTGCAAATGATTCTCTGGTTGCTTATTCATTTTTTCCCATTCATTGGCTTATTTACTTATTTGGAGCTGGTGATGTCAGCGCAGTACTTTGGGACTGTGTTTGGAGAGCTGGCATGCAGGCCTCTGGACACAACCCTCTAGGCAAACCGTGTCTTTCTCAGGTTACAGTCAGGAACGCTCCTTCCCCCCACCTCGAAGGCCCTGCCTGAAGGCCCCCTCAGACCTCTTTCTCTCCACTTTCTCCCTCTCCACCTGCTGCTTCTCACCTCTCTGTTTGAGATCCACTTGCCTGAGCAGCCTTTCCTGACAGCTCCCGGCTGGCCTCTGTGCTCCCCTCTGGACTCTCCATCCGGCCCCTGTTACACTGGTGTGTAGCCGCTCTGTTTATTTGTCTAGCAAGCTTTCCAGCAGACCACGACCTCCCCATGGGCAGGAATCGGATTGTATTCAACTCTGTGCCTCTCAGAATTTGGACCGCAGTGGCTGGAGCCTCAGAGATGATTAATAGGTATAAAATGAACAAATGAATGGAACGCAAGTGAGCAAGAACGGCACTGATCTCCCACGGCCTCTAACTTGCCTCCAAGCTTTTCTGTTGCAAAGCAACTTCCAAGAGTCTCTGCTGATGCTTTAAAAAGAGAGCTCTGAGTGAAAGAGATGATGAGTGCCTCTCAAGTATCTCTACCTCTTCCTCCTGCACCCGGTGGTTTGGGGTGGGCTGGGGGTTCCTGGTCTGACAAGCCCTGTAGAGCGGTCCCAGAGATCTCAGCCTTAGCGCATGGGCAGCCCATGCTCATGGTTAGACCTGTTTTCTGCAACCACTTCTAACTCAGTACTCAGCTGTGTCAAGGACAAGTGTGGCACGGATCATGGTGTCCTGTTGCTACCTTGGAACCCTCCAGGTGCATCTTCCCTTTGTGAGTCTGGGAGAATGACAGAGAGAGAGAGAGAGAGAGATGGAGAAAGAGAGATTGAGGGAGAGAGGGAGGAAGAAGGAGGGACAGGGAGGGAGAAAGAGAGGGAAGGAGGGAGGAGGAGAGAGAGGGGGAGAGAGAGAGAGAGAGAGAGAGAGAGAAAATGCTGTCTTCTCCCTGGAGATCACAGAAGGGAGGAGGGCTCGGCCCTGGGGTTACCAGAGGCCATGATGAAGCAGCTGCCATGAGAACATCTCCTGTGATGGACAAAGAGACGGAGACGCCATGGAATGCATGAATAAGTCACTCTGGAAATAGTGCATTTCACGTCCATCACTTGGCAAGAACAAGGCTAAGATGTGCTGTAAACAACATGATGTCTTTAAATGCCTATTGGAGCTAATTAAGTTGGAAGTGGGGACATTTGGATGCTTTTCTTTGGCACATCCTTGGAGGGTTACCTTGGGGCCTTACTTGGGAACATCCTCTCCCAGAATTAAGAAATTCTGTGCGCCTCACACTGCACTGGCCCATCTCTGAGCAAATTCGGATTATTCCATCATGAGTCAACACAGACCTCCTGCCCACTGGTCTGCTATCTGTGGCAAAGAGGGAA